>NC_071394.1:101048351-101357796 GCF_022682495.2 Desmodus rotundus
TGGTAGGTCCATACCCTATAGGAGGGAGCGACACCCCCTTGGTCCCAGGCCAGTGCATGGGAATCCTGGTCTGGGGGCCGCGGTACTAAGCGGCTTGGGCTCCTGCTGAGGCTGCCGCTTCAGGCCTTGTGGGGTCCTGGTCCAGTTTGTGTTCGTGAGGAGGCGGTGGGACCCAGGAGACTGGGGTGGTTAGGGGAAGCAATACCAGGAATTGGGGGCGGAGGGTGGTCCCTGACTCCACTGGTGCTTAGGGCCTTTGATGGAGTTCCTGAAGTCTGCAGCGGGGTCCGTGGTCCTGGCCCAGTTTGCAAATACAAAAGGCCGTAAACGAACTTCGTAGAAGGCTTTGGCAAAATTACTTCGTTCTGCCTTTGAAACGGTGACAGCTGGTCTAGCCCTCTGGTTGAACTTAATCCTAGTGTAAGCGTGTGTGCTGACCACAAACTACGAGCTTAAGCAGAGGAGCAAAAAAGAAAGTGAAGTGTATATGGAGTCAAAAGTGGGTTCCGAATGCTCTGCGATTCTGGCTTCGGTTTCTGAGGGGAAAAGAAGGGTGAGAGAGTTGTTCGTAACACTGGCCTTCTTTTCTGCATTTGCAAATCTGGTGGCTGCTAAGAATGGCAGCACTTTTTTTATTATCACCCTCTCCCCCCAAAATGCCCTGAAATACTTTTTCACAAGTGTTATAATAAAAGAAAACTAGTGTAAAAATATCCTTTCTGAAAAAAAGTAAGAAAGTGAGTATTTTCTTCTATGTTTAAACACCTTCCTGCCTTTGTTCCCCTTTTTCTTTTTGCTTGTTTTGAAGCACGGGTTCAAAGCATTTGGAGCCTGAAGAACTTCGGAACTAATAAGTTAAAGTTCCTCATCTGGCAGTTAAAAAATAAAACTTAAAATTGAGTTTGTACGAGGCCACTTGAGGCAGTTGGAGCCACCCCAGGGATGGATTCCTAGGGCAGGCTGTTGACAGTTACGGATACTCCCAGGAAAACGCGTAGAGAAACACCGCGTTGCATAGAATTTCAGTGGGTTCACTCACAGACACCCTACCGCCTGGTCTTATCCATGAACTTTCTTTTGGGTCACCAGGTTCAGAGCCCCCGAACAAGACTTCGAGTCTTTTAAATTATATCAACGACCTACTCGGGTCTGGGGTCTGCTGTGCTTTCAGTAATGGACATTTTGGGGAACGGCCCTTGGCTCTGCCTAACTAAGTTTTGTTTGGTAATCTTACATTAAAGAATACATTTCTATAATTTCCTTCATTTTTAACACAATTTAAATCTTTTGTTTACGATACAAAGTGAATTCATTTACTCATGCATTTACTATAGAGTGTTTCCATGCACTTTGCTAAACTTTTGCCTCCTGATTCTTATTGCACCTGGGAGAGTGAGTTATAAATAAACAGTAGGCCAGGCACTGTTCTGTTTAACACTGTATTTCCATAACACTAAAAGATAGATAATTGTAGAATCACTTTTTTTTTTTTTTACCTGTGTTGAGCCTGAGAGAAGTAAACATGCCCACTGTTGCACATTTTAGTGAATGCTGGATCTGAAATTGGAATTCAGCGTGACTCTCTAGACTTGGGTTATCCTGTCTATCCTAAACCCCTGCACCCCAAAACAGGCATGCCTCATTTTATTTTGCTTTTGCTTTATTGCACTTCACAAATACTGGGTTTTTTGTTGTGATTTTTTTCCCCCCCAGATTGAAGATAAGACCCTCTACCACCAAAAAGATTACAACTCACTGAAAGCTCAGATGATGGTTAGCACTTTTAATTGTTAGACACATTGTTTTTTGGGATTTTTTTTTTGACACAGTGCTATTGCACACTTAATAGACTACAGAGTAGTGTAAACATACATTCTATGTGCACTGGGAAAGCAAAACATTCAAGTGACTTGCTTTATTGCAGTGGTCTGGAACCAGACCGCACTGTCTCCGAGATACATCTATATAAGGTGCTATGGAGATAAAGACAAATAAGCAACGACCCTGCCCTTAAGGAGCATCTACTCTAGAAATCAAAAAGGAACGTGTGCACATTTTCAAAGGTTAAAATTTAATGTATAGGATCCCAAAGGAAATGCTATTCATGGCTAGGGTAATTAGGAAGATCGTAGTGGTGGCAGCAGCATTTCAGCTGAGTCCTAAATGAATCCAGCTTTTGGAAGATGGAGGGGGACATTTAGACTCGAGGGTACAGTACGAGTAGCTTAATCTTTGTGTTCCAGAGTGCCCAGTACATTGTCTCATTCAAAGCAGGCCCTTAGGTTGAGAGAAGTGTAGCAAGAGCTCTTTCTTGGCTGTGCTTTTGAAACGGATTTGTGCATTAGGGGTAGGTAAAGGTATGCTAGGATATCTCAGTCCCCGGCCCACCTTCTTGGAGCATCACTTTTGCTCAGTAATCAGTTATTTAAAACACTTAATGATAAACTATACACAGTTTGTAAGTGTCCAGTTTCCTCACTTAGAGGAAAAGTATGAGATGTGCTGGCTTAGTGAAAGTCCCCACCATGGTTCCTGGCACATAACAGACACTTCATGTTTGTTGACTCAGAAGAGATCAGAAAAAGTTAAAATCTGTGATGGGGCAAAATTCAGAAATGGATGAAGTAAAAGGCCCTGCTTCCTTGAATGAGCAAAGACTGAAGATGGTGGTTTGAAAGTATGACAGGGATTTTGAAGGGATGACAGTGGAAACATTTTTGTGGTGGTGGTAGAGAAGAGCCAAAGAACTCTAATCTTTTGAAGTAAATTAAGGGGTATGGGTGGGGGAGTATTAGTAAGGCGGGGGGGGGGGAGGGTAAAGTCAAATAAGGGGTACAGGTATTACTAAAAGTAGGCAAGGAGTGTACAGGAATAAGAACAAGGTTCGAAGTAATCAGTGACCCAAATTTGATACAGACGCCAAAAGCTAAATAAAAGCCTTGTGAGGTGTTTGTTTTGTTTCAGGAAATTTGTCTGCTAAAATTATCCAGTGATCTTCATTTTGAGTTGGAAAGTAACCTTAAATTTCTGCCCCATTCATGAGCAGCATGGAAGTTCACAAAATAAAAATTTGACAGTAACTCAGTTTCCCAGATAAACTTAGTTTGTGTTTAAGAGCTGTTGAAGGGGAAATACATTTTCAATCAGTCTTTCTCAATTTGCTTAAAAGAGAATTAAGACTACTGCAATGTATATAATACATGATAAGGCATCATGTATTATATATGAAAGTTCTCCTAGAATGGTATCTTTGGGAAAATTAAGAAAATTATTATTTAAATCATTTTCTGTTCTGTGGTTTAGATGAGGAATCCAGGTTGAAAAGGCAGATTTATTGCTTTGAGAGAGAAACATCAATTAGTTGTTCCACTTATTTATGCATTCACTGGTTAATTCTTGTATGTACCCTGACTGGGGATTGAACCAGAAACCCTGGTGGAACAACCCTCTAACCAACGTTAGCTACTTAGCTAGAGCAAAAAAAGGCAATTTTAAACTATTAGTATTTTCTGGCTTGAGAGAGTATTTGAGTTCTTGTTTAAGAACTCATCTTGTGAAATGGTCACCACAGTAAGTCTAGTTAATATCCATCACCATACATGGTTACAAAAATTTATTTTTTCTTGTGATGAGAACTTATAAGATACACTCTCAGCAACTTTCAAATATGCAACACAGTATTATTAACTATAGTCACGGTACTGTATGTTACATCCCCATGACTTATTTTATAACTGGAAGTCTGTACCCTTTGACTTCACCCTTTTCACCAAACCCCTGTACCCTGCCTCTCACAATCACTAATCTGTTCTCTGTGAACAGATCTATGAGTTTGGGGTTTTTTTTTTTAAAGATTCCACATATAAGTGAGATTATACAGTGTTTGTCTTTTTCTGTCTGACTTATTTCACTTAGTGTAATGCCCTCAAAATCCATCCATGTTGGCATAGTAAGGTTTCATTCTTTTTATGGCCGAATAATATTCCACTATAGTGTGTATACATATATATCATATTTGTCCACTGATGGGTGCAGATATCTTTCTGAGTTGGTGTTTTCGTTCAGATAAACACCCAAAAGTAGAATTGCTGGATCATATAGTTCTATTTGTAATTTTTTGAATAACTCCATACTGTTTTTCATAGTGGCTGCACCAATTTATATTCCCACCAAGTGTGACAAGGGCTCCCTTTTCTCCATATCCTCACCCACACTTGTTATTTCTTGTGTTTTTGATACAGCCATTCTAACAGGTGCGAGGTCATATCTTACTGTGGTTTTGAGTTGCATTTGAGCATCTTTTCATATACCTGTTGGCCATCTGTATGTCTTCTTTAGAAATATGTCTATTCAGATCACCTGCCCCTTTTTAAATTGGATTGTTTTTGTTTTGTTATTGATTAGTATGAGTTTTTATTATGTTTTGGCTATTAGCCCCTTATTAGATACATGATTTGCAATTATTTTCTCTCATTTGGTAGCTTTCCTTTTCATTTTGTTGATGGCAACCTTTGTTATGGAGAAGCTTTTTAGTTTGATGTAGTCCCACTTGTTTATTTTGACTTTCGTTGCCAGATTGAAAAAATCATCTCTAAGACAGATGTCAAGGAGCTTTCTTTTGTTTTATGGTTTCTGGTCTTACATTGTTGTTTTTCTTTTGTTTTATGGTTTCTGGTCTTACATTGTTGTTTTAAATGAATTTTGAGTTAATTTTTGTGGGTGGTATAAGATAGGGGTCCAGTTTCATTGTTCTGCATGTGGCTGTCCAGTTTTCCCAACACCATTTGTTGAAGAGACTGGCCTTTCCCCATTGTGTATTCTTGGCTTCTAGTCATAAATTACTTGCCCACATATTTGTGTGGGTTTATTTCTGGGCTCTCTATTCCGTTTCATTGATCCATGTCTGTTATTATGCCAATACTGTTCTACATTGATTAATATTGTAATTTAGGGTTACTAAGACTTCATGAATAACTCTTTCTTAAAAATACTTTCTTATGTGACATTAATGACATGGGTAGAAATTGTGATTTAGTAGATATTTTATATTTATTTACCAGAGAGCCTATAAACCAGGGGTTCTCAAAATGTGGTCCACTGTCTCATAGGAGTTCCCCATATTTTTTTAGGAGGTCCACAAATCAAAACTATTTTCCTAATAGTAAGACACTGTGGGCCTTTTTCACTCTGTTGATATTTGTACTGATGCTGTGAAAGGAATGAAAGGTAGAACTGCTGGCGCGGTGTCACCACATTCTAGTGATAGTGTATTCTTCACTGTCACACAGTTTTCTTCTTAAAAAGCTAGTTTCATCACGTTTCAGCACTTGTGTATACACCTTTTAGTTGTTGTGTGTGATGGATGAGAAGTAAGCATAAAGCACTTCTGTTGCGTACTGTTGTGTCAGTTGCTAGCCTTACTCGAAACGGTGGCTGGCAAACTGATTGTTCAGACCTGATTGTTTGGCAGACGTTTTCTAAAAGCTGAAAAAAGTCCCTGACAGTATTTGTTGCTGGTGATAAAATTTGAGCTTTCTCGTGAAAGTTAGAATTTTAGAAAAGTCCTATCACTGACCTTAACAGATTTCTAAAACTTACCAGTTGAGGTCGATGGTGATATTAATACGTGTGATTGTGATACTGTACAATGCAATATGTCAGCATCCAAATAACCGATGTATGTATGATGTTACAAAATGATGTATGGATCCATTCAAAATACAGAGTAGACCAATGGGTTTTAAGTAACAAAGTGTGAAAAGCTCATTTGTATGGTTTCAGATTTCACACAGCAACTAACCTTTAAGAAACTACCACTTGTTAAATTTTGGTGTGATATTGAGGTATATCCACAGTTATTTGAAAAAAATGTTAAAATATTTCTAACTACATATCTTTGTGAGGCCAGTTTTTTTTTCATACACTTCAAACAAAACAACGTATCACAACATATTGAAGGCAAAAGCAGACAGGAGAAATTAACTGTCTCTATTAACTCAGAATTTAAAGTTTTGTGAAAATGTGAAACATTGCTACTCTTCTCACTGAATTTCTTTTGAAAATACACTTTTCATAAAAGTATGTTGTTTAAGTTAACATGAAATGGGTTTATTCTTGTTATTTGAAAGTGAATGAATACATAAATATTTTAAGTTGTCTCAGTTTTAATTTTTAACATGGTAATATCAATCATTATATATAACCCACATAAAAATCTTTTTTAGGGTCCTTAAATTTTTTTAAGAGTATAAAGGGATCCTGAGACCAAAAAGTTTGACAACTGCTGCTATAAATTTTAAATTTTTATATTTTTTGTGTGTGTGAGTGAAGAAGTAGAAGAATTTACTTTGTGAATTTGTTTGCCTTGATAAGGATAATATTTATTCTGGTTTTTTTGTTGATGTTTTTGGCCCACTTTTGCATCCAAACATTTTGGATGTAGACATTTTACTGTGTCTACAATTTCCTAGAGTAAAAACTGAATTGTTTTGTAGGCCTGTTAATGCACTGTTTTTAGTTACGATTTCAAACATTTTATTTGGCATAACAATTTAGTTTTTTTTAATGTTGTTTCTTCTTAGCCTCTGCGACTTGATATCAAGAGAAAGCTAACTGCTCGATCGGATCGAGTTAAGAGTGTGGATTTACACCCCACAGAGCCATGGATGTTGGCCAGTCTTTACAATGGCAGTGTGTGCGTTTGGAATCATGAAACTCAGGTAGGAATTTTTAAGGACTTTATTAGAAATACTGTGTTAGACAGTGTTTATAATGAGAGAGAAGAGATAGCGTAACAGAGTCCAGTAACTATATACAGACCGCTTCCGCAAATTGGTACAAAGTACGTCCCGTAAAGGGAAACAGCTTGCGGAAGACACTGTTCTGAACTTCTAATATACAGTCTATAAATGTTAAATTCGGATGTAGGGAGTATTAGCTTTTCTTTAGATTAAGGAAACCGACACCAATATAATATTACTTGGCTGTAGAGAAGGTATTTAATGGCACTTACTTTTCCATTTAGTGAATAGTTTAACATTCTTAAGAATGGAATTTTTCATTTTATTTTTCCTCCAGTGCTTAATATGATACATAGATAAGTTTCAATCAGCCATACAAATTATAAATTATATCAGAGAAATATGTGTAGTCAGCTTTTTAAAAAAATACATTTTATTGATTATGCCATTACAGTTGTCCCATTTCCCTCCTTTATTCCCCTCCACCCTGCACACCCCCTCCCACCCGCATTCCCCTCCTTTAGTTCATGTCCATGGGTTGTACATACAAGTTCTTTGACTTCTCCATTTCCTATACTATTCTTAACCTCCCCCTGTCTGTTTTCTACCTGCCATTTATGCTACTCATTCTCTGTACCTTTCCCCCCTCTCTCCCCCTCGCACTCCCCCACTGATAGCCCTCCATGTGATCTCCATTTTGATTACACATATGAGAATGCGCATTTTACACAATATTTGCCTCAAATGCTTGTTTTGTTCTCTTTCATATGAGTAAATAGTGTGTCTTTCAAATTAGTTTATCCTATTTTCTAGTCTTTCTTGACCATCCTTAATCTTTTTCTTCTGAAGTACAGAACAGATAGTCACACTATACCATACAGTTATGTGTCTCTTATACAGCACTTGTCCTCAATGTCCAAAGTTAAGTTCTAGAGTCCAGATAAAAATTCACATTTGAGGAATTTAAGATGGCAGAAATAGGCCAAGGGCACTAACATCAGGAGTAAACCTAAAAACCCTGCTAGAGCCTTTTGTCCCTGTAATGAAACTGACTGCACACTGAATCAAGACCCCACTGGTGACATTGTGTTCACATTAACACTTTGTTCTCTGCTGTTTCCAAGTGCCTATAATATTACTTGACACACAGTAAGTGCTCAATAATTATTCGTTGAACTGATGGATAATGAACATTCCATTTTTTATTGTATTACTATTTCAGGATTCCTTTCCTCTGTAATTTTCAAATCTTTTACCTTGTGAATTCCTTTCCCTTGACGCAGGTAATATATGTTCTGTTTCCTGGTTTGTTTGTTTGTTTTTCTTTTTAGTCTACTTCTTCATTCGTATGTTTGAAGCCTTTCTGATTTTATGCTTAGCAGATATGCTGATACTTCCCCTCACCCCTACCACACTTGCTAATTCTTTCTAGGGATCCCTCTGTCAGCTCCGTTTAACCATCTCTCAACCCTGTCATTTCCCTGCTGTTTATTCTAAAGCCCAGGTGTACTTAATTTGCCTGTTTTTCTCTTTTGTGTCCTCTGTGCCCTCTTGCAAGACCATCTGCTTGCACTTTTGTAATTTATCTTATTGGTAATATCTTGTTTAATTTTCTTCTTTTCTTCACAGATGGAGGTTCTGTGAGAGCAGGGGTTATCCTAGTCTGAGTTCGCACTGTTGCTCCCAATGCATTCCTGGCAGTCAGGCTCATAGCGCATCCTCAGTCTTTGCTGAATGGCTGACCCATTTTTGGTTCTCCCTGATTTTTTTATTTTTGATTTTTACTTTATCACCAGCAGGAGTTACTTGCCACTCATATATATTGAGAGCAAAATTCTTAAGGGCAAAAAGGTTTGTGGAAGTAAATTCAAAGTACTTAAATTTCAAATAAGGAGATATTATATACTCTTTAAAGTGGTGGCTACAATGGTTTAAAAAATCAATGTGTTAGAATTTGAAGCCATCTTGCTAATTAAATTATATGGGTAGGCCTTTCAACCAGGTTCAGGCTCAGTTTACTTACTTGAAAAAGAGATACTATTTCCTTTCCTACATCACAAGATTGTCAAATGGATTAAATAAAATTAGGTAAACTGTGTATGAGACCTGTGTGTCAGCCATTATTTTCCTACCTTACATTGGGTGTTGAGTGAGCAGCGTTTCTTCCTCTTCAGATAGTTTAGCTTTGAGAATGTGGAAACCAGCTCTCATGTCGTGTATCCGCCACAGCACTTAACACGGACCCGAACGTGACTGCTTGTTCTACGGCTGCTTTACTTTTACTCTCAGCAGATCCTTGGGTTTGTTGGCTCCTCCTGTGAGCTTTTGTGGATTTGTCTGTCATCTTACAGATTGCATTTCTGTCTGTTCTAAGTGTCTATATCACAGTCGACTGGTAGCATTTGTACAGGTTGGAGCCGATGTCCCCATTTATTCATTATTTGTCTGAAGAAGTTCCTTAAGCCAGAGTAGGCTCAACAGTTCTGATGAAGTAGTCGCTGTTCTTTTTGTTTAGTTACATGGTTAATCAATCAGTAAGATTGTGCTGTTTTTATTACTCTGTGGTACAAAAAGAGAGATTGAAAAATGGTTGATTCTTCAGAATTTTAAAGAACAAGGAATCACAGTGGGAAAACAAAGAAATGCATACATACTTGCTCTGTCTAGGAAGGTCTCCCAGTTTTCTACCTTTATCCTGTGTATATTATTCCTTTTGGGGCAGCTTGAAGATTCATCTAAGTCACTGTTTTCATACTGTACTAAGATAAGAAGAGATAAATAGCATATGTATGGATACATACGTTAAAGTGTACAGAAAAATTATATCCTGAGTTTATGAGTTTTATTTTTACAAGAAACTAAGAGCTGATTCATTCAACAAATACTTACAACACACTGGTTGTTTTCCAGTCACTGTTTTAGGCTCTAAGAATATAGCGGGAAACAAGGTTTCCACCCTCAGGGAGCCTGGCAGGAAGGATTGACGGTAAACACATGATATGAAGGTGCAGAGTTGTGAAAGGGGAGCATAAAGTGCTGTGGGCGAGTTTTCAGGCCGAGGGAACAGGAGGAAAGGTGAGTTTGGGAGTAGCCGAAGATGAGGCTAGAGAAGGAGGGAAGGGCTGGAGCACGGAGGATCTGGAGTGCCATTTTGCGGACATTCGTTTTTCTTACCTTTTATAAGTATTTTAAGAACCCATTAAAGCAAAACATGATTGATCTGTTTTTTAACTTGACTATTGAGCTTTCATATTTTAGCCTGACAATATTTTTAAATCAGAAGTGATCTAAATAATTAGATGTTTAAAGTATAACAGAATAGATTTTTCAGTTATTTTCCCATAACTCAAAGTTTATATTCTTGTTAAATTTTAAAGACGCTGGTGAAAACATTTGAAGTGTGTGATCTTCCTGTTCGAGCTGCCAAGTTTGTTGCAAGGAAGAATTGGGTTGTGACAGGAGCGGTGAGTAATTACATGAGTTTCTAATCCCATTTCCTGAATTGGTCAAAGATTATATAAATGAGTTACAGAATTTTGATTCTTGATTAGTTTTGTAAATTAGCACAATATTTTGAAGCATGGACTTTATAACTTGAGCCTATAGTATAATTTTTCATGCAATTCAAACTGTGATGATAATTTTAAAGTTTCCATTTCTAGGATGACATGCAGATTAGAGTGTTCAATTACAATACTCTGGAGAGAGTTCATATGTTTGAAGCACACTCGGACTACATTCGCTGTATCGCCGTTCATCCAACCCAGCCTTTCATTCTAACCAGCAGTGGTAAGAGGTGACCCCTTTTGGTCTGTGCATCTCTCTGAGGGATTTATTTTCATTCAGTGAGACTTGTAATTCTTTACTGCTCTTACAACTAGAGTTCTAATTCCAAATAGCCTTTAAACTATTTAAATCCATTAACTTGCTGTTGATGCTGCTTGCTTTTATATTTTAATGAAATAGAACTCTATTTAGAATTTATATAGCGGAATTGCTCCAGTTCCTGTCGGAGATGACCTGAAGGTCTAGATGCTTAAACATCTGCTGAACAGAAAGCTCATTTATATGTTGATGAGTGAGCTTTTGGCAGATTGCCGTATACTCTCATCAGTTTTACCTTTCTATTCAGACTGGTTTGCTCCTTGGTATTATGTATAAAACAGTGGACCTTTTGGATTGCAATTAAAACAAGTTGCACTGAATTGGTAATAGCTCTTTGAAAAATTTTTAAGTTAAAAATTGAGAAGTAATTCAAACTTTTAGAACCAATCTTGTATTATAGGAGATGTGCTTATTCCTTTAATAGGTACGACCATCATTATTCAGTCATACTTACACGTCAGTCAAACTTCATTACTCCTTTGTCATTCTGTAAAGCCCAGAGTCTGTCCTCAGTATTTCCATGGAAGTTTTATATTTGCTATTAGTAATTTATCTTTTTATCTCCACTTTCTTGTAGAGAGTTAAGTTTATTCTTAGAATAAATAAGGATTTTGAAAAATCTGTTCAATCCTGATACTATTTCTGGAAGTCATGAAATGTATGATTTGTGTTAGATCTGCTGCCTTAAAAGGCACAGAGACTGCTTACTTCTGAATGAAAGACATAAAAATTGCAGCTAACTTGAGACTTTCTTTTTGGCCTAGATGACATGCTTATCAAGCTCTGGGACTGGGATAAAAAATGGTCTTGCTCACAGGTGTTTGAAGGACACACCCATTATGTTATGCAGATTGTGATCAACCCCAAAGACAACAATCAGTTTGCCAGCGCTTCTTTGGACAGAACTATCAAGGTAGGGCGTTCAGTATGTGTGTCAGTTAGGGTTATTTGTGAAATACAGTTGTTTTAGGTATTTTACTACTGGCTGCCCAGAAAGTTGTTCCCATCTTAGAAGTTTCGCTCAAAACCTCATTTTGAAGTCAAACTAGGACTTCTCATTTTGATCCAGAAAGGCATATTCTGTTTAGAAAAATATTGCGGCAACTCGGTATTCTTCATGAAGGAGTGTTTTTCCATGTGCAAGCAATATTTTTAAGACTTTCATTAAACCTTTGCAAACCCAAAATTTAAAAAATGCCCGTATCTTCTCTAGGTTACTGTTTCTTTTCCTTTTAGTATATTTGTTGTTGCCACTGCTGGTGATGGGTCTGATTTTTATTTAAAGTTCATCTGTCTCCGTTCTCTTTTTCTTATTCCGTTTTTCCATACTGCCAGTTTTCTTTCTGGAACATGGATTCTATCTTATCAGTTGCCAGTCTAAGGATAAAATTCCAATGCCTAGTGTGGAACACAAGGGTTCCAAGACTAGCCTCAGCTAAATTATGAGAGACCTTCTATAACCCTGGTATAGTCACCATTTTCTAGAGATGCCGTCACTGTTCACAGAATTCTACCTTATTTAGCTGTTCCCTCTGCCTATAGTACCCTTTATTCTCCCTTTTTGATTTATTTTCCTCTGGTGAATTACTCATCCTTCAAGACTCAGCACAGTTATTTACTCTGAGAAGCTCCCTTCAGACATCCATTTCACCTCCAGACGGAGCTAGTCATGCTCATCCTATTCACTTCATTGCTTTTTGCCTCTATTATGGCCTTCACATTAAATAATACTGTGCCTTCGGAAATTTTTATCCCCTGGAACCGTGTGGCACCCACCTCGCTCAAGCAGACATTCATTAGCAAGGAACACAGTGTCTTGCCTGTACTAGATGCTGAATATGTGTTGCAGTGAATGCGGTCACATTTCTTCTTCCATCACAATATTTAACATATCTCTTTTTTTTTAAATATATTTATTGATTATGCTATTACAGTTGTCCCATTTCCCCCCCCCACTCCACTCCATCCTGCCTATCCCCTCCCTCCCACATTCCCCCCCATAGTTCATGTCCATGGGTCATACTCACAAGCTCCTTGGCTTCTACATTTCCTACACTATTTTTACCCTCCCCCTGTCTATTTTCCACCTATCATCTATGCTACTTATTCTCTGTACCTTTCCCCCCCTCTCCCCCTCCCACTCTCCTATTAACAACCCTCTATGTGATCTCCATCTCTATGGTTCTGTTCCTGTTCTAGTTGTTTGCCTAGTTTGCTCTTGTTTTTGTTTTAGGTGTGGTCGTTAATAACTGTGAGTTTGCTGTCATTTTTACTGTTCCTATTTTTGATCTTCTTTTTCTTAGGTAACTCCCTTTAACATTTCATATAAGGGCTTGGTGATGATGAACTTCTTTAACTTGACCTTATCTGAGAAGCACTTTATCTTCCCTTCCATTCTAAATGATAGCTTTGCTGGATACAGTAATCTTGGATGTAGGTCCTTGCGTTTAATCTTGGGTAATGTAATGATGATGTGCCTTGGTGTGTTCCTCCTTGGGTCCAGCTTCTTTGGGGCTCTCTGAGCTTCCTGGACTTCCTGGAACTCTATTTCCTTTGCCAGATTAGGGAAGTTCTCCTTCATTATTTGTTCAAATAAGTTTTCAATTTTTTGTTCTTCCTCTTCTCCTTCTGGCACCCCTAGAATTCGGATGTTGGAACGTTTCGAGATGTCCTGGAGGTTCCTAAGCCTCTCCTCATTTTTCCAAGTTCTTGTTTCTTCATTCTTTTCTGGTTGGATGTTTCTTTCTTCCTTCTGGTCCACACCATTGATTTGAGTCCCAGTTTCCTTCTCATCACTATTGGTTCCCTGTACATTTTCCTTTGTTTCTCTTAGCATAGGCTTCATTTTTTCATCTGGTGTTCGAATAGATTCAACCAATTCTGTGAGCATCTTGATAACCAGTGCTTTGAACTGTGCATCCGATAGGTTGGCTATCTCTTCCTCGCTTAGTTGTATTTTTTCTGGAGCTTTGAAGTGTTCTGTCATTTGGGCCATTTTTTTTTTTTGTCTTGCGTGTCTGTTACTTTAAGGGACGGAGCCTTAGGTGTTCCCCGGGGCGGGGTAATGCTGGTCGCTGCGCTGTGACGCTGTAGGTGGGGGAGGGGCCGAGAGGGAGCTATGGCGCCCGCCTCACTCTCCTCCAGATTTCAATCTTTCACTCCGATACCCACAATCAAACTGGGCCACTCTGGTGCTGGTTCCCGAGTGGGTGGGCTTGTGCACGCCCTAGGCCCCTGTGGGTCTCTCCAACGACCTCTCCCGTGAGGCTGGGAGTCTCTCCTGCTGCTGCCCCAACCCCCATGGGCGCTTTCAATCAGAGGTTTGAGGCTTTATTTCCTCGGGCTGGAGCCCTGGGTTGCGGGGTCTGCTTCGCTTCCCGCTGTTCTCCCGGTTTATCTGTGGGCGAATGTGGTGCCACGGGGTGCTACCCGCCGCTCTGCCTGCCCCGTTCTCCGCCACTCTGAGTCCGGCCCTCTCGGTTTATCTGTGCAAATGTGGGGCCGCAGGGTCTGCTAGTGCTCGGACTGCCTGCGCCGTTTGTCCCACACTCCGCCAGTCTCAGTCCCGCCACAGCCACGCGAGTCCTCTCCACCCCGGTGCCCGTCTCCGCCCCTCCTACCGGTCTGGACGAATGTTTATTTTGTATTTCCTTGGTGTCGAACCCCCTTGCCGTTCGATTTTCTGTCAGTTCTGGTTGTGCGAGGAGGCGCAGTGTGTCTACCTACACCGCCATCTTGGTTCTCTTAACATATCTCTATATGCAGAGATTTAAAATGATATATTGCATTAACTGTTGCTTATACATGTATGCTTATAGCTGTATAATATTTTGTCCTGTAACTTATATAACATGTTGTTTGACAGACTAATTATTATTAAATGTTATATGTCTGAACACGTGAGGGTTTTAACCTTACTTTTTTTTCCTTTCATTGCGTCATCCTTGCTTTGACATAGGTTGGAAAGTTTGAAATTAGTTTTAAGCTTTTTTCACTACATTAGGTGTCGTGAGAATAAGAATTGTCTTCTCTTCGGCCGTAGTAAAGTTTGTTGTATACAATAAGTAATAAACATATACTTCCCATAGGGACTCCCACATGGTAGGTGCTCATTAAATATTTGTAAAGAGATAAAGTTCAACACGAATGCTGTAGTGATGTTTGACTAGTTTTCCATACTTTAATTAAGCAGTATTTTTTCTATTTAAAACATCTCACTAAATCCACTTTCATTAGCTTTATATTAAATCTCTCATAAAATCATTTCCTACCCTTAAATTTTCTCCAAGTGTCACCTGTGGATCACCTGGGTGTCTGCTAAAAATCTAGTTTTCTGCCCTGGCCAGGTGGCTCAGTTGGTTGGAATGTCATCCCATACACCAGAAGGTCGCGGGTTCGACCCCCAGTAGGAGTACGACTGATCGATGTTTCTCTCAAGCACTGATGTTTCTGTCTCTCTCTCTCTTCCCCCTTCCTCTCTCTCTAAGAAAGCAATAAAAACATATCCTTGGATGAGGGTTTTTAAAAAATCTAGTTTCCTAAAATCATTGTGCCATTGAATCATAATATATATGGATTGAAGCCTGGAAATTGGCATTTCAAATTATACCTTAGTGATTCTGTCCCCTAGAAATTCAGGTAAAGTGAGAAAGGACAAAAACAAGTGGGTGGGGGGAAAAATGAATGTTCTTAGCTTCTCTCTGCTGGGCTTTCGCATTTTTTATATTATGTCAGAGGCGTGGTAGAGCTGTCTTCTGAAAAGCAAGACCCCATATTGACTGGCAGATGCTGTTGCTCTCTGAAGGTCTGGCAGCTAGGCTCTTCATCACCAAACTTCACTTTGGAGGGACATGAGAAAGGCGTGAATTGCATCGATTACTACAGTGGTGGCGACAAACCGTACCTCATTTCAGGTGCAGATGACCGTCTGGTGAAAATATGGGACTATCAGGTACAGTTCTGTTATAACTTTACTTGCTATATGCTACACATGCCTCTTAATGTTTCTTACAGGCCAGTTAAAACTTGGATTGTTGAACTCTGTTTGTAGCATAATAACTTAAGGCCTCAGTATTCATACCTAAGTTGTGGTCCCAGAATTCCCCATAAAAATGAAAACAAATGCCTATCACAATTTAAAAAAAATGCTGTCATGTTTATTTTTCATTTAATAGTAGAAATTAGAAATGTTAGGCTCCTGGCTGCCAGGAGCACACCGTAGGCATATAGAAGTCGTCACGTGGGGCACTGCTGATCGCAGTGCATGTGGCTGGACAGTGGCAGCTGGTGTGGGATTGAGTCAGTTATGAGACCCAGAGCTGCCGACCCAGCAGGCAGCCCACCAACCTGGCGACATAGTGGTGGGAGTTGGGTTGTGGGAGCCATGAACTGACCCATCAGAGTTCAGCTGAGCCCTTGCCGCCATTGTCCCCTGTCCTCAGCCAGCCAACTGCCACTGCGGGTACGCACCTGCTCTGCTCTGTCTCCCTGATGGCGTCCGCCTCTGGGGCCGTGGTGGAAATGAGCAGATTATGGTCCTCGGCCCTCCCACAGACCTCAAATTGAAATGCTCCTTCACAAATATGGTCACTACAAATCTTAAGTTGTAAAATCCAACAGATAGAAAAGTGTGTTTCAAAGTGAAGACTGCAGCACCTCGTGGGTACTGCGTGAGGCCCAACAGTGGAATTACTGACCCAGGGTTGACTGTGACTGTTTGTCAGTAATGCTACAGCCTTTCGACTGTGGTCCCAATGAAAAGAGTAAACACAAGTTTATGGTACAGTTTTTGCTCCACCGAACATTTCAGACACGGAAGCTTTGTGGAAAGAGGCAATACCTGATGAATTAATGGATTCTAAATCGGATGTGTTTTTGAAATGCCCAAGGAAAATGACAAATTGAATTATATGGAACCTAGCAAAGCTGTTCTGTTGAGTGCATCTGAACGAGATGGACTCATGCCCAAACCACATGTGTTTCACTCGGTCATACTGAAACAAGGAAACTCATTGAAGGGTGTAAAGGACTTCAGAAAGGGTGAAGCTCTCACAAGAAAATTGACCCTTGAGAGATGAAGGCTTAAGGCTCAGAAAGGTAGCACACTCAGATAAACCTGGATCAACCTCAGCTGCATCCTTCAGAGAATGTCACCAGTCCTCTTCCTTCACTTCTTGTTGTAATTACAGCCATTTTCATTGGATTCTTTCTGGGGAAGTTCAACTTGTAGAGTGAAGCGTGCAGAGTGCTATTTCTTTTATTTTCTCTTGGACAGAAAAAGAGTTGTTTACCTACCAATTCATTGGTAGTTGGCCCACGGTGACCTTTTTTTGGTGTGTGTACAGTGTCATACAGCCTTTGCCTTTAATGATCTCTTAGGGTTAGGAAACACAATAAAAACAAACTGTTTGGCTCCCAGACAAATTGTATGTTACTAGATCATCACTAGCAGATGTCAGCTACGCATTCAGTCCTTTATGAAGTTCATAAATAAAGGATTGGTCTTTGGGGTTTTAATAAGAGTAAGAATTGTTCAGTCTTAGAAATATTCTTTTAATATTCCCTTTAAATTTTATCTGTTGCTGTTACTTATTGAAATATGATTTATTTTGATTGCTAATTCCATTCATTCAGGCAATGCCAAGAGGTATTCTGTAGGGAAACGGCACCTCTTACAGTGTAAATTTTCTCCTATTACCTTTGCTAATATCATGGCAGAATTTTTCTTATTCCCTGTGAGGTGGTTGTTAACTGAGTTTTTCATCTTTATAATCCTGCCCCATGGTATTTAACATAAAAAAAATAATAAAACTGTTAACAGATTAAAAAGAAATTTTAACAGTGAATTTGTACATCCTCTAGCGTCATCATTGGCAGACTTCCATTTGTATTTGAAATGTAAATATTTTTTAAATATAGATTTGAAATATATATTTTATATTTATATCTGATATTCAGATCAATGAATAATGTCATGAAATAGCCATAGTACAGCCATTTTGCCGCATAGACTCTTACAAACCTAGTTGTGAACTCTTGTTTACAATAACTTTTATCTTCAAGATTTTGTTCACAACCACTGTCATTTATAATATATTTGTGTACCTGGCAAACTTGAGGGTGAGTTACTAGTTTTTCACTAATAAAATGTTTTCTGAAAAAAAACCTTTCCTGTGTCTGATTACAGAACAAAACATGTGTGCAGACACTGGAGGGACATGCCCAAAATGTGTCCTGTGCCAGTTTTCACCCTGAGTTGCCAATCATCATCACAGGTTCAGAAGATGGTAAGTTGGAAGTGTATGTTTATTCCTATGCCTGTAATTACTAAATAGATATTTAAGTCAGGTAGAACCCCTGCATTGTAATAGGAGTTTTCCAAGGATTTTAAATATTTTTATTAGAGTAGAATACTTAAACTATAAAACAGTACAGGAACATCATCCTCATCATCATCCTGATGTGTTTTGACTCTATTACTTAAATAAGAGGACATTCAGAAGCCCTAGACAAAAAGTAAAAAAGCCTGTGCGTTGGAGTGTAAAACCTGGGGTCAAATTCAGGTTCTGCCACTTCATGGATGTGTGGTTTGGGCAAATTATGAATTGGAAATGGACTTACCCACCTCATAGGATTATAAGGAAAGGCTGAGAAGAAATCACATGTATGAAGCACCTGGCACATAGTATGTACTGTAGCCAGGAAATCTTTTCATTACTTCACATTTAAAATTACATTTCTTAGTTTTAGTTTCTTACATATTTTCTATTACTAATTTGCTTATGTTGCTTTATAAAATCACTTACAGACTGTAGATTTAAAAAATTAAGCTGCCAGGAAGTGTTTTCTGTTTGAATATAAAGACTTCCATGTGTCTGGTTCACCTGACACAATTCATTGTCGATGTTTAAATTAAAAGGGAGTATTCATTCCATTCTTCTTTTTAGGAACCGTGCGTATATGGCATTCAAGCACCTATCGCCTTGAGAGCACATTGAATTATGGGATGGAGAGGGTGTGGTGTGTGGCCAGTCTGAGAGGGTCCAACAATGTTGCTTTGGGCTATGATGAAGGGAGCATCATTGTTAAGGTAATCATTAATTCCAACATCTCTCTGAATGGATGGACCCAAGGAAAGCAGTTTGCATTGTGTTTTAGTACAGTCATTTTCCAAGTTACCAGTTTGGTTAATCTAGCATTGCTTTTATTAAGCATAAGAGATGAAGCACTGGAGATATGAAGTGGAAGAAAAGAAAGTAGGAACTGTTTATTCTGTTGTGGTTTAGCTTTCCTTTTCATTGCTGAGAGTCATTTGTCATTCTTCCAGCTTGGTCGGGAGGAACCTGCCATGTCCATGGATGCCAATGGAAAGATAATTTGGGCTAAGCATTCAGAAATCCAGCAGGCCAACCTAAAAGCAATGGGAGATGCTGAAATTAAAGATGGAGAAAGATTGCCACTGGCAGTAAAGGACATGGGCAGTTGTGAAATTTACCCTCAGACTATTCAGCACAATCCTAATGGACGGTAAGCCATAACCAAAGTCTCTTTCTGAGCTTCTGTTTATGTTAGAGCAGGGCTTGCATAGTCAGACAGTATACAGTCCTGCCCTGTGGTCGTCATTCCTCATTGAGCTTTTTCCCTGGCCTCACAATCGTTGGCACAGCTGCAGGCAGCCATACCAATGGGCCGATTTGGCATGCAGGGTAAAGCATATTTGCCTTCCTGGCCTGGTCCCATCACATAGTTTTGAACAGATACATAGTTTTTTATTTACTCTTATTTCAAATGTGTTGGGTTTGTGTTGTGCTCCTTTGAGGGCAAGGATCGTGTCTTACCCTGAGACTCAGTAGATACCCTCTCAGTATTTGCTGACTCATTGCTCCTAAAAAGAAAAGCTGGCTCTGAAGTGTGTGTGTGTATATATATATTTTTTTTCAAAGATTTCATTTATTTATCTTTAGAGAGAGGGGAAGGGAAAGAGAGAGGGAGAAAAACATCACTGAGAGAGAAACATCAATCCATTGCCTCTCCTATGTGCCCTGACTGGGGACCAAACCTGCACCCAGACATATGCCCTGACCGGCAGTTGAACTGGTGACCACCCCCTCCACACCCAGTTTGTGGGAAGATGCCCAACCAGCTGAGGCACACTGGTCAGGGCTGCAGTGTATATATACATCTTTCGAAAAGGCTTTGAGATTGGCAATAATTCCTTTTCTTTTCTGTAATTTGAACCATCAGTTCTCTTCCTCCCTAAAGATTTATAAATCACCAAAAATCTTGTGAGAGAGGAGTTGCTACCACAATGAATTTAAGCCTGTGGAGCTTTAAAAATTAATTTACAGTAGATCTGGGCATATGAGTATTTAAAAAGACAAAGTAGATAAACCAGCTATGTTGCCTGGTTCAATAAATGGTATTCATAATTATTTGTAAGAAAGTCTTTGTACTAAGATTAAGAACACATTATATATTCGTCCCTTAATATCAAAAAGCATTTTTTGCTGTAAGTTTTGCAGTTCACCTTTGGTAGTCCCGTAGCAGCCAATACCATATTCTAAATTGCAACTTTTAAAGAGGGTTGCTTTATATCTATTGAGAAAATTTTGAACTTCAACATTCTATTTATACTCATTATTTAAATGCTCAAATAATCCTGTTTATTTTGATAAATTTAAAGTCATTGAAAACTGGAGTGAGATATTTTATTCACTTGAATGATCAGCTTTACTGATCAGCACGGGAGTTTTGACATGCTCTGTTTCCGACCTGGGCCGGTTTACCCCTCCTTAGGCAACCTGGTGGCCCCCGCTCCCTGGAAGTCACCATATTGATGCTGAACTTAATGTGGACACCTGGTCAGCATAGCACACTACAACCCAGAACTCCTGGACTGAAGCGATCCTTCTGCCTCAGCCTTCCGAGTAGCTGGGACTACAGGCGCGCAACACCGCACCTGGCGAATGATCAGCTTTAAAAATGAAGATAGTCTTGGAACAAGATAGTGCCTTCTTATGGTATAAATGTAATGGGCAAGGTGCTAGGCATCTTGATGCTCAGCCAATATTGGTTGAATTATTGGAATCCTCTCCAGTGCATCTCCAGCCGTTCTCTTCTCCTGTTCCCAGTCTCCTTTGTTCATAAAAGAAAGCCACTGCAGCAATAACCCCATTTCATAATTTGCTTTTGGATTTGCTGGGTAGAGTATTTAATCTAGCTCTACATTCATAGACATGTATACTTTAAAAGACATTAGGTTCAGTTGTAATAGCCGAGTGAAATAACGTTTATTAGAAATATTTTACCATAGTACTGGCTGGGTGGTCTGGTTGGAGCACTGTCCCATACACCAAAAGATTGCAGGCTCAATTCCCAGTCAGGGCACCTACCTAGACTGCGGGTTTCATCCCCAGTCGGGGTGCATACAGGAGCCAACCGATTGATGTTTCTCTCTCACATTGATGTTTCTCTTTCTGTCTGTAAAATCAATAATAAAAAATGTCCTCAGGTTAGTATTAAAAAAAGAAGTGTTTTACAATGAATATGAATCATTGTTTCTTGTACATGTCCTCTGTAATTCCTTCCCTGGCTTCTTTAATTTCCAGGTTTGTCGTGGTTTGTGGCGATGGTGAGTATATCATCTACACAGCAATGGCATTGAGGAACAAGAGCTTTGGGTCTGCCCAGGAGTTTGCATGGGCCCATGATTCTTCAGAGTAAGTACACTATGTGATATCCAGCTGGCCCTGATTGCACGTGGGCGTTCTGTGTGTGGCTGGGTTAAAGAGGTTCTTGAGGCCCAGTGGATGCTGTGCTTCTCCATATTAAAGAACAGCTCTCATCAGAGCTGCATGTTAGAAGGTTAGAGTCAGAGGCAGCTGTGCAGTGTGAGCTGCCTCTGCCCTTTCTAAATTCAGTATTGAGCTGGCTCATGCAGACTGACCTAATAATCCCATTAACTGGGGATCCAGCACCCATTTCCTTGATGGCAACCCATGGCAGGACCTGTGTACAAGGTAAGTAGGCCCTCATATCAGGTCCTTGGCAGGTGACCTGGGGTGGCCCTCTGACCTGGTGTCGTTAGGTGCTGCTGCCCCTTTATGAGCTGCCTGGGGGAGATCCTCTAGTCTAATGTCATTTTGACAACCTCATTGAATCTTTTAAAACACTAATTTTCTGTGATGTTACCTCCCATTCTTAATAAAACATTCTATCTGTATTCAGATGTTCATAAAATGTTCTTATTAAAAACAAGAATAATATGTTTAACTCTGAATTATTATACTAGGTAGTCACTTGCTGGTCCCTTTTTGATTCCATTTTGGTGCATGTAATAACCATTAGGGCTTTGGTCATTTTCAGACCACACACCAAATTACACCTTCATAGTTTTCTTAGTTTTGTTACCCCATATTTTGCATTGCCTCTGGTTCCAGCAGTGGAAAATTTAAGCCTTAGTGTTGTGTAATAATAGGCATTTAAAAAAAACAAACAAAAAGATTAACTGAGAGGTAAGGAATAGTTTTGATTTTTTCATAAATTTCCTAAATATACACATTCATACACAGTTCCATAGACTAAAATGTACTTTGAATGGACTTACCTTTCTCAACAAACCACTGCCTCTGGTTTGGTAGGTCCCTTTCCACTTTATCCAGCCAAGACACTGTTCAGCATCTTTTCTGTTTTCAGCACAGTACTTGTCAGTGAATGCTCTTGAATAGCCAGCAGCAGCCACAGCCACTTTTCAAGGCAGAAGCCTGAATTATATATAATTTTCTTAAGTTCTTGACAAACATGAGTGACTAGTGAGCCACTTACAGAAGTTGTTTTTTTATTTTTAAGTCACTTTTATTGAGGTATAACTTATACAAATAATTTATTTTAAGTGTACATTTCAATGAATTTAAGCTAATTACAAACATTAACCACCAGTACAGTCAAGATAGAGGACATTTCTGTTACCACAAAAAAATCCTCATGTTTCCCTTAATAGTCAGTACATGGCCCTACGTCCCGGCCACAGGCAAATACTAATCTGCTTTTTTGTAACTGGCACCATATAGATTAGATTTGTTAACTTTAGAGTTTCATATAAATGGAATTAATACAGTATACACTCTTTCGTCTGGCTTCTTTTGCTCAGCTTGGTGTTTTTGAGATTCTTCCATGTTGCATGGGTTAGTAAGTAATCGGTTCCTTTTTGCAGCGGAGTATGGAGTATTCCATTGTACGAACATACCAGTTTGTTCCGTCATTCATCTGTCGGTGGACTTTTTTGGTTTATAAAATAATTTGTAAGGGTCTTTTTCAGTTTATAAAATAATTTGTAAGCGCTAGTAATTTGTGTAAGAGTGTGAAACCCATGTATAATTTGCCCAACTGTAAGGATTTCACTCAAATCTTAGGGAAAAATTATACTAGTGAATCTTCAAATATTTTATTTTTTTGCATAGTTCACTACTTAAATATATTTGAGGAAACTTATAATGTTTGGTGGCATTATGGTTTAGTATATAATATGCTATGTTTGCCTTCTGTCCCCCCTCCCCCCCCCCCAGATATGCAATACGAGAAAGCAACAGTGTCGTAAAGATATTTAAGAACTTTAAGGAAAAAAAATCAT
The DNA here is from genome assembly GCF_022682495.2 of Desmodus rotundus. Lineage (NCBI taxonomy): Eukaryota > Metazoa > Chordata > Mammalia > Chiroptera > Phyllostomidae > Desmodus > Desmodus rotundus. The sequence goes on from NC_071394.1 coordinate 101,071,605, forward strand.
TTAAACCAGATTTTGGAGCTGAAAGTGAGTGTTATTTATATACTACACATTTTTAGAAGCTTTGTAATAACTTGAAAAACATCTACACAAAAACCTTCTTGTTCTTTTTAGGTATCTATGGAGGCTTCTTACTGGGTGTCAGATCTGTAAATGGCTTAGCTTTCTATGACTGGGACAATACAGAACTGATACGCAGGATTGAAATTCAGCCCAAACATGTGAGTTCCCTCCATTGTTTTTGGAATGTTGTGTCTTTGTGATGAGCTCTGGGTCCCTGAGACCAAGAATGGTCTTGTATCCTACTGTCTTTGTTCCGTTGTGTTGGGCATGGTGCCATTTACCTTGGGATTACTGAGACACTCAGAATTGTGATATTAAAATAAGGCAATAGGTGCTGGTTATTTTGAAAAATATAGAAAATTATACAAGTGCCAAGTGCTTTTCATATTTTAAATGGCTTCTGACTGAGTTAAAAAAAAACAAAAAAAACATGCTTTAAAGACAAGAAGTCTTGAAGTCCTTCACTCGGAAAGGCTGTTAGACTTCACTTGGAAAGGCCGTTAAAGTCCCCACTCATTTCAGAGAGTCTTTCCGTGCTTCACCCAACAATGGCTGTTTCAACCTTAGGTAACTGTCTCCAGTGACAAAAGTTTTCTACCTTTCGAATTGCCTTTGCCTCTGTGACAGCTTTCACTGTCAGGAAATGATCTGTGGAGACAAATCCACCTCCTTAGGGTCCTGTTTCTGTCTTCTGTAGCACCTACTCTCAGTGGGCAAAGGGACAAAAATTGGTTTTTGTGGGGTGAAAAAACTTAACTCTTTTTCTCTATAATGTGTAAGTATTAGTATGTATATACTATCATTTAATATATTTACCATATGCATATGTATTATATGTGAATAAACATATATACAGTAGTATCTGTGATGTAGAAATTTCATAGTGGAAGGTGAATATGAAAACAGTGTCTAAAAAAGTTCAGGGGGAATTGAATTAACACTGTTCTAGAACAGTCGTGAATGGGCTACTCCCCCGGTAAATGACAGCACACCTACTGAACACTGACAGCTCTCCTTCCTGTCTCCCTTCATCTTTCCATTTCTAGGCTGAATAGAACAGAACTGCCCTGTGCACCTTCCCAATACATTGATATGTTCACTACACCTTAATGTAAGACAAATCTGGGAGAAACAAAGTGTATGCAGTTTATCATATCCACTCAGAAATCCAAAATGGTTTGTGTTTTTGTTTGTTATGTTGCAGATTTTCTGGTCAGACTCTGGAGAGCTGGTCTGTATTGCCACTGAGGAGTCATTTTTCATCCTTAAGTATCTGTCCGAGAAAGTCTTGGCTGCTCAGGAAACACATGAGGGTGTTACTGAAGATGGCATTGAAGATGCGTTTGAGGTAATCACATCAGCACAACCTTAGCTTTGTTTTTAAGTGATTTGAGTTCTTATAACAGAACTTCATTCGTTTTAACATTTTAGTATAAATTAGGTTTGGGGAAACTAAGCATTTAAAGAGTTATGGTAAAAATTAAAATCTGGGTTCAGAGATCAGGGTCTGAAAGAATTTATGTTTAAAAGAAATTTGTGCTTTGATTTTAGGAAATCCTTAGATTAACTTTGGTATCTTTCATTAAGGAAATTAGAAGGTGTTTTGGTCTTAAGACAATTTGGCAGAGTGATTTAAATGAGCTTTCAGATGGTGAGGATAAATCATCCATTGTGGGATGTCTTGGAAGATTGTATGAAATACTTATTATGCCAATTTCACGTGTGTTAGGAGTTTAGTTCACAGCTTTGGCACAACAATGAGATTTTACATTACAAATAGTCATGCAGGATTCTGTTCTTAAAGGAAGACAGAAGATAGAAATTCCGAAGACAGATTTTCTTTCTCGAAACAGGAATTTGCTTTTTGTGTTCCTTACTTTGCCTTATCACCCTTAATTATACTCCGTTTTTTGTTACTGACGGGATTTCTAATGCTGAATAAGGTAATAATAAACTTTCTTTTCTTCTTGTAGGTTCTTGGTGAGATTCAGGAAATTGTGAAAACAGGGTTGTGGGTGGGCGATTGCTTCATTTACACAAGTTCTGTGAACAGATTAAATTATTATGTCGGAGGAGAAATTGTCACCATTGCCCACTTGGACAGGTAGTATCATTTTGCTTTTGTCTCAAGCACCTAAATTTAAAAGTATACTTTTTAAACAAAACCTATTGCTGACTTGTAGGACTGATAGGCCTGATTTTTCATTGTTGTAGTTTTAGTAGGTTGGCAGTTGCTAATCAGAATTACATCCATCTACAGGCAAGATTTTGAGCTGGCGGCGAGTGTGCGTGGGACCTGTGTGTGTACTGATTAGGGTTTCTAAATTTGTATCTGTTTCTTACACAGAACGATGTACCTCCTGGGCTATATTCCTAAAGACAACAGGCTTTATCTGGGGGATAAAGAACTGAACATCGTTAGCTACTCCCTACTGGTTTCAGTGCTGGAGTACCAGACGGCTGTCATGCGGCGGGACTTCAGCATGGCTGATAAGGTCCTTCCCACTATTCCGAAAGAACAAAGGACCAGAGTTGCACACTTTTTGGAAAAGCAGGTAAGAGGGTTTTTTTTTTTTTTAAATTTAGTTTATTTTTTGGTGTTTCTTAAAACCAGCAATTCAAAAGGATGTTAATATGAATTTGAAAGGGTTTATTTCTTAATTGACTCTGGTTTCCTTACGGCAATGGAGTTTTTGTATAAATTTAAGTCACTTGTTACACTCTTCCTTCTCCTCAGTGTACGTGGCACCCCATGTAAATGTTGGGGGTGATTATCAGTCTTCCCTTTCTGTAGACTTCTTTTCCATTCTATTAATATTTTCATTTCTGTAATGCAACTTTCTCTCCTAGCTGGCTTTATTTTATTTTTTTTTATGGTAAAACACAGACAACATAAAATTTACCATGAGTGATATACCCTTTTCTTAATGTGGTGTTTTTAAGTCAAAATTATATGTGCATAGTTTTACAAGGCTTAAGAAAAAAACACCCCTCCCTCCCCTCATTCCTGCTCTCTAAGAGGTCATCACTTTTAGTTCTTTCAGCTGATTCTCTTTGTATTTATTTCCAGATTCTGAATAACATACTTATATTGATGTTTCTCAGCCTTAGGGATTTCTTATGGCTTCCCAGTTAATAGAAGATGAGGATTTACTTTTCTCCCTGCTGCCCACTTCTACCACATACATGCCATTGCCATTTTCCTAGTCCTTATCCTTCCAGTATAGTTACGTCATGTTTCTGATTAGATCAGTATTCGACCTTTACGTTATTGTGGCTGTGTAAACACTGTGTACAGCTAAGCTTGTGGTGTAGTGTAGCTTTCCCTTCCTGCAGTTTGTTTTCCCTGAAATTAATAACTGTCTCTCCTTTTATACTTGGCTTATTTTTAAATACATTTAAATATAATATTTAAATATATTCTCCCTACTCTGCTGGTTCTTCAGATTTCCTTAAAATCTCCTTCCACTATGTTTAGTCGGCTTCAGTCCGAACTGGTTTTCCTGCTCTCATCATGGATAGTCTCCCCTCAGCATCCTGTTGGGCCTCCCCTTTGCCTCCCGCGTTGGATCGATTGTTTCCTGTGTTCTCTATCTTCTTTCCTGGTTTACGTCCTAATTCTGCTGTAGCATATCCATAAATATTTTTCTGAGAAAGAACTTACTAAGGTAAATAAATTTTTTGTGACCTTCACTACCTGAAAGTGCCGTTGATCTACCCTGAAGCACAATTGACCATTTAACTGGATATAGACTTCCAGGTTGGAGGTAATTTGCTCTCAGAATGTTAAAGACTTTGTTCTCTTGCCATCTAGGTTCTAGTTGTTATCGAAGTCCAAAGTCATTTCTATTCCTGATTCTTGATACCTGATCTGTTTTTTCTTTTTCGAAGCTTTTTTGGATCTTGTCCCTATTGTTCTGCGATATCCTGATAGTCGGCCTTGAAAGGCATCAATTATAATTCATTCTGCTGGGTATCAGATGAACTCTTTTAATTGGAAACTCCATGTCCTTTTGAGTTTGAAACATCATTTCTCTGATGCTTTCCTTCCTTTGTTTTCTGTTGTCTCTCTTTGGAATTGTTATTCAAATGGACCTCCAGAACTCGTTTGCTCATTTAGTTATTCTTGGACTTTTAAAACCTTGTTTATGGGTAAAATTTTTTTCTTTCTCTGAGGATGTAATAGTTTTTTGTTGTTTTGAAGTTTTCCCCCTACGTGGTAGGCTTCTGTCAGGCTACTGCTGTTGGTTCATTTTGATCTCTGTTTTTCCTGTCGAGATTCTCGTCAGGTGTCCGATGAACCTTGGGCTCTCACTAAAGAGTGGAGGTCTAAGAAGCGGATCAAAAGGTCTGAGTTTATGGCTGGGCTTGTTGGGTATGGACTTACAATTTGTGATGTTGTTGGGCCATTTGATGGGGGAACCTCAACGTCAGGATCTTCATCTAATGGGTTTAATTAATAACTCTTCGTTTATTCATTTAATGAATTTAACGAGCACTTAACATTGTGCCAGGCACTGTTCTAGCTGACAGATAGCCCTCATTGACATTTTAGTATTTTTAAGTCATATCCCTTGGGCTGGTTAGTTTACAGAGAAGCTCCCCAATCACCACTATTCTGGGGGCTAAGTAGAAAACAGCTCAGTGTCTCAGAATTTATTACTTCATTTAGTCTCAACATCCATTTTCATAATCTCCTGTTTTCCTTTTGATACTCGGGACTCTTTCCTCAAAGTGTACAGGGTGTCCCTCAGACCTGAGACCCCCTCCTCCAGAGAATAAACCTTGTGTTTTGTGTGTGTGTCCAGGGGTGTGAAGGAGAGGAGTGGGGACCTGTGTTGTAACTGCTTCTCATGTAGACTTTCAGGCAGTTCTCTTTGTGTTCGCACTGCCCTTCAGGAGACACCTTTGGGGATTCTGAGGTGTGAATCGGGTGTTTCTATGCTGTCTTCACTCCTGATGTAAGATTAATTTTCTCTACTGTTTTAACTGAATTTTATACCCTGCCACTGGATTTCCAGGTTCCAGAATTTTGCTACTAATGTCTCCTCTGCCTTTTTGTGCGTTGTTGAAAGTTTATGCTTTTAAAGAAGAATCCCTTTACTGTCCTTTCAGGGGGGGATATGGAGAACGAAACTGTACAGTCAGTACCTCGGTACTCATCGGCCTCAGAACTTGTCAAAGCCTATACTCATTGCATTTTGATAAGGAAAAAGTGTTTCAGTACTGGGTGCCTGCTCGGGACTCTTCACACTTGCTGGAACTTGTAGGAGTCAGTTTTGGTACTTGTTTCGGCACTAGTTCCGAGTGCTGGAATGAATTGATGACGAGTACCGAGGTACCACTGTGTTTTGTCCACCTGATTTCATCCGCTCTGTCTTTGCCTATGTCTGACTAGTTTCACAGATGTTCGTCTCCCACTGAGATTTTATATTGTCTACCTCAGTGCTAGGGAGGAAAAGTGCAGGTTATACAGAACGCCTTGTTTACGTTGTACTCATGGGCAATGAGGAAGGGACAGCTTGTATAGTTTGGGAAATTAAACATTTTAAACATGATGGTACAGTCATCCTGAAGATCCTGCGAACAGCTCAGAAAGCTGTCCAGCATCTCCGTTCTGACCATCCCATAACTGGTGAAGTGTGAGCTTTCTGCCTAACATACCTCTTCCCTAGAGTTGAAGACCTTGCCCATTGGGTAGACCTCACCAGTACTGTTTGTCTTGGGAGAGAAGCTAATTTAGAAATTACAGTAGTTTTTTTTAAAACACCTGTTCCTGATGACTGGAGTGGAGCATGGGAAGGAATATTTGCTGATGAATCAACTGAACATGAGACCAGCACTCGGGGCATAGGTAATGACACCTCGCCAGTGTTAGGGCCTGAAAGCAGATGTTTGCTCAGTGACCTACAGATGACAGGAAAGTGGGACATTTCACATTTGACTTCCTTTTCTTTGAGGCACTACTAGGCTAGATGATCTAAGACCCTGCTTAGTGAGTAGATTACCAACAGCCTTCTTTTTGAAATGACTCTTATTTAGTCAACTTTCTAAAATCCTTTTTTCAAATTTTTATTTTTTACACTTCTGATTTTACTACTTGTTTTACTTGAGTGTAGCTATCATTGGTCAGCTTCCACTGCTTGGAGAACAGTGGGCATTGCATTGCATGACTGAAGTTTATCTCCTAGGGTCTTATCAGTTAATGACTTCTTAATTTTTCTCTATCTTCTCATGAGTATTTTGTTATCTGTTACTTTTGTATGATTCAAGTAATGGGCTTTCTATGTCAGCAGGGTATTTATTAGTTTGAAAAGGAAATGGATGATTTTTCTGAGTGCTTGTGTATACACTACGTTTATATACATAAATACACACACACTTTTTAAAATTTGTTTAGGGCTTCAAGCAGCAAGCTCTTACAGTATCCACAGATCCTGAGCATCGCTTTGAACTTGCTCTTCAGCTTGGAGAACTCGAAACTGCCTACCAACTAGCTGTGGAAGCAGAGGTATGTACTAGGAACTGACAGAAAGGTCAGTATGTGCTTCGTTGTGTTTAGTATAAATTGTTATTAAAGTTACCTGAAGTGTAAGTTAGACTCATTTTGGTGAGGTTATTGCTTTTCTTTGGTCTTGTTAAAACATGCATTATGTTAATATTTGCATAAATTACATGGATTATATTGGAGGTATTAGCATTCTAATTTGTTTAAGAAAGAGTGTTTTCAAATCTTATAGAACAGGGGTGTCACACTCATTTTCACTGGGGGCACATCAGCCTCGTGGTTGCCTTTAAAGGGCCAAATGTAATTTCAGATCCTTAAAGTTAAGGAGTAGTTACATTTATACAGTCCTAAAATTATTTCGGCCCTTTGAAGGCAAGTGCGAAGCTGATGTGGCCCCTGGCAAAAATGAGGTTGACACCCCTGTTATAGAAGCTCTGTTTTGGAAGAGAAGGAATGATGTGAGATAGTAGGTAAACTAGGCTGGGAACTCGTTTTAAAAAAGAACGCAGATATAGCAGTAATTTGCCAATATCCAAAACTACCGAGAAAGATTGGTTTTAAAGAAGGGTTCTGACATCTTGATAGTTTAGGGACACTTTTATGGATCTTTGTGTATTGAGGGATTGCAGTTGAGATTTAAGGCTAGCACTTACTGGTAAATTATTTTCAGATGTGCAAACTAAATTTTAGCTATGTTAAGCTTATCCAAATGTGCTGCATTTTGAATTCTGAAAAGCTACAAATGACAGACATTAATTATTAAATATCTCAGGACACAAGAAACAATTTTCTAATCTTTTAAAAATGGTATTAAATCACTCATTAAAATGATGGCAGTCTAATTACCTTAAAACATCTATAAATGGTTTTTGACTGTAATTACAAAATAAAATACAGTGGGTTGTTGATTATTCATGTATCATTAAACTTGATTTGTTTGAATTAATTTTGAATGTGAATAACTTCCATTTCTTCATTATACATTTTGTCATTACATTTTATTTTGATTGATAGAACCAGGTTAACAAGCACAGCTGAATATACAGGGTCCAGCACAAGGAATACCCCTTTTTAATTTTCATTTCTTTTTTTTTTAAAGATGTTACTTAGTTTTAGACAGAGGGGAAGGGGAGGAGAGAGGGAGAGAGACATGGTTGTGTGGTTGCACTCGTGCGCCCCGTACTGGGGACCTGGCCCGCAACCCAACTTACGTGCCCTGACTGGGAATAGAATCCACGACCCTTTGATTCACAGTCTGGCACTCAATCCCCTGAGCCACACCAGCCAGGGCTTACCCTTTTTTATTACAAAATCATAAGCATGTAATTCTGTAACGTAACAATATACACTCAAGCATACCATGTGACATTTTAGATGAAATGTTCAAATTAAAACTATAAAGTATTACACTCATTACCCTACCAGCCACTCAAGCAGGCCTTACTTCTGCTGGATCCTGTGTGTGTGTGTGTGTGTGTGAAATCTCCCATTGTCAGCACAGTGTTGTTCAGGATAATAGAATAATGTTGATGTTGGAAATTCAGATGTTTATTTCCAAAGATATTTTAACTTGGAAACTTTCTTATAGTCGGAACAGAAGTGGAAACAACTTGCTGAGCTTGCCATTAGTAAGTGTCAGTTTGGCCTAGCCCAGGAGTGCCTGCACCACGCACAGGATTATGGGGGTCTGTTGCTGTTGGCCACCGCCTCTGGAAATGCTAGTATGGTGAACAAGCTAGCAGAGGGTGCAGAGAGAGATGGCAAGAATAATGTGGCATTCATGAGCTACTTCTTACAGGGCAAGTAAGTAACCCAAGGTGTGAAAGAGGTGGGCATAGTAATTAAAAGCACTCTTGGCATTGACTTTGAGGGTGGTTTTTGAAGAGGATTGTGAAGAATAAACCCTACACAGAGATCTGGTGCCTGGCCAAATGGTGTCGCTAGTGGGGGGCAGTGAAGACAGTGCCCCGTCGGCTAAGGATGCTCTTAGCACAGTTGTCTAAATGTTTAAGGAAAATGAGCTCTTCAGGGAGGCTTAATTGAGAGAAATTTCTCAATAGCCCTGCCACTTTCTGGCTAAAACATTTTATGATGGCAGGAGGTCATTTGTGCTGTTCCAGTTGGGAACTAAATGGTTGATGGTTTTACCCAAATCAGGTAATTCTAATCTATTCGTGGCAAGAATAAAGGGAGATGAAGATGCCAGTTACTCTCAGATTTGAGTCCAACTGAAAATCATAAAAATGTCCTATTTTTAAGTCTGTCAGTTAGTGCAAACCAAATCATTTCAATAGTAGTTGACCATGTTATGAAATAAAACACAAAAGTATTCATTAGCCTTGCCCTACATGGTAACTTTTTAAATTCCATGACTTTATCATAAAAACTTTGAATGTGCACCCCAGTACATGTATTCATGTTTGATATTTATACATTTAATACATATTTATTATAGACAATATATTTTTTTAATTTGTGTAACCTATTAAGACTAGATCCACTCTTCCTTACAACCCAAAAATCCAAAAATATTCTGAAGAGTTTTTTTGTAACTTTTATTTGATGGCAAAACCTGACCAGAACTCTGAAATACTTGTTACCTTTATGCCACTGGGTGTGTTTTTATGTCATTTAGTTTTTATGTTGCTGCAGAATATTAATGTTTCATTTCTATTTGATAATATCAGTATATTAGGTAATGTATAGTATATGTACTGTACTACCTTTCTAAAACCCAAAGAATTCTGAATTCTAAAACACATTTATCCAACTCAAAAAAATGAAAATAAGAAAGAAAAAATAGACACTTGGGTTATTTTCTTACTGGACACCGCTGAATTGTCCAGCACAGCCCATGTTGGAGACACCACCCTGTATTCCTACCTGGGAACCTGTTCGTGTTCCCTTATCTCCTGAAGCTTTTAAAAGGTGCTTATCCCAGCTGCCTTAACTTGCCTTGAAAAGCCCCTTTCAATTCCTCTTAGGAGTTGTTAAAACAAGGAGTTTGAAAATGGTCACAAAAGCTTTCTCACCCTTCGCAACACCTGCAGTCCACTGATTGTGGAACACACTGGTGATGACAAGTTAATGGCTCAGTGACAGAAACGAGGTGCTTGTGTGGGAGTTGGGGAGGGAATGCTGACGTAGCATCACTAAATGGACATTCTCTTAATGTGTTAAATGCCAGTGTTGAAGCACAGTGTTTATTCTTGGCAACATCGCCTCTCCTTTTTAATCGTTAGGCTTGATGCTTGCCTGGAGCTCTTGATTAGAACTGGACGACTGCCAGAAGCTGCCTTCCTGGCCCGGACTTACTTACCCAGTCAGGTTTCAAGGTACAGACTTGTAATTTTAGGAAGAAATGTTTCGAATAAAAACAGCACATGTATTTAGTCTCCCTCTGGTCCCATGATATCTGTATTAGGGTGGTGAAACTCTGGAGAGAGAGTCTCTCAAAAGTCAATCAGAAAGCAGCAGAATCCCTTGCTGATCCAACAGAGTATGAAAACCTTTTCCCTGGATTAAAAGAAGCCTTTGTTGCGGAAGAATGGGTGAAGGAGACACATGCCAGTCTGTGGCCAGCCAAACAATACCCACTCGTCACGGTGAGTGGCAGACCTCCTTTGGTGTGACTACAGGGTGAAAGTGCATTCACAACTCAACATTTTGAACAATACTACATATATTGTTGGAATAAAAGCTAATATCTGGGGTTTAAACCTACTTCGTAGATGAATTACAACTTCAAAATACTTCATTTTATTATTGCTTTGTTTTCTGATAGCCAAATGAAGAAAGAAATGTTATGGAAGAGGCAAAAGGCTTTCAGCCCTCGAGATCTACAGCTCAGCAGGTCAGTAGAATGCTAATGAGATAATCTTGTTGAGATTTGTTGATGAACCACTATCTCCCACTTCCTAATCCTGATCAAGCTTCCCTGGGGCGGGGGGGGGGGGGGGGGGGGGGGGGGGGGGGAGTGGACTTTAAATTCCTGAACAGATTCCTATGTCTTTATGTATCTATCTGCACTTGGGCTTTCAGGAGCTCGATGGGAAACCTGCTTCTCCTAATCCTGTTATCATAGCATCCCACTCAGCCAACAAAGAAGAAAAGGTATGGCCACCATCCCCCAACTTCCCCTTGAACCCCAGCCTCACCCTTCCCTCTCCTGGCATGTCTGCAAGGTGTGGGGCCTCTGCATTTTAAGTGATGTGATCAGTCTCCGAGCAGGGGCTTGGAAAGGGGAAACCCTTTTTGATTGACTGGAGGCATACCTCCTTTTATTGCACTTCAGTTACTGTTTTTTACAAACTGAAGGTAAGCCCCCCACCCCAGCAAAAAGATTGCGACTTGCTGAGGCTCAGATGCTGGTTAGCATCTCTCAGTAGTAAAGTCTTTTTAAATTAAGGTATGTGCATTTTTAGACATAATGCTACTTCACAGACTAGAGTAGGGTGTAAACATAACTTTCATGTGCACTGGGAAACAAAATTGACGTGATTGCTTTCATTGAGCTCATGGTGGTGGCCCGGAACTGAGCCCGCAGTAGCGCCACGGTGTGACTGTATCGTTTCAGTTCTCCTTGGATCAGGGATCAGAACTTTTCTTTAACCTAGTACAACTCACCCTCTTCTTCCTCTTTGTAGAGTTTACTTGAACTGGAAGTAGACTTGGATAATTTGGAATTAGACGATATTGACACAACAGATATCAACCTGGATGAAGAGATTTTGGATGACTGAATAGTAATGTTTCCCATTACCCGACTGAACAGATCATTATTATGGACAGGTAGTAGTGGTCACCCTGGCCACGGTGCTGGGGCCTCCGAAAAGAAACTCCTTAGATTTTGATAAACTCCCTTGTTGTTTTAGGAGTTTATGTGTAGCATCTAAGTCATTGTGTTATTCCCTTGTTAACTAAAATAGACAGGGGCTTTTTTTTTTAAACTGTCATTAGACCATATATCATAAAATCTTTTGAATTATTAAAGACACTTCAAAGTTTCCTTTCTAAATAATGAAAATAGACATCTAGTTTTACAGTGGTGGGCCAGAACTATACCTCACTGTACAGATCATTCCACATTCTCTTTTCTTTGCGTCACTAAATCATCACATTTTTTTCTTGGCTGTACTATAATTCTTACAGTATAATTCTCTTAGCCTCTTCTCTTAACCACGTATCATTATTTCCCACAATCTTGAGTGCCTTGGTCCTCTCCTGCCTTGCATCGATTGGAATATGGGTCCGAAACGCCAGCTCCTCTGACCTCCTTAAGCTGGGCTCTGTGACACAGAAAAAGGCATGGTACTTTTTTTCCTAACGCTACACTTACCTGATATGATTAGAGAAATTAATATCCAGGCACTCAAACACACACTTCGGCTGCGACCTCCGTCCCCCAGAGTTCGAACCCCCTCTCCATGAATGCAGCCGCCGCCGCCCATCCTTGGTGTCCGCAAAAGGCATTCACCTGTGGCAAACCTGAGCCCGCGTGAGCAGGACCAGGCCCCAGGGAAGAGCCTAGGGGGGCCGCTGGAGCCACGGGGGCCAGGGCTGGGGATTTTCCTGGGGGCTCTCTCAGGGCCCAGGCACCCTCCCTCGCCCAAGGAGTGCCCACACCGTTCCTTGACCTCCTCAGGACACCTGCATCCCGGGATAGGAGGCCCACTGCCTCCACGGGGCTCGGACACATGGGGCCAACGTGCGAGCAACTGGCCTACGTGGCGGCAAACCCGCAGACCCCTCCGTCCGGTCCCCACCACTGCGAGGATCCCCCTGTTCTTCCATCCGTAAAGGGTTCTCCCTTTACGGATGGAAGAACAGGGGGGAGGCCCCCAGCAGATGGCTTTTGTCCGAGCTGCGGCTGGCTGGTTTCGGGCCAAGACGCGGGGCTGCGCAGGCACAGGCTGGCCCCCCTACACGAACCTTCTTCGGGGAACCATGCCCCACCCTTGAGATATCAGGCCAGGTTCACAGGGTCTCTGGGCTCGTGTCCGGGGAACTGGAAGCCCTCCTAGCCACCCAGAGAACCGCGTGTTTTCCCGTGGACCACACTTGCCAGGAGCTCTTCCACCCCCCCAGACAGAGTGCCCAGGGAAGACCTGGGGAACTAGGGCAAGGTCGGGGGGCTGACCACAGTTCCGCCCCAGGTGGAGCGGGCCCAGGCTGGCAGGACTCAGGCCCACGGACAGGTTCTCCTTGGGGGACTCAGGCCTGCCCCCCACCTGGGCGGCTAAGAGTCTTGCTTTGGCTCAAACTGCCCCACCCTGTCCCGAGGCAGCAAACTGCGACCCAGCTGCTTCCAGTCTCTAAAGTCTGTGCTAAACTATGCCAAAAGGGACTGTGAGCGCTGTGACCTCGGTCCCCCAGAGCTCGAACCTCCAGCTCCGTGAAGGCATCGAAGGCGTCCTGTCCTTGGTGTCCGCTAGAGGCATTCACCTGCAGCGAACCTGGGCTTGTGTGAGCAGGACCAGGCCCCAGGGTGGAGCCTGGTGAGGCTGCTGGAGCCACGGGGGCCAGGGCTGCAGATTTTCCTGGGGGCTCTCTTGGGGCCCAGGCACCCTCTCTTGCCCGGGGAGTGCCCACGCCGGCCCTTCACCCCGCAGTACACCTGCATCCAGCGATAAGCTGCCCTCTGCCTCCATGGGGCTCAGACCCATGGGGCCGGGTTGCGAGCAACTGGCCTATGTGGCGGCAAACCCGCAGACCCTTCCGTACCGTCTCCACCACAGCGAAGATCCCCCTGTTCTTCCATCCGTAAAGGGTTCCCCCTTTACGGATGGAAGAACAGGGGGGAGGCCCCCAGGAGATGGCTTTTGTCCGAGCCGCAGCTGGCTGGTTTCGGGCCAAGATGCGGGGCCGCGCAGGCGCAGGCTGGCCCCCTCAGATGAGCCTTCGGGGAAACGTTCCCCACCCTTGAGATATCAGGCCAGGTTCCCAGGGTCCCTAGACTCGTGTCCGGAGAACTGGAAGCCCTCCCTGCCACCCAGAGGACCACGCGTTTTCCTGTGGACCACACTTCCCAGCAGCTCTCCTACCCCTGCAGAGGCAGAGTGCCCAGGGAAGACCTGGGTACCTGCGGTCCGGGTGTGGGGCCGGCCCCGGTTCCGGGCTAGGTGGAAAGGTCCTGGCGGGTGAGACCCACGCCCACGGACAGGTTCTCCAGGGGGGGTCTCAGGCCTGTGCTCTGCCTGGTCAGCTAACAGTCTCGCTTAGGCTGCAACTCCCCTACCCTGTCCTGGAGCCGCAAACTGACTGGGCTCCTTCAACTCTCTAAAGTCTCTTCTACACCACCCAAGAAGGGAGTGAGACCGCTTCGACCTCATTCCCCCAGAGTTCGAACCCCCTTCTCTGCGAAGGTATTGGTGGCCTCCTGTCCTTGGTGTTTGCGGAAGACATTCACCTGTGCAGAACGTGGGTCCAGCTGATCAAGACCAGGCCCCATGGTTGGAGCCCGTGGAGGCAGCAGCAGCCTGTCTGGCCAGGTCTAGGGCTTTCCCCTGGGCTCTCTGGGGGCTCAGACGCCCTCTGTTGCCCAGAGAGTGCCCGTGCCGTCTCTTGATCCCCCACAGGAGGCCTGTAGACCTCGGGGAGCGGGCCTCTGCCTTCGTGGAGCTCGTATTCCAGGGCCGGGGTGCCCGCCACTGTCCTAACTTGCGGGAAACTGGCACTGGCTCCTCCACGCCAGGCCTCCACAGTGCGTAGATCCCCGTGGTTCGATCCGTAAGGGGGTCCCCCCTTATTATAGGATATTCCAAATCAGTACCTTTTAATTTTGACAATTTTAAACACTCAGCTCAATCAACATCAACAGAAAGCTAGTTAGCATTTAGCAAAATGAAATTTATTTGACAAATATTTTCAGGAAGCTGCAGAATGGCTAATGGATGCTTCTTGATAAGCTTGCAGTGTTAATTCTATATATGCTCCCTTCTGTGCTTCTGTTTTTGCAAAAACCTGTTTAAATTAAAAAAAAAATGTTTTAAAGCAATTAAACATACACCGTTTATAAATTTTTTAGTTCAGACACCACTACCATTTCGGTAGTAGCAGAGTACCAGATTAAAGGCTTTCCAAGTTCCACAATAATTTTTTCTGATTATGAAGCAAAAAGCAACAGAAAAACAGTATTCCTCACAATTCAAAGATAAATACTAATTCTTACTAAACACCAGAAGTATCCTAATATGGCTGCCATCATTCAGGAAAAAAACAAAAAAATTTGGTCATCTAGTACCTCTTGCCAAATCAAAATGAGAGCTATTATGTTCAAGAGAAATCTGGAAGATTAGAATCAGCAAACTATAATTTTTCATTTTAAATGTTTTTTTTCCAAAAGCATTCTGCCTTTTCTGGCTTATCATAAAATCAGTGTTACTGCTGTAGTTTCTCTCTCCTCCTCTTAGAGCCCAGGTGGCAAACACAAGGCCCCAGGGCCGAATCCGGCCCTCTACGTTGTTTCTACCAGGCAGCAGCGTGGAGCTCCTTGCCCCTAGTTAAGGAGGAGTTACATTTATACAGTCCTAAAATTACATCCGGCCCTTTGAATGCAAGCAGAAGGCCGATACGGCCCCCGGTGAAAATGAGTTTGACGACCCTAACCTACAGTGTTCATCACTGGTCGTTTTATTTTTAATAAAGTTTTTAACTGCTTTGCAAATGCACAAGATAATACTTGGATAGAAGCCAGATACACAAAACCATGTCTATTGTGAATATTAGAAGAGATGGAAATTATACAATGATCTCCCCTTCCCTTCCTGAAAAGAACTATCAACATTTACAGAGGAATATGTGTAAACTCATGGTTTGAGGGGTCTGTAGTTCAAAACAATAATTCAACTTATTGGTAATATATAAGCCCCGCCATCTCCCCTTCTGGACACCTGAACAAGAGTGTGACCACACTGAAGGAGCGGAAGCTGCACTGGTGATCTGTGCTGCCGAGTCCTCCGCCATGCCCTGCTGCTGCCTTGATCAGACGATGGTCCTCCAAAGAACAAGGGGGCAGCCGCCCCACCAGCTGACCTGCTCAGACACCACCTGCAGCTGCTCCAGCCCCCACCCCCATGCACTGTTTCTAGTGTCCAGGCTGAAGATATCTGGGGCTTTAACCACTGTTTCAAGACCACAAATCTGTTGAGTTCCCA
This sequence comes from Desmodus rotundus, assembly GCF_022682495.2. Lineage (NCBI taxonomy): Eukaryota > Metazoa > Chordata > Mammalia > Chiroptera > Phyllostomidae > Desmodus > Desmodus rotundus. Next base: position 101,087,328 of record NC_071394.1, read on the forward strand.
TTAAACATAACCTACTTCAGATTTCCCAAATTAATTACCACCCAAGAGCCAATGTAGAAAAACTCACTTTACCTTAATTAAATGTAATCCCTCAGCAGCCTGCTCCTTCGCCTCTCGAGCTGACTGGCCATCTGGATGGAGGATGTGATACAGCCGCACCAAGCTGGCGGCATCATCAGCTCTAAAGTGAAAGCGTTTACTGTTTTCTCCATTTGCTAGGCCCTACAAAAGGGTGTGCCAACTTAAAGCTAAATTACATTTCAAGCTTCCTTGGGCCAGAAAACAATTTTCTTAATCCTTCAGTTTTATATTTTCAAAAGCATTTTCAGGGAAATTAATTTAGGCTTCACACCAACTCTGCATTAGGTAGGACAGGAGTCTGAACACACAGTGCCCAACTCATGAAGTGAATATATTCTAAAAATGGCTGAATTATTTTTGGAAGCAGCATCATATCTCATGAAACATTCTTAATGGAGATGATTCCCAGGCCAACCCAGTTCACGAGCAGATAATCATGTAATCCAGCTCGGCAGGAATATACCTTCATCCCACGTGAGCCAGAGGCTGGTGGTCAGAGGGATACTCAAAGTCATTGCCTTTACGTGTACCAGTGTCATCTCCTACTAACAGAATTTTCACTGAGACTGAACTAGTGGATAAAGGCCCCTTGCAAGAGGCCTATTAGGAGTCCAGGGAAAGACACCCAGGCTACCTGTATATTTACAGGAACTCATTAAAAAGAAAGCATCCTAGTGAGGCAAATCTGAAACCACGCCCACCAGACAAAGGAAAGCCGAGCTCTACTTCAGCAGTCTAACTTCAGTGTCACACAGCTGTCTGTGATGAAGCCAGAACAAAAAAACCAACTCAGGATTGTACCTACATTTTTAGAAAGCTATCAGCGATGGGTGAAGAGGTGAGGGGATTAAGAAGTACAACTAGATAGGTACAGAATAGCCATGGGGATGTAAAGTGCAGTACAGGAAATGGAGGAGCCAAAGAACTTACATGCATGACGCATGGACAGTGGTGTGGGCATGGCCTGAGGGAGTGGGGGTGCTGGGTGGAGGGGGGCAAAGGGAAAAATTGGGACAACTGTAATAGCATAATCAATAAAAAATAATAAAAGAACCCTTAAATAATAAAATCTTTCCTTTAGCAAAAAATCACTATATTCTCACATAGTCAGCACCTTTCTACTATTCGCCACCTCAAAACTGAGCGGATATTTAGAAATAACCCTTCTAGTGTGTTTGTGCTTTTGAGGTTCTGCCGTATACTGGCTCCTGGTTGGAGGGCAGTGAGGACCCTCTAATTCTGTGTTCCCCCAGCTATCACCCTTCAACCTTCTCTCCTTTCCTATCACTTGAGCTGGGGGTTAAAGAGTGCGGTGACTTGGGAATAGGTAAAGAATTTCTCCAGCCTTGAAGAAACACCCTGGGGCTCATCCCAAGGCCTGTCTGCCCGAAAGGCCCTCCCCTGGGGGAACTAAGAAACCAGACACGCTCATGTAGTAAAACTTTCCAGGGGAAAAAGTTCAAAAATGTTAATTATAAATCTACTATGCTTGTTGTAATCTAACAAAGTCCAATAAACCTGGCAACAAAACATCTCAAAATATAAAAATAAGTCCCTTTAGAGCTTCAGCAGGTGGCCCCATAAAGAGCGTTAACTGGGTTTTTGTATATTAGAATCCTGTTTATGGCTTCATTACATTCATGCTAAAGCATGAGGGCTGTGTCTCAATGATTTAGCTTCACATCCAGCCATATCTGAAATTTAAAAAAATTTACATGTTCAGAAAGAATCTCAGTTCTAAACCAACAGTGGGACTTGAGTCTGAAATGTCTGCTGAATCCATGTTCTGGCCTGGGCTCCGCTCAGTGAGGACACACACCCTCTACTGGCTAGCCTGGGATTTGTAGCAAGCTCTCCAGTTCAAATTCCCACAGGAACAGTTTTACTTGTGTAGAGTAGGGAAAGTGAACTCAGTACACAAAACTCCTTCCCCACACACGAATAAAGTGCTTCAGATGTAAAGCTTACATGGCATAATGAGTATTATCACATATTAGTATACTTCAATAAAGAATTTAATTTTCAGCCCTGGCTGGTGTGGGTGGCTCCGTGGATTGAGTGCCGACCGTGAAACAAATGGTCACTGGTTTGATTCCTGGTCAGGGCACATGCCTGGGTTTCAGGTCAGGTCCCCAGTAGGGGGCGCATGAAGGGCAACCACACACTGATGTTTCCTTCTCTTTCTCCCTCCTTTCCCCTCTCTAAAAATAAATAAAATCTTTTAAAAAATTTAATTTTCAAATTCAGATGTTTCTGTGTTGCTCTAATTTCTTATAAAAAAGTTATATTGTTCTCATAGTAAAATTCAGAATGATTACATTTGAGAAACTTTAAGAAAATTCATTCACAGGTGATGTGAGTAATAATGCACCTAAAGGCAATTTAATTTTGAGTAGCCTCATGACCACCAGCCAGCCCAGTTTATTTGGGATGAGAGTATGTATACCAGGGCTGTCCGGAAAAAGTCCAACCATTGTTAATGTAACAAGAACGGACATCAGTGTAACTGGAGAGTGGACTGGAGTGCACATGTGTGAAGAATGACGACTTCACTGTACTAGTCAGTGGGGGGAGGTAGACACCGTTCACTGAGCACGTGTACTATGTGGCTGTCACATGCAAAAGGACTGAGCCAGAAGAGCAGCAAATCTGCAGCAAATTTTGCGTTGAGCTTGAACATTCCTCCACGGAAGCTATTCAGATGATTCAGAAGGCGCAGCTGTGAGCAACTGGTGATTGGCTGCTCCATCACAGCCATCTGCCTGCACATGCATCACATCTCACGCAGAGATTTTTGGCAAAACATCAAATCACCCTAGTGACTCAGGACCTCTAGGTCCAGATGTGGCACCCTGCAACTTTCTCCAAAACTAAAATCACCTTTGAAAGAGAAGAGATTTCAAACTGTCGATAACATTCAGGAAAATACAATGGGGCAGCTGATGGCAATTGGGAGAACTGTGTGAAGTCCCAAGGTGCCTACTGAGGTGTCACTGTCCTAAGAACAGTATTCTTGTATTTTGTATCTTCTTCAATATATGCCTCCTTTTCTTAGTTCATGGCTGGATACTTTCTGGACAGACGTGGTACTCCTGCCCTCTCCGCTGGCTCATACCAGACATGCTGCAGCGGGCTGGCTGGAAATCACCTAAAGAATGCTGTTTCTGTGAGAAATAATGGTTTCCAAATATGGGCTGTATCTATTAGACATGCCTGTGGCACCTTCTATTTAGTTACAAATGCCTTATCTTTGTATAAATGGTTCAGATCACATGCAAACACTCTGTGAGTCAAAACACCTCAGTCAGAAGGTGGCAATTCATTAAACCTCCTTCTTGTAATTCAGAATTTTGAGTCCAGCAAGGGCTTTTTGTGGAAAGCTGACTTTCTTAGTTGGTTTCTTTTCCTTGTCATTTGGTCTGTCTAACCCAGTCAATAGGTACTCAAAACAATTTTCAGTGTTCTCACAAGTTATAAAGTACCCTATTACTTCAGCCAGAAGGCTGTGAGCATACTAGCCTGCATGCTGAAACATAACTATAGACATTCTTTGTTTCATGCGACTTTGAAAAATGTAACCTTCCCAAAAATGCCTTACAAATCTTGCAAAAGCCAAGGAATATCAAGAGTATTTTCATAAGTTAAATGATGACTTTTATTGTAAAGCCCTAGAAGTAGTCCTACTAGAAAAACAAGCACACCGTCCCACCCCCAAGCTTGGTCAACTTATTTATATTTCTTACTTAATGCCCTTTGAGTGTGTGGAAAGTTCACGGATACCCACGAGCACTGGCCACACCAGGCATAAGTCAATAACCAGATACACAGAACAGATCCGAAGCCACTCACTCTTTCCAAGAATTCTAGCTGTGTTTACGTAACAAAAACAAACACAGAAAACGGGGTTACGCTGGAAGAACACACCCATAAACAAACTGCGGCAAGTGAAAGCTACTTATCAATGGACAGCACACTGTTACCACTGGAGAAACAGCATAGCTTAACTACAGATTCATAATAACGGCAGTAAGGGTTTCTTTTACTTGCTAATTAAGATCATACTTACAAATCTCTCTGAATCTGGTCAATCAGTAAACCATCAATCTTTTTCTCATTTACAAAATACCAAGCCATTCCACCAAAATGTCTTGTTGAACGTAGAAGGTCATACTTTCCATGTTTATCTATATCTTCATAGGTCTGATGATGAATCTGTCCACATAAGATGCAATTTTTTTCAGAAACATGAAAGTAAAGTGAGTGGCATTACTGCACACACGTTTCAGTGTGAGTACTTCCCAAGAAAGTACCAGCAAAATCAGGTCCACGTATCCCCGTGCCTCCACTGCTATTAACTAGTAGGTAAGATTTAGACCAGCTCCCCACTGTGGATGCAAATGGCAGCCTGGAACAAGTTTACCAAACATTCACAGCCAGATCGATTACTTCTCAGCAGCCAAACACTATTTATAAAGCACCAATTATATAGAGAGACCACTGGATATAATAGACCATTGTTTGTTTCCCGGTTACTAGGGGGGGAAAATCCAGAATATCCTTTCACTCCTTCCCTCTTCCCCCATCTCTTCAGCTGCCCTAACCATCAACTACTCCCATCTTAGTAACTAACATTCCTTCAGTTCTCCTGCCAGACTGACCTTCCGAAATGAAGACTAAGATGAGGGCAGTCCTACATTCAACGGCTTTCAAAGACCTGCTGACTGAAGTCAAGATGCCTCTGGGGTCACCTGTGATAGGGCCCCATCTACCCCTCTAGTTTAACCCTGAACCACCCCCTGCACAGACACCACATGCACAAGCACACCAGATGACCGGCCATTTCTCAAGCATACACTGTTGTTTCCAGCCTGTTCATACTGTCCCCTCCACCTGAAACACCTCTCCTCACCCAACTCTGCCCATCACAACGCCCCTGCCCTTGCAGAACCTCTTTAAGAGCCCTGTAGCCATTCCCGAGAGCACATGGTAACCTTCTTCGAGCACCTGACCTCTCAGACCTCAGGTGGGAAATTCTCCGTGTACTTCCCCACAATCATTTCTGGACTGCAAGCTTTAACACAGCACAGCCCACCCTAGTTCCTCTCGTCACCTACACTATCTACAGTACTACCTCACACACAGAAGCTACTCCATGAGTACTTATTAAACTGAATTGTAAGACCCATACTCTACATTTTGGTAAATTTTAGTAACTTTGTTCCTGTATGAAAAATTGAAAAAAAGAACTGGCCTTGTCATCAAGTTTGGGCCCTAACTCTACCACTCACTATCTGCGCAACTCAGCAAGCTACGTAAGCCTTCAAGCTTAAATTCTCTCACCCTTAACTCAAGGGTTGTTGTAAGGGTAAAACATCTACCTGGTAAACACCAGGTCCTTGACAGGTGTTCAGGTATCTCCCCTCTCTTCCCCCTGTATCAAAGCTTATAACTTAACTCACTGTGCTAGATTAAAAATCTTACACCCATACTTCAGCCCATACTTTAGAAACTGGAAAATATACTCACTTTGATATATTCAGCAGAATCTGGCTCAAACTGGGCAACACAGAGGTTGAGGACATCAAAATGCCGGTCCAGGCTGTACATGGTCTAAAAGCACACAGCAGAGTTGGAAGTGGATGGACAGACGTGAGAGTTCAACTCCTATCCTGACGCCATGACAGGCCTGCCCACCCGCACATAGGCCACATCAGTGCCCACTGCAAGGTTTGTAGAAATAACACAGGTTTTGTAACCGTTACACCTGAATTCAAATCCCGGCTACAAGATAAGTAACTCTGGTCGAGTTATCATTAGAAACGTTTATCTGTGTTTTCCAAAGCAAAATGCTCAGCAGCACCACAGCCCACTGTTTCAACAAAGAAGTCATCACCACTGAGGCTATGAAACCAAATAACCTTACCTTAAGATTTTCTTCCTTGAAAATTATTGGTGTTAAGGTTCTCCGACCTTCTTTTGGGAAATAAACTTGTATCATCCGGTCCCGTTCTTCCCAAGAGGCTTTGCGTAGTGTGCCACTTGGTTCTCTGACAACAATAAAGCGCTCCTGAAAGAGAAAACATAGTCAAGGATGAGTTTATAAGGACCTGTTTTTAGTTCCTGTGCCCCCCTCAACACCATTGTAAGCATAATTTGCAACCAACAATATAAAGATATAAAGTACAACTGGAAAACATAAAGTGCAATCATGTGCATGACTTCAATGATAATTTTAACCCCCAAAACTTGGCTAAGATTCAATACTTTCTTCACTAATCACGGCTGCACCTCTGACAACCGGAAATCTAAAACGAAAGTATTTACTAAGTGCCAGCCATGATCCTAAAATGGGCTCAATCCATAAAATGGTTCAACTAAAAAAGCTGATTTGAGATTCACCTAAATGCCTTTCGGAAGAAAGAAGTGCTATAAAACCTCTTCAAATTGTTTCATTTCCCCATGCCAAAGTCTCACTTAAACAGACTTTACTATTTTATGATCTACATTTAAAGTTCTGGGGATAAAAGGAACAAACCCAAACACATGGAATATTAACCCACACCTCTGTGACTCCTCATACTGACATGAGACATGAATGTGTCCGACTGACTGGTCCACCTGCCTCTGGTCTCTCCACTCTTCCAACTGCCGGATCTGAGGCAGGTGGACACTAACCCTCTGCACCACTCAACTGAGAATTTACCATGTGCAAGGTTCTGAACACCTCTCAGATATTGTTAATGCTGTTACAGAACCGGGAAAGGGCAGGGACTGTGGACTATAACTCTTTGCAACACCCAGAGTAACTTACACAGAGCTTTTGCATACAGCAGATAATTGACACATATCTAATTAATTAACCTGATGGGACTGACTCAATTTTTCAGAGGAAAAGAGCCTCTGAGTGTATTTTGAGGATAATATAATTAAAACTTTCATCAAGTACTGCAAATTGAAATAAAAAATAGCAGATGTCAAAATAACATAATTGTTCCTCGAAATTATTTTGGTAATTTGAACTCCAAGTTCCCTCCTCCCTCTCAGGTTATAGAACGCTCCCACAAAGCAGCCTTCACAGCACTGTAAACATCCGTTAAAGCACCTCAAAGGAAAAATCTCAATTACAATGAGACCCTGTGATGTGTACACGCCAGACGTGTGGGTGGTTCATGCACAGACACGGGAATCGCTCAGACCCCGTCTCCTTCCTAACCCTGATCGTGTATAATGAGAGACTGATGTGGGCGGCCCTTTCCCAGACACTGTGTGCTATTCTACTGCATTTTGTGGGCTGAACCGTATTATAAATTACAGGTTTTACTCTTTACTTGAAAAGGCTCAAACACAAAACTGACATATTTTAAAATTGTCAGCGTGTTCTTTTGAAAATGCCAATCGAGGGAAGAGGAGATAGTAAAAAACTACAGCAAAGTGGTGCTATCTGAAAATTACCCGGGGAACTGTGCCCTTCTTATTGCAAACTCTGAAAATGAAAATCCTTCGGGCAGTCTGGGTTTTTCATATCATCAAATACTTAGAGGAAAGAAACACTGTCTTTCCAAAAAGCATCAGCTAAGGAAGTGAGTCTAACCTGGGCAGAAAGAATCTCCCTTCTTCCATTGCCTTGAAGATTTTTGCCTATTTGTGGTTTGGTAGTGGGTTTCTGTCTGTACGCCCTTGTTCTGTCTCAGCACTCCTGGCTCCTCCTCTGCAGTCATCCTGGAATATACTGTGTTCATAATCTGCAGGGAAATGGTAACATCGTGTGGGGCTGGTCTGCATTTCTCTTCTTCCTTAAGCTGTATCTTCCAGAATGTTCTCAACCAGACACAGAAATTCTGGTGTGGAAGATTCAGAGACAGCTGGGTCACATGAAGTTGACCCTTGTCCCTTGGTCCCATCTCCACTTAGAATTTCAAATAAAGATTAATTCGCAATTAGACATATACTCACCCGATGTGGTATGCTATATGATATGTCAGTAAACACATATTTGGCTGTTTCTGTTCCTTCCAAAATCTTATCTTCAGCTAACACATCATTTATTGGTGTACGTTCTTCCAAAACCGGTGGCATTTTTAACCGTACTTTAGCTGCCTCAACTGCCTGTCTTGTAGCCTAATGAAATAAAATATTAAGGAAAGCCACATGGTTACAGACCAAAGGATCACCTGACAAGAGCAGATAGAAATCAAAACTGCTAAGGACTACAAGAGAAGAAGCCATAGCCAAGAGTCAGTGAGTCAATCAGTGAGTGGGCTCCTGGGCCCAGGTCTTTGCCTCCGTGGTCTGGCTGAGAGTACCAGCTACAGGCTCAACCACTCTCAGAACAGCAGAGGGATGTTCTGAGGCACAGCCAGGACACAAAAGCTGCTTGAAAGAGAATAAAGGGTTTCATTTATTGGGTGTGTGCTGTGTGTCAGGTATTGTTCAAATACTCTGAATGTATGTGGCCCACAACTACCTTATGGGTGAGAAAACAGAGGCACACGAATGTTAAGTAAATTGCTAGGACTTGCAGTGCACGGATGTGAACTTACAAAACTCAACTCCAAAGTCCATGTTCTTAACCACTGACCGCACTGCTTCGAATCACATTGTCAACAGCGGTTACCCGAGGGTGAAGGGGGACTTTGGCTCTTCACGTAATATACAACACTCTCAGATATTTGAATTTTTGCTATGATTATAAATTACTTTTGAATTAGAAAGAAGAGCAATAATGCTTCACATATTTATAAACTGAAGCCTTTTCCACAAAGCACTCAATACCTATGACTCCAGGAGAAGCCTGGTGCCTGGAGCAGGATGCTATTCAGAAGGATCTCATAAGCTCACCAAAGTTTCAGCCTCAAAGCAGCTCAGGACACCTGCTCCTCCAGGAAGGGAGCTGGAGCAGGCAGCACAAAGGAAGGGTGCTCGAGCATAGGGTGCTGTGCTTGGACACCCAGACCTGCCAACCCACTTGCCCAGTCTGCCTAGTTGTGGCCTGCTCACCGACCCTCTGCCTGCCCACTCATACTCCCTTTCTCAGTTCTGTGCCTGGGATTCCCCCTCATTAGTGCCCATGGAAGAACAACTATCAACATGTGGAGGGGCCTCTGGTAATCTTCTTTAACCCTGTAAAGAGAGGTATTCTCTACCAATATTCCTGCATTCATGTACCTCTTCCAACTGTGCCTGAGTCATTAGCTTGTAGGTTGGGGGCTTCAGTTCTTGTACAGCTGGCTTAAAAACCTTCTGCAAATCCAAGCCTGTCATCTTGATAAGTATGTTTTGGACTTCTTCATCCATGAATGTAGGTTTCTTGATCTCCGAGCTACCAGATTCTGTTAAAATAATTTTAGCAAATAAGAAATGGAAAAAATGACAAGCCAACAAGACCTCTAAATATAAAAGTTAAAAATAAAAATGATTTAGTGTCCACAATATCCACCTCAATACACATATTGCTAATATCTATGAGATGCAGTTACTGGCTCATCCCTTCCTTTAAAATTTATTGAATGTTTACAATGAGGACATAGGTTCTGCTAAAAAGGCACTCAAAGTCTAGTGGAGGAAGTAACAGGAAAAAAGTAATTAATGGAATAATAATAATAATAATAGTAGTAGTAATAATAATTGCTTTCATTTACAGAGTTGTCTCCTATATGCCAGGCCTAACACACAGCTTCAAGAATGCTAACCATTACCCACAATAAATATTGATGCCCCAATTTTATAAACGAGGATACTACAACCTGCTTAAAGACCCAGCTACTGAGTGACAGAGCCAGGATTTAAACCAAGGTTTATCTGATTCTAGAGCCTAGAACAATCCCAATCCACCAGAGCGCTCCTCAGCGTAAGTGCTGCAGACCAGGGGGGCACGGGGAGGTGTGTGAGTGCTGCAGACCAGGGGGGCACGGGGAGGTGTGTGACTGCTGAGGAGGAATCACACATAGCCTGGGAGCACGTAGAGCATGATGGGGTCAAAGATGTCTTCTGCCTAAACAAGACAGAGAAAAATGGGGGAAAGAATTCTAGGCTGAGACGTTGAAGCTAGAAAAGAGTGGCCTGGATGAGCCTTGGACAGGAGAGGAGACTCGGATCCCAATTCTGCCCCATGCAGTGTGTCTATCCATTTGCCTGACCTCCATTTCCACTTCCATCAGGGAAAAAAGGCCATTCCTTCCCAGCCACACTCTTCCTCTGCTAGTCCTGTAATTGCTGGTGTCCCTGATGATTCTGAACTACCTCCTCCTTTTCTCCCTTCTCACATTCTCAACAGATGACTTCCTAGCCTTTAAAACTTTAGTTATTTCTGTATGTTGGAGACGCTCAAATCTGAATCTCTAGCCAAGATCATCTTCCATCCAAATATCCAATGGACACCTCACATGCACTTCAATAAAGCAGACCCCATCAACCTTCTCCTGTCTTAAACCTGCTCTTCCTACTATTCCCTGTCTTACTACCATCCAACAGGCATGTGAGCCAAACACCTTCCTTTACCCTCCACATTCCTGACTTTTCCTCTACCCTCCACACCAAGCCAATGGCAGTAGTAGTAACGATACTAACAGCTGACATTTGTTAGAGATTTACTATGGGCCAGGACTGACTGAGCTAAGTACTTTACACAGCACATGTAACCCTTACAACTACCCCATAAACACTATGATTATCTTCATTTGAAAAAAAAGGACACTGACACAGAATATACTGCCTGTCATACCTCATCAATTTTCTTTAATCTTCCATTGCCCAATGCCACCACCCTAGTCAAAGTCACCCTCATCTCTTGCCTTAGCCTCTGTACCAGTCTCCCTGCCTCCATTCTGACTCCACTATAAACCACACTCCACAGAACCACCAGAGTAATCTCTTAAACATGTAATCCAAACAAGAGGAAAGATTAACAAAACAAAGAGTTCGTTCTTTGGTAAGATAAACAAAACTGACAAACCTGTAGCTAGACTAATCAAGGAAAAAAGGAACCCAAATCAACAAAATTATAAATGAAAAAGGAAATTTCACAACTGAGGCCACAGAAATACAAAGAAAGGATCACGAGGCTACTACGAACCACCACCTGCTGACACACCGGCAACCTGAAAGAGCTGGGAGATTCTTAGAAACACAGCCTACTGATATTAACACAGGAAGACAGTCATATGCTTTACAAAGTGTTCCCTGACATTTCCAGTAACCATCTAGCACCATACAGAATTATCACAATATTATTAACTATATTTCCTATGCTGTACTTAACTACCAAGCTGTACTATGGTGTACACCTGAAACCAATGCAAAATAATATTGAATGTAAACTATAATAAAAAAAAATTTGTTAAGAAGACTAAATCAGAAAGAAACAGAAAATCAGAACAATTAGTAGTAAGGAGATTGAATCAGTGATCAAAAATCTCCCAATGAAGAAAAGCCCAGGACCAAATGGCTTCACAGGTGAATTTTACTAACACTTAAGAAATCAATGCCAATCCTTTCCAAATTCTTCCAAGACCAGAGAGGAGGGAACATTTCCAAACTCATTTTAAAAGGCTGGCATTAACCTGATACCAAAGCGAGAAAAAGACGCTAACAGAAAACTACAGGGCAGTATCCCTGATGAATACAAACGCAAAAGTTCTCAATAAAATAGTAGCAAACTGAAATCAGCAGCACATTAACAAGATCATTCACCATGATCAAGTAGGATTTATCCTTGGGATGCAAGGATGGTTCAACATACTCAATGAATGTGATAAAATCTTATCATTTCTTCAATAGATGCAGCAAAAGCATATGACAAAATTCAACATCCATTCATGATAAAAACTCTTAACAAATTAAGGAACATGCCTCAACATAATAAAGGCTATATACGACAAGCCCACAGCTAACATACTCAGTGGCGGAAGGGTGAAAGCCTTTCCTCTGAGATCAGAAACAAGAGAAGGGTACCCTCTCATCACTACTACCTGACGGTACCGGAAGTCCTAGCCAGAACAATTAGGCAAGAAAAGAGAAGGCACCAGGACAGAAAATCAGAAGTAAAATTGTCTCTATTTGCAGATGACATGATTTTATATTAAAAATCCTGTATGTATAGAAAATACGAGAAAATGTTACATCAAATTCAGTGAAGTTGCAGAATACAAAAATTAACATTAAAAATTAGTGTTTCTATATACTAACAAGTTTATATATATATATATACTACCATATATATATAAATTTATATATAAGAAATATATAAACACATTTTCTGAAAAAGAAATTAAAAATACCATTTATCATAGCATCAAAAACAATAAAATTGTAAGACAGTGAAAGATCACTACGCTGAAAACTACAAGACACTGAGGAAAAAAATCAAAGAAGACACAAGTAAATGAAAAGGTATCCTATGTTCATGGATAGGAAAAATTAATAGTTAAAATGTCCATACTACCCAAAGCCATATATAGATTGAATGCAATTCCTATTAAGATTCCAACTGCATTTTTTACAGAAATAGATAAAACAATCCTCAAATTTATATGGAACCACAAAAGACCCTGAATAGCCAAAGCAATCTTGAGATAGAACAAAGTGGGAGGCATGACACTTCCTAATTTCAAGCTATACTATGAAGCTATAGTAATCAAACCAGTTTGTTACTAGCATACAAACAGACATATGGACCAATGGAATACAACTCTGAGTCCAGAAATAAACCCAAATATATATAGTCAAGTAATGTTTGACAAGGGAGCTAAGAATATGCAATGTAAAACATAGTTTCTTCAATAAATGATGCTGGGATAAATGGATATTCATACATAAAAGAGTGAAACTAGACCCCTATCTTATATCACTCACAAAAATTAACTCAAAATGGATTAAAGACTTCAATGAAAGACCAGAAACCATAAAACTAGAAGCCAATGTAGGGGAAAAGTTCCTTGACATTGGCCTTGGCAATGATTTTTTTAATGTGACACCTAAAGCACAGCAACAAAATAAGAAATAAAGAGGACAAAACCAAACTAAATAGGTTCTGCAGAGCAAAAGAATCAATCAACAAGATAAAAAGACAACCTAGAATGAGAAAAAATATTAGTACACTATATATTTGGTAAGGGGTTAATATCCAAAATATATAAAGAACTCATACAAATCAACAGCAAAATACAAACAATCCAGTTAATAAGTGGGCAAAAGACCTGAACAGATTTTTTCCCAAAGAAGATATATAAATGACCAACAGGTACCTGAAAAGGTCCTCAACATTACTAATCATCAGGGGAATGCAAATCAAAACCATAATGAGACATCACCTCACACCTGTTAGAATGGCTAGCATCAAAAAGACGAATGATTAACAAATGCTGGCTAGGATGTGAAGAACAGGGAACCCTTCTGCACTATTGGTGGAACTGTAAATTGGAACAGCCACTATGAAAAACAGTACAAAGTTTCCTCAAAAATTTAAAAATAGACCTGTCATATGATCCAGCAATTCCACTTCTGGGAATGCACAATATTTTTGGACCATAAGACACACCTAGGTTTTAGAGGAGGGAAATAGGAAAAAAAATTTTGAAGCAAAAAATGTGGCAAAATATTTCATAGCACAAATACCATATTTCACCAATGTAAATGTAAGCTACATTCGGACTATAAGACACACCCCCATTTCCTCCCAAATTTTGGGGGGGAAAAGTGCATCTCATAGTCCGAAAAATACGGTATGCCAAGGAAACAAAACCACTATGTTGAAGAGATATCTGCACCCCCACGTGCACAGCAGTATTATTTACAATAGCCAAGACGTGAACACAACCTCAGTGTCCACTGACGGATGAATGAATAAGGTGTGGTGTGTTATTATTCAGCTATAAAAAAGGAGGATATCTTGCCATTTAGGACAACGTGGATGGATCTTAACGGCATTATGCTAAGTGAAACAAGTCAAAAAGAAAAACAAATACTGTATGATCTCATTCACGTGTGGAATCAAAAAACACCAAAAAACCCAAACTCTGAAGAGAACAGATTTGTGATTACTAGAGGTGGAGGAGGACTGGATACAGGTGACCAAAAGGTACAAACTTCAGTTACAGGATAAGTACTAGGGATGTAATGATGGGCAGGTGACATGATGACCTCAGTTAACACGGCTGTATGGTGTATATGAAAGTTGTTAAGAGAGCAAATGCAGATTTTTTTTTCCTTTTTTATCTACATGAGAGGATAAATGTTAACTATATTTATCACGGTAATAATTTCACGATATATATGTAAGTCAAACCATCATGCTGTATACCTTAAACTTATACACTGTTGTATGTCAATTATATCTCAAAACTGAAAAAATATTTAATTTTTTAAAATGTAATTAAGGTCACTCCCATGCTTAAAATTCACCAATGGCTCACAACATCAATTAGAAAAAAAAGTTAAGGTCGTCTGCTTATTTCACTGTCCCCTGCTAGCTGATGTGATTTTCTAGGACCGGAACCCTTTCTTGCAGTCATCTCTGGCACCCGGGGTCCCTTAAAGGAGCCAGCACACAATAGGTGCTCAGCACTTCTCTTTCCTCAATCCGACCCCTTCCCCCAGCTTCGGTTGCCATTCAGTGACCAGCTGTGCATACTGGACACTTCCACTTGAATCTCAGAGGCACCTCAAATTTAAGGTGTCCAAAACAAACGTTGAATTCTTCCTCTTTTCCCATCCCATTATTTCATCTACTGCCTTTTCTCCCCTACCTCCTCTCCTCTACCTCCCCCCTTAAAAACTGCTGCTACAATTCATCTTCTGTCTTGCTATAAATAGGACCACTCTCCACCACTTAACTCAGAACCTTGGTAGGCGACACGGTTCTCCTTTTAAACCTAGATCCAAAGTCATAACCAACCCTTCTCATCGATCCCACCTCCAAAATGGGTTCCCAAACTACCTGTGTTCAGTCTCATTTCTGGACTTTTGCTTATGCTGCTTTCTCTACTTGGGATGCTCCTTATTTCCTCCCAGCATAGTTATGCAGGTCTTGGCTTTGGTCATGACCTTGCCAGGAACCAAAAAATTTCCAGGAACCCTTCCCTGCCTTTCCAACCTAATTTGAGCTCCAGTCTTATGTGCGTTTCCCTATCAGAGTCCGGGTCACGATGCACTGCCACTTCCCCACTGGGCCATGAATTCCTTCGGGGAAAAATCCGTGTCCCCGACACTTAGCACGGTGCTTTCCAAAAAGCAGAGCTCGAGCACTGCTGGTTAAGAGGGTAACCGAATGAACAAACAAGGGAGATGGCAGACCCTGCAGGTATAGAAGAGAGCCGACCGAGAGCAAGGGCACGCGGAGGGGAGGGGAGGGGAGGAGTAGAGTGCAGGTGGGGCTCCGCGTGGGTCTCGCCAGCCAAAAGCAGGCTGGGCTCCCAGAACGCTCCAGCGGACCTCCAGCCGGTCACTTACCGGCCTCGGAACTGAACCGAGAGCATGGCATTTTCGCCCCGCAGGGCCCAGGAATCGGCTGTAGCAGGGCCCCATGCCTGGGCAGACCTCGGGCCCGAAAACAGACCCGTTTCGCACCCCGAGAACCTGTCAAGAGGCTCCACTGCAACAAAGACGCCCTGAGAGCCGCCATAATTACCCAGGGCCGCTTGCGCCGGAGGCTGCCGGGAGCACTTCTCAACTCGCGCGGTTTCCCTGTGGCATTCTGGGAAATGTAGTCTGGAGGAGGGAGCCGAAAGCCTTTTATAGATTGTTTCTGTAAACCGCTTGTTCACTCGTAAAAGTGTCCGAGTCCTTCTCTATGCATAGAGCCCCCAGTGCCCTTTTTCCTGGGATTTCTCTTCGTTTCAATGGCTGTAAATAACAAATTTATATTTCCCACCCAAAACTCTTCTTCCAGCCCCAAGTTTAAATCCAACTGCCTATTCAACTTCTCCATTCAAACTTCTCCATTCGAATTTCTCACAGGACCCCTACGCCCAAACATAACTCCTGAATCCAAGCCCTGATTGCCACCAGCACCATCATCTCCTTCAACTCATACACTTCATTGTCTCTCAGAACGTTACTCCTTTCCTTCATAGCCCTTTTCTCAGTTTGTGATTATTTTGCTCATTTATCTGTACTTACTTTTCTCACCCCATAAAGACAATGACCCTCTGACTATAATGACATCAGAGCTTGTTACATCTATGCCCACAGCAAACATTTGTCAAATATACGACTAGATGAATAATTAAATGATAATGTTATTTCGTTTCAGCTGTCCAGATGTGCAGGTCTTACTCTCTTACAGGTTGGTGCCTGTACTAAGAACTTATCCCAAAGCCTGGCTAAAGAAAGGTGTTAAGTTAAACACTTGTTTGAACTCGCGGGACAGGTAGACACCTTCTAAGCTTACCTCCTTTCTCTCACCGCGCCGCCGTAAGAGCTCCGTGTGTGAATTCATTCTCTCTGGGTGGGGAAGGAGGGAACCAGACTTGGTGCCGCACTCAGGCATGACTGCTGTCCTGTGCTTCCCAGCACCTCCTCTCACCTGGACGTGAAATCGGGTGTCGGGGTACTGGCATGCAGGCCGGGTGTCTCCCAGCCATGCCCCTTCTCTGAGAATCAATTACCTACTTTCCCAAAGACGGAAAGGAGAGGCCTCAGCGGCTCTTTTCCTATTAACACCCCTTGGACAGAGCTGATTGGATAGTGAGTGGACGCCTAATGCAAGAGGAATGAATCCATTGGCTGCTGTAGTAGTTCCCTGTAACCACTGTAACAATTTACAACAAACTTGGCGGCTTAAAACAACAGGAACTTATTCTCACAGTTCTTGATGCCAGGCCTCTGAAATCAGTATCACTGGGCTGAAATCCAAGTATCAGCAGAGCTGTGGTCTCTTCACAGGCTCTAGGGGAGAATCTGTTCCTTATATCTTTCAGCTCCTGGCAACTGCAAGCATTCCCTGGCTTATGGCTGCATCACTCCCATCTCTGCCTCCATCTTTTCTGCCTGTGCCCCATCTCCCTTGGCCTTGCTCTGATATGAATACATACGATTGCTATTAGGACCCACCTGAATAATTCAGGATAATGTCCTCATCTGAAACCCCTTAACCTAATCACTTCTGCAGAGACCCTGGTTCCGTATAAGGTGACATTTACAGGTTCCAGGGATTGGGAGGTAAATCACTTGGTGGAAGGAAGGACATTTTTCAACCTACCCCAGCTGTCCATGCACCAAGCAGACTTTCTCTCAATATTTCAAACTAAGAAACACAGAAAGTATAGTGGATGGTAAAAGCTTGAAGTAAATAACTATTTAGAGTTAGGTTTGTAGCAGCCTTTTTCAGCAATATGCTCTCTGATGAGTAAGCAGAGAAAACTAGTTGGCAGAGAAAATCAGGAAAATGGAGTGGAAGCAGAGGGGGCCCACTGTGAGGTTTGAGAGAGAGAGATGGAGGAAAGTGCTATCTTGGCCAGAGAGTCTCCTGCCCCCCCCCACCCCTGCACACACACACTTTCCTTTCCCTAACCTCCTTTACTTGAGCTACACTGAGTATCACTGACATGGAGTAACCAAGATTCTTGGTTCCAGCTATAACCTTGGGCAGATGCCCACTTATTTCAAAGGCGCAGTCCCTCACCTGCAAAATGGGTATAATAGTAGTACTTATCTTGCAGACTTTGAAGATAAATTACTTTCAGGATCTGATGCCTGGAGCAAGAAGAGGGTGCAAGAAGGTCCTGTGGCAGCAAGTCAGTGGCTTTCTGAAGCTCTGCAGAGGGAGAGCTTTTAGAGAGTTGTATGTTTATCAGGTAATATTCTCTTGTAAGCAACAGAAATATTTCCTAACTAAAACAGAGATGGGAGTTATTTGAAAGATGTTGAATATCTCAAACAGTTAAAGGGAAAGCTGGCCGGCCAATCCTCAGGAAGTACTTGAAGACTAGCAGCTCCAGGGTCCCCAGAGGCAAGAACTCAAGAGAAATCTCTCCAGCAGGCTGCTTTCAGGGTGACTTAGTTCCAACTACAAGCTTTCCATCAAATTCAAGTTCCTGGTGAGAGCAGCTGATTGGCCTGGGTGGGGTTCTATTCACCTGCCAGGAATGAAGGGAGTTGGCCCTCTGATTGACAGTCCCAAAGACATCTTGCTGCTTCTACTGCTGGGCTTCATCAGGTCATATCTGGGAGAGGGATCACCAGCTCTGTGGAGCAAGAATGGGTCCTATTATTTGTAAAAACAAAAGTATTTTCAATTACCCAGCTGTCAGTAATTTTACAGTCTGAACTTTTCATGGTTTCCCCAAAGGGACTAGGATTTTGCCCTGGGCTTTCACAATTCTTCGAGATGAGGGTGGGGGGTAGATGTCAAAACTTATCACTGAAACCTTCACCAAGGGCCTATCTGCCCCATTCTTTTTCCTCCCGCAGAGTGTTTTTCCCCTGCCCCTGTTCAGAATCCAAATGCCCAACATCCTCCTGCAGACACAAATTCCATGGCCAAAGTCCCTCTGTGTGCTGGAAGAGGCAGCTAACAAGGGAAAGAGTAAAGTGAGAAGGAACAAGTGATGATGGGAGGTAGCCAAGGAAGCTGCAGGGAATGTGATCCTGAGTGGGCACATTGGCCATTGACAGTAAGGGGCCTTTGTGCCCAGATGCAAGGAGTTAAAGATGGGGAGAGTGTGGATGGGTTTTGAGATGGGAATCAGAGCGCCTTCCTGCCTCTCTGCCTCTTGTCTCTGAGCAATGGAAAGCAAAGTCATTGGCTGAGAAAAGGTAGGGTCATGTTGGGAGCTGCGGGAGCAAGAAGTGTGAAGCAGCTGCTGGGAGCTAAGCACATGGCCTTGACGCTAGAACCTGGAGCACCACTGGCCCCCAGAGGGGTGGGGCAGTTTGCAGCAGTGCAGGAGAGGAACCTAGAGCTGGAAGCCAGGCAACTATTAACCACAGTTCTGGAGGAAAGTGGAAACATTTGAAGGTGTCCCTGGAAGCCTGTGCAAGGCTGTGTCTGAGCAGAAAAACCACGAGCAATGGTGGGGACACTGACAGATGGGACAGCACTGTCACCTTCCTCCTCTCTCAAAGCACACTGTCTTCTCATCAGTCCTATTGCTCTCCATGGCAAAGCGGTGAGGTGGACAGGGCAGGCACCAATATTCCCATCTTCTGTATGCATAAAGTAAGTTTCCAAAGTTGAGAGTCTTGCCCCAAACCACCCAATTTATTCGGTGCAGAGACAAGGCTAACAGCTGTTATGGTGGAAAAGCTCTCTTCACATGTGTTTTGCAGGGTGAGGGAAAACACTGAGACTTCCAGAAATGACATAGACTGTCTTCTGAGCCCAGAATGTGGCCCCAAAGAGGTCAGGCAGGGCGACTGTCCTCCACCAGGAGACAGTGGGAGTGAGTGAGTCAGCTCCTCCAACCCCGGAGTTATCAGTTTATCTCGTTTTCCACGTGACACTCTGTCTCCTTTCTTCTGACAGCACCCACGACACTGCAGTTCTACCCCAAACTGCACGCTCAAGACAGAAAATGATTGCTGGAGGCCAAGGCCACATCTGTCAGTGATGACAGGCAGACCCTCTGTCCTTTAGCACAGGGACATAAATGTCAAAGGCACTTAGGCCGGCTCCTTCCAGATGCTCCTGCCATCCCAGATGCCCCCGACAATGATGCTGGCCCAGACCAGTCACTCCATGTCACAGCCGTCATGGGAATGATCCCTGAGAGCCGACACTTGGCTCCCTGCTCCCAAGAGCTGGATGCTGTCAGTATTGGTATGTGGAACATTTTGTCTGAGGGACATGCTGGCCTGGGTTGAAAGTAATTCCCATCAGCTCAGAACTGGGTGGTCTGTCACAAGGTTATTTTTCAGTTCGATCTAAACTCAGGAAATCTTTCAGAGTGAGAGCTGGTATTTTCAAAGGTTAATAAGCCTGTCAGATACTTCTTCCATGAGAAAATGTGGTGCATCTGATTCCCTGACTTGCATGCGGTCCCCAGATCGGGGCCTGCGTATAATTTCACCTCAGAGTCAGGACTGCAGTCTCCTGAGGATGCCGGGGCCTGGGCCGTATGGGAGGGCCAGGGGCTGGCAGATGCACACGCATGTCACTGCAACGGGAAGCCAGAACCAAAAGGGCAGAATGTATGCTCTTAGGGTGTCCTACGTGCGTGTGCCTGTCTGTTGTGCTCTTGCAGTGTGTGTGTGTGTGTGGCTGCATGTGTCATACAAATGTGTGTGCATGTGTTTCTGTTTGCCTTGGGGGCATGCATACGTGTGTGTATGTGTAGGTGGCCATTTGTGTGCACATAAGTGCATGTGTGTTCAAATGTGTGTAAGCATGCATGTGTATGGTGAGCACGCCTGTGTGTGTGTGTGGTCTTGGGTGTGTGCAGATGGACATGCATGTGTTCATACATGTATATTCGGCCTGGGAATGGGGGCACATTAATAGTGAGAGCTTCAGAATCAGAAAGATGTGGGTTCACCTAAAACACCAATCCAAAAGAACCTATGCACCCCAATGTTCATAGCAGCACAATTTACAACAGCCAAGTGCTGGAAGCAACCTAGGTGCCCATCAGTAAGTGAGTGGATCAAAAAACTATGGTACATTTACACAGTGGAATTCTATGCAGCAGAGAGAAAGAAGGAGTTCCTACTCTTTGCAGCAGCATGGATGGAACTGGAAAGCATTATGCTAAGTGAAATAAGCCAGGCGGTAAAAGACAAATACCATATGATCTCACCTTTAACAGGAACCTAATCAATAAAACGAACAAGCAAGCAAAACATAACCAAAGACCCTGAAATTGAGAGCAGGCTGACAGTGACCAGAGGGAAAAGGGCAAAGGGTTTGCAGGAACAATTATAAAGGATACATGGACAATAATGGGGGGGTGGATACAGGGGAGGGAGGTGGGGAGGGTTACGGTGGTGGGGAAGGGTGGGGGGAAAAGGCAGAAAACTGTACTTGAACAACAATAAAAAAAGAAAGAAAGAAAGATGTGGGTTCAAATTCTAACTCCACAGCTTATAAGCACATGAGCTCTTGCACTCACCACCCTGGCTTTCTCCTCTCCAAGACGGGATGATAAGAGCTTCCACACAGGACCGGGGTGAGGGTCACAGGCATGAAGAAGATAGCACCTTGGCACACAGTCCCTGCCCACCGAGTGGTTGATAGATTATAACTATTACTGTCATCACCATCAGCAGCATCCTTGTCTCACCTTATTCCCAGGAGTTGTGGCATGCATTCATCTGTCTCCTGTAAAACCCATCCAGGGCTGCAAACATTTCAGATGGAAATGAACTGACTTAAACTAGCAGTCCAGAGAAATAGTGACCAGACCAACTCGCCTCGCCCCCTGTGAATCTGGCTACATCAGTAAATCACAGTTTCCCCATCTGCTAAATGGCACTTGTAAACATCCTTTCTTAATGAGTTTCTTTCCACACTGCTAGGTCTTGTAGAGATTAAAGTAATCAAATGGCTGTTGGCCACCTTCTGCATACCCAACCCAGGCATAAGCTCGTGGAAAATATGAGAAGAGAATGCCCATATTCCTGACCCAGTGGAATTGACTTATTTTTTTTAAACAATTAAACAAGAGAACAAACAGGCGTATTTAGGTATAACTGGAATACCATAAATGGCACATATTTATAGCATGTAATTTGATGTTCTCACCTACGTACACACCATATCTCCACCACCTCGACTGAGAGAATGAACACACCCATCATACAGAATGTGATCGCTTCCTCCCATTCTTCCCACACAGCTCCCTCCACCAGTCAGCCACTGCTTCCTTTCCCTTCAGATTAGTTTGAATTTTCTAGAGTTTTAATTTAAAAGACATCATAAGTATGTATTTCTCTTTTTGTCTCATTCCTTCACTTAGCATAATCATTTTAAGGTTCATCCATGGGGTCACGTGTGCCAATTACTTGCACTGCCGAGCGGTACGCCATTATCTGGGTGGCCCGTCATTTGTTACCCATTCACCTAGTGAGGGGTTTGGGTTGTTTCCAGTATCTGGCTGTTACAAAACAAAACAAAACAAAACAAAACAAAACAAAAAAATCTCCTGTGAACATTCGTGTACAAGTTTTTGGACGTATGTTTTCAGTCCTCTTGGGAAGTTTCTAGAAGTGGGATGGTTGAGTCATATGGTAGGTGCATATTTAACTTTTAGAGAAACTTCCAAACTGTCTTTTAAAGTAATTGCACCACACTGCACCTCCACAATGCATGAAAGCTTTGTTTCCTCACCATCCTCACCGCCTCCTGATGTGGTCAGTCTTTTTAGGTTGATCAGTTTTAATAGGGATGTTGTGGTTTTCAGTTTGCACTGGCTTGGTGACTACTGATGTTGGGTGCCTCTTCATGTGCTTATTTAGGGTTCCTGTATCTTCTTTGGCAAGTTGTCTGTTCAAACCTTTTGCCTATTTTTGAAGTTGAGTTGTTTGTTTCCTTATTATTGAATTTCAGGAATTTGTGTATATTCTGGTTTTAAAAGTTTCCAAATATTTTTTCCCCAGTTTGTGACTCACCTTTGTATTCTCCAAACAATGTCTTTTAAAGAGAACATTTTAATTTTGATGAAGTTCGGTTTATCAATGTATTCTTTTATGGGTTGCGCTTTGCCTAATCTAAGATCCCCCAAATTTTTCCTGTTTTCTCCTAAAAGGTTCATAGGTTTACACTCCACATTTAGGTCTATGGTCCATTTTGAGTTAATTTTTTAAAATTTAACATGAGGTATGGATTGAAGTATATTTTTGCATATGGATACCAATCGTTCCACAATTATTTGTTAAAAGACTATCCTTTCTGCACAGAATTGCCTTTGTACTTTTAAAAAACATCAGTTGTCCATACATGTGTGGGTCTATTTCTGGAACCTGTTCTGTTTTGTTGATCTATTTTTATGTCTTTATGCCAATACCCTTTTTTTTTTTTATTACTATGGCTTTCTAATAAATCTTGGTATCAGGTAGTTAGTTCTCCAATTTTGTTCTCATTTTTCAAAGTTGTTTTGGCTTTTTATGTCTTTTTAATTTCCATATAAGTTTTGTTTTATTTTTAAAGATTTTATTTATTTATTTTTAGAGAAAGGGGAAGAGAGGGAGAAAGAGAGGGAGAGAAACATTGATCAGTTGCCTCTTGCACACCCCCAGCCGGGGACCTGGCCTACAAGCCAGGTATGTGCCCTGACCAGGAATTGAACCAGTGACCTTTTGGTTTGTGGGACGATGCCCAACCCATGGAGCCACACAAGTCAGGGCTCCATATAAATTTTAGAATCAGGTTTTCAATTTTACAAAAGTACTGCTGGAATTTTGAATGAGATTTGACAAATCTAATGTTCCCTTTTTTATTCTCCTGATATTCCCATTATATGTATGTTACACCTTTCAAGTTAGTTGTCCCACAGTCCTTGGATATTCTGTTTGGTTGTTTTTAGTCCCTTTTTGTCCTCTTTGTTTTTCCATTTTGGAAGTTTCTGTTGACATATACTCAAGCTCAGAGATTCTTTCCTCAGCCGTGCCCAGCCCACTGAGTTCGTCAAAGTTATTCTTCATTTCTGTTACAGATATTTTTTAATTTCTCGTATTTATTTTTTCTTAGAATTCCCATCTTGCTTCCATTCTTGCGTGCTTTCCATTTATCCATTAGAGCCCTTAGCATATTAATCATAGTTGTTTTAAATTCCTCTTCTAATAATTCCAACGTCCCTTCCGTATCAGAGTCTAGTTCTGATGCTTTCTGCCTCTTCACACTATGCTTTTGCCCTCTAGTATGACGCCTTGTAACTTTTTCCTGATAGATGAACATGATGTACCGAGTAAGAAACTGCAGCAGACAGGCCTTTGGTGATGTGGCGATGAGGGTGGAGGCAGAGGACGTGCTCTGCAGTCCTGTGATTAGGTCTCAGCCTTTTAATGACCTTGTGCCTCTGTGAACTTCACATGTGCTTCTCAGGTTCTGCCCAGCCCTTAGGTGGGACAGGATGGCTAGCTGGGGCCAGAGGTGGGTATTTTCCTTCCCCCAGGGCCCGTAGGCTCTGGTAAAATAGATTTTCTGAAGGCAGGCCTTATTAAGAAGAACAGAGAACTCGAGCATATTTCAAAATGGTTCCTTCCCCGCTCCCCTGCAGGAAGTGTGAGGGGATATTCTCTGCCTGTCACTGTGACAATGTGGTCCAGCTCCTGGAGATAAAATTCACAAAAGTCTGAGATTCCTCCTAAGACTGGGACCCCTGGAATTTTGCACCCCCATACCTGTCCACATTGTTTCCAGCGATTCACCCATTACCTCTCTGATTCTCCCTCCGCCGCACTGGCTCCTGCAGAGGCCTCTCTCCTGCGTTTCTACTGCTGTGAGTTTTGAACCTGCGTAGCCACCTCTCTGTCTTTCCAGTGTGGTGGGTGGCAGGTTGCCTTGTGGCCTCACTTCTCTGACAGACCTGAGAAGAGTTGTTGATTCTCTGTTTGTTCAGCTTTTTATCTGTGAGGCTACAGAGGTGACTTCCAAGCTCCTCACACGCTGGACTGGAAATATATTAGGGCTTTATTTGTCCAAACAGTTCATAATCTTTTTTTCCTCTCTTCTGCTTGTATACAAATTAGTTGAGCATTTTTCATAATCCATTTTATATCCTTTGTTGGCTTGATATATTTATTTTGATAATTGTTTTAGGATAGTACGTGACACAGCATACTTTCAAGTGATATTAGATTGTTTCACCTATAAGAACCTTATAGTAGTATACTTCTGTTTCCCCCTCAGCTCTTCATGCTATTTTATCATATATTTTACATATATGCAATGTATGTAATATATGTGTGTGTACATATCCTCAATGAATTACTATTTTTGTTTAAACAATTATTTTTTTATTCTAATGGATTTTGTTTTTTAGAGCAGTTTTATGTCTACAGAAAAGCAGCAGAAAGCAGAGAGTTCCCATAGACTCCCAGTTTTCCCCCATTATTAACATTTTGCACTTGTTACCATCGATGAACCAGTCTTTATACAGTTTTTAAACTGGTGTTCACAGGTCACACTACAGTTTGGTCTTTGCGCTGTGCACCTTCTGTGTTTTGATAAATGCGTAACGCCAGGCATCCACCCCCGCGGCGTCATTCAGAATAGCTTCACTGCTGAAACCGTGTCCTGGGCTCCTACTCACCCCTTTCCACTCCCCCGAACCCTTGGCAACCTCTGCTTTTTTCTAGAATGTCATATGGTTGGAATCATAAAGTGTGTGGCCTTTTTAGACTGGCTCCCTTCCCTTAGTAATATCCATTGAAGATTCCTCCATGTGTTTTTGTGACTTAATAGCTCATTTCTTTTTATCACTGAGAAATGTTCCATCATATGGATGTACTAACATAGTTTGTTTATCCATTCAGCTGTTGAAAGACATCTTGATTGCTTCCAATTGTTGGTGATGATGAATAAAGCTGCTATATGCATTCATATTCAGATTTTTTGTGGATGTAGGTTTAATTGATTTAGGTAAATACTTAGAAGCATAATTTGCTGGATCACAGAGTGAGAATATGTTTAGTTTTGTAAGAAACTGACTGCCAAACTGTTTTCCCAAGTGGTAGTACCATTTTGCATTACCAAAAATTATTGTCTAAAGATTTAAGTAATAAGAAAAATTGTATATATTTTCCAATGTATGCCTTTTCCAGTGCTCTTCATACATTTGTGTAGATCGAGATTTTTTTTCTAGTCCTTAGGAGGTGCTTTGGGTTTCTGTCCAGTGCCCAACTCTGCGGAGTGAGGGAACACCTGTTCTCCTGGGATGACACTAGGTGGCGCTGTGGGACCGCTGTCAGGATCCAGACCTCAGGTGTTAGATCCTCCCAGGACGCTCAGCCCAGAGGAGCCTTCCCCACCTGGCCCTCTGTGGAGCTGGGGCAGCAGCCTCTGTTTTCAGCTTTTCTCCGAATGACATAGTGTGTCCTCCCTTTTCATGCAGCTTCTTGGTTCCTTTTTCACCAGCCCTGCTGACAGACAGAACCTCCACCCTCCCTTCTTCCTGACAGAGACAAGAAGTCTCCCAAGACAGGAAGTGGTGGAGAGTGCACAGGAGCTCGTCCTGGGAGTGAGGGTGATGATGCTGAAGGCCCCATCTACCTCCTACCTCCTACGTGCCCAAGCCCACACCCAGGCATCCAAGCTTCTCGTCCTGGATGCTTGGTGATAAATGTCTGCAACCCTGTCTGTGGGAAGACTTCCTTTCTAAAAGAGTCTGTTCAGTAGAGCCAGAGAGCCAACACTCCTCCCATCTGACACTTAGGCACCCCAGTTATGCCCAGAGGGATTTGCTGTGGGCCTCTCAGTGTGGGGTGGAGGAGACAGTGTGACCAAGAGACGTCAGACCTGGAAGGCAGGCTCAGCCTCTGCAAACCGCATGAGTTAGAACCAGAGTCGGCAGGTAACTTCTCTAATGCTTGTCTGCAAAGTGGGGAGCTTAACGCCTGCTGACTGGGTTGCAGTGAAGAACACATGAGTGTGTCTTGTGGAGGCACTTTGTCCACTGGAGAGCTCCGGGCACCTGTGAGATGTGGTTATCACAAAACGATAACAAGCTTGGACAACCTTGGGATGTGGGCAACATGGCTGGTATGGTCAGTGTGGCCAGAAAGCCCCAGAGGTGGGTAGAAGGGAGGGCTGGGCTTTGAGCCAGCTGGCTAGGATTACGGGACTGGGTTCACAGGAGGACAGTGATTAGAAAGTGGGAGGTGAGTGGGGCCTGGTCCGCAGGCTGGAAGGAGAGGACAGAGCCAGGTGGGGAGACCTGGGTGCCAGGCTACTATATCTGAGCCAGTATTCCAGCCATTGGGGAACTTTTATGCAAGAAGGGCAGCCCTTGGAATGACCCCTCCATGGCAGTGGTGACAGGAGAGGACGGGAAGCCAGCCAAGAGGCTATTGTAATCAGCGTGCATTTCACTGTGTTGTTCATTGTGATTTTGGAAGCACTGGCTCCTCTAACTTTTCCAGACCATTGAAATGGGCTGGAGAGTTGAGGCTCACTCAACCTTTCTGTCTCTGGTGGACAGAACTGGCCAGGCCACAGCACATAGCACTTGACAGATGACCCAGGGCTGATCACACACGTGTTCCTGTCTGTACTGACACCATGAATAGTGTCCCTAAGGCTCCACCTCCTGCTCCCCAGTGAGGCAGCGAGCCCAGCTTAGGACTGAACTGTCTCAAGGAGAGAAGCTGGTTGTAGAACCCATGGCAGAGCCTCCCTCCCAAACTCACACCCCACTGGGGGAATGAATGTATGGGGGACAGGGCCACCTCCACTCTGAGGGAAAGCCATGCAGACCACAGGGCCACATGGGGTGTCGATGTGCCACCGGGCTTTATCTCCTCTGTCACACACCAGAAACAGAGGGTGCTGCAGCCGGCCAGCCCTTCCCACACAGGGTGCAGGGACCTGCTTCCTTAGTGTCTCCCTCCACAGCAACCTTATCACCAAGCCTTGGAGCAATCGGCCAGGAGACCTTGGCCGGCCAGAGATCTGGGCAGTAGGCACTTCTGTTGGGGGGTGAAGGGAGCACCTGAAATCACTTTCTTTTCCCTGCCTGTGGCTGGTAATCTTTCTGAAATATCAGCGTTCATGGTTCCTATCATTGCTGGTGGCTTTGGGTGGAATGTCCCTTGAATGCTAACTCTGAACCTCAGCAACAGAACAACCGCAGGAGGAGCAGAAGGGCAAGGCATCAGGAGGGGCTGGGCTGGCCTGAAGAGGGATGTGGGGGCTGTCACTTTGGAGGAAAGCTCAAATCTATTTAATTCCATGCATCCTGGGGGCAGAGAAAAAGGCAGAATCTGGGATGAAGGGAGTCTTGGTTTGCTGGGTTCTGGCTTAGGAGCTTTATGTTCTGAGATCCAGGAGTGACTCCCCATGTTGCACAATTGTCCCCTCCCCATGGTAGCCTGGCAAGACCTTTGAGCCAGAGAAGAGGCTGAGAAGCCAACCCCCCACCCCACCCCCATGTGCCCTCACCAGCCTCCTAAGTGCTTCGTGCTCAATATTTCCATCTGTAATATGGGAACAACAGTACACGAAGGCATGGGGTTGTCATGAGAACTAATGAGTAGATGTAAAAGAATTGGAAAAGGGCCACACACCATTTAGTGAAGGTGGTATTTTCTCCCCCGTGGAAAAAAGAAGCAGTATCTTCTCACTACATACAACTAAAACCTCAGTCCCCAGAGCTAAGGGAATCCAAGAAATAAAGCCAAAAGCAAACCTGGAAAGCAGTGGCTGGAATTCTCAGGACAAGGCCTTTGAAGTGAGGACCCTCCCTCCCTCCGAGGACTCTGGCAGCTCCCCGAAAGCAGGCCTGATGAAAGGGAAGACGGGCTCTGTTGTGGTTTGACACACGCCCCAGATGTCAGGTTGCAACTCCATTTGGCAATTAGCTCTCAGAGGGGGCAGCTGTGTGGAGTGGAAAGGGCCCGGGTGTGGGATCAGGTCCACAGTGCCAGTGCCAGCCATGCCCCACACATGTCACCTGTGCCTCCACTCCTGTGTGGGTGGAATGAAGGTGATTCCAGCACAGGTCTCCTTCTTAGGGTTACCAAATTTAGCAAATGAAAATATTGGATGCCCAGGTCAATTTGAATATTGGATAAATGCAATCCTTGGGACATACTTATACTGGAAAAACTATGTGGTATTTATCTGAAATTCACACTTGACCATATGTCTTGTATCTTATCTGGCAACCCTACTCCCTCAAGAGATTTTACAAGGGGTCATCTGGGCGAAAGGGCTTTGAGTGTAAAGGCTTTGAAAGAACCGGTTGGGAGGAGTTTTGGAAAGATGGTGGACAGTAACTTCAGCAACCAACAAGGTCATTTAAAAACTCCTAAGGCCTCTACCCGCTTCCATCCCTGCCCCCACTCCAGTGGGATTTCTGTGTCTCCAAAGGGTCCCCCTGCTTCCCCAACCCCTGCTCCTTTCTGGCTTTCATGGAGTCCCACCTCCGCCCACCCCCAGGGTCCTGAAGAAGCTCACTTGGGTTCTTGGAGGCTGCAGTCATTCTCTGGTCTAGGTCCTGCCCACCATGGCTAGTGTGAGTTTGCTGTGGCTTTGCCCTTTCAGGAATGTGTGAAGCGGTGGGAGGCTCCAAAATCCATTCAATAGCCCTGGCTGGAGTGCATGCTGTGACGTGGAAGCAGAGACTTTGGACAAGCTGCTTCTCGTCCCTGAACCTCAGAGACCTCATCTGCACAATTGGAACGATGCTACCCTAGCTCATCATTGAGATAATGCCAGTAAAGCACCTAATACGGTGCCAGGCACTCAGTGGGCGCTGAGTAAGTGTACCTGCTAGTTACCTCTACCACCTGCTCCATGGCTGGCCCTGCACCACACCAGCCAGCCTGCTGGCAGGCACCCATGTGCTCTGAGGGAAGGCTCTCCCTCGCCGTTACCGCCCCCCACCTTTTTTCCACACTCCGGGAATCCCAGGCTGCCGACCTTGCTAGCGTCTGTCTCAAGGCCCATCTGTCTGCCCTTCCCAAACTTTGCTGGAAATGCTCTCTTATGACGGGAATTTGGTCACCGTCACTGTTGCCCAAAAGCAGCAGAGAATCAGAGGAACTCGGCTCACACTGCAGGTGTGCCTCAGTCACTGCCCCAGCCCAACCCCTTCCCTCCCCGAAGACCTTCCCGAAGTCCCGCCACCTCAAGGAAGCAGAGCAGGTACCTGAGTGGAGCTCTCTGCTGGGTCCCTGTTGGGACCCCAAGTGGTCGTCAGGACAAAATGTACTTGGAGATGGGGGACAGACAACAATGGAAGAAGGAGGACTCTCTGAGGAGTAGTCCAGACTGAGTGCCCCGCTTCGAACGGCAGGATTGAGAGTCAGGATCCCGGGGCCGCCCTTTGGCCCCACTGGGCTGCACTTTCTCCTCTTGTCGGAAGGAGGGACTAACGCCCACGAATTACTCACTCATTCATCCAACACACAGTCTTCTAGTGGGATGCGGGGAACACAGAGGTAAAGGACACATGCCTGCTTTTGTGGGCCCCTAGGCCCGAGAGAGGGACAGAAATGAGGTGGACACGACGCAGGTAGGGGGAGCCAGGACGCGGGGAGGCTGGGGCACTCGAATAGCATGGGGGATGGGCTCTCGGTGGTGTGTGAACAAATGGAGTCTGGAGAACACGTAATGAACACATGGAACAACAGGAGCGTTCACACCCCGCCGGTGGAAACGCCCGTTCCCTACGGACACCCGGACACCCACCGGGAGAGCGGTGCTCTCACCACGACCGACAGGAAGCCCAGGTGGGAACAGCCTGGAGGCCGGCAGGGCCGGATTGCAGCCCATTCACAGGTAGAAGCTACACCGCGAGGAAATGCACATGAGGTAACTACCTGCAGTAGCAACGACGACTCACACACACAGACTCATGAGTACATGCGGGATTCGATGTTACCGAGTTTAGAACAAGCAAAACAAAACTGTGGCTTTAGGGATGCGCGAATGGGCGTTACAAGGCTTCCAACCAAAACGCTGACTGTCGCCAAGTCAGAAGGGCCGTTTCCTGCACGACAGAGCTTCTTCACTGCGGGGATGTTGCGCGCACACATCCGCCCCCAGGGATATGCAGCAGTGTCTGGAGAAGTATCTGATTGTCATGACTGGGGGATGCGGGAGTGTGCGACAGGCCACCAGGCCACAGAGGCTGCCAAGCATCCTGCAACGAACAGGACATCCCCCCCCCCCCCCCCGCGCCCCTGCCCAAGGAATTATCCGGCAACGACAAGGGTGGTTATTTCACATACACCCTATACACTCTGCGTTATGTTTTACCTACTCCAAAAATAGTTACAGTGCGTGCAGTTTGGTGTTTGGGGGATCATCAGGGTCAGCCTTGGCCTCCTGCTGCAAGAAGAGCCCAGGGAACAGAGCTGTTCCCCCACCCTGCCCCCGCACCTTCCCCCATGGCATTTGAGATACCTGAGCAGTCCAACACATGTCCTCAACACACCTCTAAGAAACTGGAACCCGGAGGGGCTCCCCACGCCAAGGACAAGGGCCCTGTCCAGCCAGCAAGGTGAGTTCTCTGGACTCCATCCCCGGGCAGGTGCAGCAGAGACAATGAGGGCGGAGGTGGAGCTGCCTCCCTCCTCTCTGCTCAGGAGGGCCTGAGGGTCCAGGGCTTCATTGAGGCATCTAGGGGGTGCTGAGAAATAGATCTTTTTGGTGCTAGGATTCCACGGGTAGGGACACCACGCAGACAAGTTCTGAACTTTTACACCCCAGGATTAGTAAGGAAGGGCAGCGGTAAGGGGTACTGGAATTCAGCTTACGACCTGGGTTTGAATCTAAACTTGCCAGTTTTAAGTGGTATGACCTTGGACAAGTTACTTAATCTTGTTGAACTCAGCTTCATCATGCACAAAAAATGGAAATAGCTGTATCTCAGTCATAGTGTTGGCAGAAGGAAAGATGAAATAATGTAGATAAGATGGCTTGACTAGCACGAGGGCCCAGGAGCAGCTATTAAGTGGTAGCTATGACTGGGGCAGCTTGGAACCACCACCACCACCCATACTGCATAGTGTGGCGGGCAGTGGCCACGTTGAGCCCTCCGACCTGTTCTGTCACCTGCAGTGATTAAGGCCTCTTGTGTCCTCTTGGTTTCCCTGCTAATGTCCCTTGGTATTAACGGATTTAAAAAGCTATTGGCCCCTTTATGGAACCAAGAGAAGGAATTTGGGTCCAGGCCTAAGCCAAGGCTTTGGAAAAGAGCTAGTCCTTTCTTGAACATAGATGTAAAAACTCTCAACAAAATATTAGTAAACCAGATTCAACAATACATGACAATGTTTACATACCATGACCAAGTGTATTCATCCCAGGGATGCAAGGATGGGTTGGCTGATTAGTTTACAACTTGTGAATTAATCAACATAATATATCACATTACCAAAATAAATAAAAGACATACAATTATCTTAATAGATTCAGAGAAAGTGTTTGACGAAATTCAGCATCCTTTTATAATAAAAACTCTCAATAAAGTGGGTACATAGAAAGAACATATCTCAACATAATAAAGTCTATATATGATGAACCCATAACTAGTGCCACACTTAGTGGTAAAAGCTAAAAGCTTTACCCCTATGATCAGGAACAAGACAAAGATGGCCACTATCACCACCTCTATTCAACAAAGTATTGGAAATCCTAGTCAGAGCAGTCAGACAAGAAAAAGAAATAAAAGGTATCCAATCAGAGAGGAAAAAGTAAAACTCTCATTATTTTCAGATGGCATGATATTATAAATAGAAAACCCCCAAAGACTCCACAAAAAAACTATTAGAACCAAAAATAAATTCAGTAAAGCTGAAGAACATAAAATCAATACACAAAAATCTATTGCGTTTCTATACACCAATAATGAATGATCAGAAGTAGAAATTAAGGGGAAAATCCCATTTACAATTGCATCAAAAAGCATGAAATACCCAGGAATAAATTTAACCAAAGACATGGAAGCCCCATACTCTGAAAACTATAAGACATTGAAGAAAGAAAAGTGAAGAAAATACAAATATGTGGAAGGCTGTCCCTTGCTCATTGATTGGAAAAATTAAAATTGTTAAAATGTCCTTATTACCTAAATCAATAGATTCAATGCAATCCTTATTAAAATATCAATGGCATTCTTCTCAAACTATATAATCCTAAAATTATATAAAATCTCAATAAACCCCAAAATAACCAAAGAAATTTTGAGAAAGAAGAAAGTGGGAAGCATCATGTTCCTGATATCAAACTGTACTATAAAGCTACAATAATCAAAACAGTATGGTACCAGCATAAAAGCAGACATATAGACTAATGAAATGAAATACAGAGCCCAGAAATAAGTCCTCACTTACGCAGTCAATTAATCTGTGACAGAGGATGGAAGTATATACAAGGGGTTAAGACCATCTCTTCAACAGGTGGTATTGGGGAAGCTGGACAGATACATACAAAAAAATGAAACGGAACCACTTTCTTACACCATGTACAAAAATAAACTCAAAGACATAAATGTAAGACCTGAAACCCTAAAACTCCTAAAAGAAAACATTGGCAGTAAACTCTTGGACATCACTCTTAGCAATATCTTTTTTGGATATATCTCCTTGGGCAGGGAAACTAAAGGAAAAATAAACAAACGGGGCTACTTCAAGCTAAAAAGATTTTGCACAGTGCAGGAAACCATCAACAAAATTAAAAGAAACCTACTGTTTTTGACAACGTAATGAAAAAAGATATTTGCCAATGATACATCTGATAAGAAGTTAATATACAAAATATATAAGCAACTCGGCCATACTACCCAGAGCGATTTATAGATTCAATGCAATCCCTATTAAAGTACCCATGACATATTTCACAGATATAGAACAAACATTTCAGAAATTTATATGGAACCATAAACGACCCCGAATAGCTGCAGCAATTTTGAGAAAGAAGAACAAACCAGGAGGGATCACAATATCTGAAATCAAACTGTATTACAAGGCCACTGTAATCCAAACAGCCTGGTACTGGCATAAAAACAGGCACATAGACCAATGGAACAGAACAGAGAGCCCAGAAATAAACCCAAGTCTTTACAGTCGATTAATATTTGACAAAGGAGGCAGGAGCATAAAATGGAGCAAAAAATAGCCTTTTCAACAAATGGTGTTGGGAGATCTGGACAGCTATGTGCAAAAAAAAAAATGAAACTTGATCACCAACTTACACTATACACAAAAATAAATTCAAGGTGGATAAAAAACTTAAATATAAGTCGTAACACCATAAAAGTCCTTGAGGAAAACATTGGCAGGAAAATCTCAGACATTCCACGCAGCAACATCCTCACAGACACGTCCCTTAAAGCAAGGGACATAAAGGAAAGAATAAATAAATGGGACCTCATCAAAATAAAAAGCTTCTGCATGGCTAAAGAAAAAAGCATTAAAATGAATTCCCATACTACTAACAGCATGGGAAAACATATTTGCCAATGATACCTCAGACAAGGGCCTGATCTCCAAAATACATAAAGAACTCACACAACTCCACTCTAGGAAGACAAACAACCCAATGAAAAAATGGGCAAAGGACTTGAACAGACTCTTCTCCAAGGAAGACATACAGAGGGCCCAGAGACATATGAAAAGATGCTCAGCATCACTAGCCATCAGAGAGATGCAAATTAAAGCCACAATGAGGTACCATCTCACACTGGTCAGAGTGACCAACATAAACAAATCAACAAACAAATGTTGGAGAGGTTGCAGAGAAAAGGGAACCCTAGTGCACTGTTGGTGGGAATGCAGACTGGTGAGGCCACTGTGGAAAACAGTATGGAATTTCCTCAGAAAACTAAAAATGGAACTGCCCTTTGACCCAGCAATTCTACTCCTGGGATTATACCCTAAGAACCCTGAAACACCAATCCAAAAGAACCTATGCACCCCAATGTTCATAGCAGCACAATTTACAATAGCCAAGTACTGGAAGCAACCTAAGGGCCCATCAGCAAACGAGTGTATCAGAAAACTATGGTACATTTACACAATGGAATTCTATGCAGCAGAGAGAAAGAAGGAGCTTATACCCTTTGCAACAGCACGGATGGAACTGGAGAGCATTATGCTAAGTGAAATAAGCCAGACGGTGAGGGACAA
The DNA here is from genome assembly GCF_022682495.2 of Desmodus rotundus. NCBI lineage: Eukaryota > Metazoa > Chordata > Mammalia > Chiroptera > Phyllostomidae > Desmodus > Desmodus rotundus. The sequence goes on from NC_071394.1 coordinate 101,122,131, forward strand.
ATACCATATGATCTCACCTTTAACTGGAACTTAATCAACAGAAGAAAAAAGCAAACAAAATATAACCAGAGACATTGAAGTTAAGAACAATCTAACAATAGCCAGAGGGGAGTGGGGAGGGGGCAGTGGGGAGAGGGGTTTACAGGAACTACTATAAAGGACACATGGACAAAATCAAGAGGGAGGGTGGAGGCGGGGGAGGGAGGTGGGTTTGGCTGGAGTGGGGTGGAGGGATGGGGAGAAAATGCAGACAACTGTAATTGAAAAACAATAAAAATTTAAAAAAAAAGAAAATATAGAAGTGGCGAATGAGGACATGAAACATATTCAGCATCAGTAATAACCCCTAGCTCTGTGGGAACAAAGGTGAGACTTTGGGATTATGAAGACCTAGACTCTTGGAGGAGGGGCCTGCGAGGCTGGGACCCAGACTTCAGGGAGGACCCAATGGGGCTGGCTCTGGGAGAGTGGAGGGAACGGGCCACCAGAAGTAGCAGCTCCAGCGCAGGGTCACTGCTGATGGAAACAGGGAGCAGAAGTGAAGGAACAAGCCCCTTCTCCCTCTTCCAGCTTTGCATGCTCCCTCTGGTGTCCCCTCTGGGCAGAGCCTAACAGGGAGCCACTGGCAAGGCATAGGCCTGATTTGTAGAGTCCAGGAGCACCACAGAACAGGGCAGAAGTACGGGTTTGGAGTTCAGACAATAGCTTAAGAAGCAGCACCACAGATCAAGTCACTCCCCCAGGTAATACAGCTGGTGGGTGATGGGGTTTTCATCCAGGAGCATCTGCTCTGAAGCCAATGTCTGCCTGGTGACTGAGTGGAAATGCCGGCCCTAGAGGCCAGACCAGACCCGACAAGTCTGATGTGTTGAGCACTAGGACCAGAGCAGAGCGCTGGGGGCAGGCAGCAGCACAGAGGTCCCTGCAGGTACCAGGGACCCACCGGGGGAACTGAAGCACAGAGCCAGGGCTGCTGGGGCAGCCAAGCGGGAGCTCAGTTATGGGGCTGGAGTATATTGGGGATGTGGCACATGCTTCCCAGAGAGGCCCTTGTATATCCAGCCTGTGTAAGGCAGCAAGGCATCCAGAGTGACCCAATGTCCGGGCTCTGGGCTCTGCACCCCGGCGTGGGTCCCGCACAGCCCTGCCTGATACATCCTGGTTGCCCAAGCCAGGGGCTCCCACCTGGGAACCAGAAAAGCAGAATCCAGGGAGCTGGACAACTGTGCCTCTTTCCTAGACACGGGACCCTCTTCAGCTGAGTTCTTCCCAAGGCAATGCCGTTAGGATCCCACAGGGAACACCCATATTATTGCAGTTTTCTTCCAGTACCAGCTTCTTTGTTGTAATGACTATGAGCCACTCACCGCTCACTTCACCAATGTGAGACCTTTTTTTTTCAGAAGTTTCCAGAGAATGGGGCCACAACCCATTTTCCAGGGTGTAGGGAAGAGTTCTGAGATGGAGAGTGTGGTTCGCCCCTCCTTGGCCCTGCCAAACCTCCAGGCCGTGTGCAGGCAGGTGCAGCCTGAGTGGTCACCAGCAGAAGACCCCACTCATGGACTCCACACCTCTCCGTCAGCCTTCTGCAGAGCCAGGGCTTCCCACACAGGGAATTCCTCTGAGCCAGCCTCCCATAGCAGAGCCCTGGGCCCCCGGCTCCCAGGCCCCCTGGTCGCCACCTCTCCTCTCTGTGAGGACACAGCCAGCTGTGGGTTCAAATCCTAACTGTGCCACAGTGTGGGCACAGCACTCAGTCTCTCTGCACTCTCTATTGTGTGTGTCAAACAGGGGAACACCCATGTGCCCACCCCCGAGGCCTCTTAGGAGGACATCCTGAGGTCAGGCATGACAGTTCTGGCATGGTGCCCAGCACAGGGCTGGTGCTCAAGCAAGGTAGCTGTTGTAATTAGAATTAGCTTCAGATTTGGGGCTTCTAGGGTCTCCTTTGATCCTCCACCCACCTCCCGGGCATAAGCACCACCCATGCTTCCCAATTTCCCACCTAGCCTGGCAGGCCTGCCTCCTCCCATCTGTGGCCTCACCCTACCCAGCCCTGACTCTGGCCCGGCCCAAGCTGCTTTGACCTGGCTTTGGACAGGAGGAGTCATCAACCCATCTCCGACACCTCAGCTCAGGGCTGGTCAGAAGCCTGTGGATGTCACCCCCACTGCTAGCAGGGCTGTCGGCTAGCAGCCCCAGCTGGCTCGCCCATGCTCTGCTCCAGCGTCTGCAGGCAGTGGGATGCCTGCCTCCTCTGCTTTGATCAGGACAGGGGGGTGCTTGGCAGTTGGTTTGGGACCATTTCTATGATGCATTTTGACAGCCTTGGCTAAGCATATGCTTTAAATCCTCATGAGAAAGGGTCTTTTTGAGTGGAGCAGGAGCCCACGGCAGCCTTCAAAAGGCTCTCTGGACAAACTCGGTTAGATGCAGAAGCCCCCTGGCTCTGTGTCACCCTGCTGCCCTTCATGTAAGTGCAGTGTGGCTCAGAGAGGAGACACCTGGCCTGTCCTTCAACCCAAGGGGTAACGCTGGGGTCCAGTCACAGCCTCACTGAGTCTCGCCTCCACAGGGCTCAGCCTCTTGAACTCTTCTCCCAGGTTTCCTGTGCCCATCCTCCCAACAGTCCCTGTGGACTGGCCCTCTGGGCTCTCCACCGCAGAACCGGCATTCCTTCTAATGGCTCCAGAAGGGGTTAGATAATTTGTAACTGATGCACCAGGAAAAACTTAATGAGATTTTAACCCAGTACTTCGGAAAAATCAATGATATCTAGCCATGAGGATGTGGAGACTAGACAGACCATTCCAAACAACTACAAAAAAGTTCACCCTTTTATTCTTCTTCTGTTATTACTCCCCCTGGTCCAGTCGATATGCACATATCTGCATGCAACTGCCACCTGGGGTCACAGATCTGGGGCTGACGGCAATGTTAGTCTTTGTCCCTGAAGGTGCTCGGAGCCAGACTGGGCCTCCAGGAAGGCAGGGAAGGAACCTTCCCTGGAGCTGGCGTGTCCTTCTGTGTTTAATTTTCCCATAAGTCAGCTCTGATTAAGGGGGATGGCCTCATGTTTCGTGAATGCAGAGTCGAGTTCTGAGAGCACCTTGAGCGGGCGGGGGAAGCCCCCTGGCTGGCAGGCAGGGGCAGAGGGGTAGCTGCTCACCAGGTCACCCCCAGCGCACACGTCTGCTACCTATCAGATCTCATTGGAGGAATGATCTGCCGAACGCTGAGATCATCTGACAGCCTCCCCCTAATGAGACCCAGGGCTGCTTCCAAGCTTGTGCGGGCGGCTGGATGGAGAGGAACCCTTGCCAACCTGGAGAAACATCTCCAAGGGAAGACAGATGTGCTCCTGCTTTGCTCCGTGAAGCGGTGGAGAACCGCAGAAGGCGCTCCAATTCTCCCCTGGGACAGTTGCTTCTCAGGCCCCTTCAGGTAAAGACAGGAACTTTCAATATTTATTCACTTTTTCATCTCTGTCACTGGTTCACTGATGATGGCTTCGGGCAGGTGCAAGAGAAGGTGAGTTCAGCTCTCACCTCCAAGAACTTGCAGTCCTCCTGGGGAAACATGATGGGTGCCCAGAGAACAGACATGTCGATGTGCACCACGGGAAAGGGGGAGCTCTGTGCACAGGGGTACCCATCGAAAAGCGTAAGTCAGATTACATTCCCCTGCTGAAGATGCTTTACTGCATCTCACATCACTTGGGAAAAAAATACAGACCCTTTTCCAAGCACTCCAGTCCCTGGGCAGCCAGGCTCCCGTCAGGGTGTTTTTCAAATGCTACCTACAATCTCCGAGCCTGCACCCTTGCTGTTCCCTTGCCTGGAATTCTCTCCCACCAGATGGTCGCACAGCTGTGCCATCTCGCCATTGAGATTTCAGCCCAAGGGCCACCTCCTGAGAGCCCTTCCCAGACCATCCCATCTAAACGAGGCTCTCTCTCGCGCACTCCCGGTGGCACCAACTTGCCACGGTGTCCTACTGGACTCTTGCCACACTATCTTTCCTATTGGTGACTGCTCTGTGGGTGATCTCCCATACTTCCCACTAGACTGTAGCTCCGCACAAGCAGAGGCGTTGTCTATTTTGTCCTCCACTCTATCCTAGAATGTGAGGATGTTAGATGAGTCTGACAGAGGAGGCTTTGTTAAATATTGGTTGACTATGTGATGGAACAGGGAAGAAGGAATCCACACACAGCATCTGTTCTGAAACGCTCCCAGCAACCCACGCCAGCAGTAGGGTGGTAAAATGATGACCTCCATGCCCACCTGCCAGCCTATCGGAATGCGTCTCAATTCCCTTGGGAGTAAAATAATAGAATTGTGACGATTAAGTGTGGATTGCTTAGTAAGGATCAAGTGTGGCACCAGTGCTCCATAACTTGTAGCTCATGGCCACCACCATCAGCACCACCATCAGCAGCATCTACACTGCAGTCCGTCATCTACCCACTTTAAACACTGTTGGTTCTCTTCTCTTAGCTTTTGGCACACAAAACTTCCTGTACTAGCTCCCTCTCCTTGCCTGGTCTCATTGGAACCATTGACAAACACTGTTGGTTTCCTGGCCCAAAGTCAGGGCTCAAACCTTCCCCCTGCTAAGAGAAAACTGAGTATCTGATAATGTCTTGATCTTAGGGAAGCTGGGTGCAGAACATGGTCTGGAGAATGGATTTGTGAGCCATCCCTGGTCATGCTTTCGGGCAGATGTTTTCCTGCTGGAAAAAAAGAGGCACATGATCTGGATTGAATACAGTTGTATAGGATATGATGTCTGGAGTTGTGGCAGCTATATTGTGACTATGAGGCAACATGCATGAGGACAAAAATGCTGACATGCTGAGGGTAGGGAAATAGCAAGAAAGAGCCTTACTTCTTGATGACATCCTTGAGCCACTGAACTGACTTTGGATATACCTTTCTTCAGTCTTCCTGTTAAGTATCTGTATTTTGTAAGTCACCCTTAGTTGTTACTTGCTGTCAAAAGCTAAGATAGCAAATGTTGTTGCAGGCTGTGTACAAAGCTCTATCTGGCACCCCTTGCAGCAGTCTGTACTCCAGCGACCATGTACCCTCCCAATGGGACACCAACCACGCTGGGCCTGCTGGTAAACCCACCCCTGGCCTCCCCCTGCCCCACACACAGAAGAAGGGAAGCATACTGTGGGGTAGATAGGAACTGGAACGGAAGACTAAGAGAACACAGCAAGGACTTTCCCACCTGAAAGGAGGAAGGAATGGCATATAACTGTTTCAACGATCTCTGTTTCTGGGTATTTAAGAGGATAATAAGATGATTTTAAAGGATAACTGGTAAATTCTCTGAGAGAAAAGAACAACTTCATAGGTGAATATCATACCCTCAGCATAAATGTATGGTCAAACCTGAGACTAATCTTGTTTTTGGTCAAGAATTTAATGTGTTACACCCTGGACGACGCCCACAGTGAGTCTCTCTTCTCTTCCCGGGGGCAGGTCTGCTCCCTCAGGACAGTGCGGGAAGGCAGCCGGACGCCACTGAGTGTGACAATGAAAGGAATCCCAGTCTCTTTCAGGGAAATACTTAGTCTCCCTTTTTCCTCTTTTCCCAAAACAGCTTCTAAAAGTAGGGGCAAGCTTATGTGTCCCCTTTGGTGGAGGGAGGTGTCTCAGGAAAGTGAGAGATAAGCCCTGGGGTTCTTTGGCTCCTGACCTCCTCTGATGGAGCACAGAGCTGAGAACTCGAGGGCTTTCCTGCAGTACACTCAGTGCCCGCTGGGCTCCCCCACCTCAGCCCCTGGCCCCATCCTCAGAGGTGCAGCAAGCGTCTCAGCCAGGTGCACCGCCTGGCCCCAGCTCAGCCTCCCCAGCCTGGTCTCTGCTCTGAGGCCCCTGGCTGCTCCACTCTCTCCTTCTCACATCTCTCAGTGGGAGCTTGTGGACAACGCCAGATTCCTTCAGAGGAGCCAAAGGAGACCATCCACGATTTGTGTGGTTCCCTGTCCAGCTATTGCTGACTCTATCTTCTGGGCAGTGGTGCCGTGTGGTACTTTCTATGAGGGATCACAATTTTCTCAGTCTACCTCCATGAAAATAAAAATAAACTTTGAAGTCAGAAATCCTCTGCATGTTCTTACACCATATCTCTCCTCGGGTTCATGAAGGGAAGTCTTGGGGGGGAAACTGGATGCCACGGCCCAACTACTTCCCTGCCTTCCTTCTTCCTCCTAATACTGGAAGGGGTTTGTTTCCCCTGTAGCCTGAAGGATTCCTCCAAGCAGTTCCCCCCTCCCTGTCCGAGGGATCTCAGTCCTCTGGGCTGCCCTTGCTCACTCCGCTCCTGGACCACAAACCTCAGGGCTTTGTCTCAGCGGGTAGGTGGGCTTTCAGAGAAAAAACGCCGGCTGACTCATTTTAGAATATATGTTAAAATACACTCTAAAAATAGTATTGTGGTTATATTTGCCATCTGCACATGCTTCAAGGAACTTAGTGGCAGCTCTTTAACTAGAATTTATTTCCAAATGAGAAGCCACCGACAGGCCCCTCCCACTGGGCTTGTTCAGTAGATGACAGGGGCTCTTTCCTCCCTTCCCTCTCCATTTCAGCCACACCCGTTTCTGCAGGGCCTTCGTGCTGTGGTGTGTCCACCTAGCGCAGTGCCTCAGCGGGGTCACAGTCAGCCTGCACACAGGCTAGGGCCAGGCCACCCTGAGGGTGTGATCGATGTGGCTGGGCTGGACTAGGCAAGTAAGGCTTCCTGGAGGAGGTGGGCCTGGAACTCAGCCCTAATGGGTAGTAAGACTCAGACTGGGAAGTGGATGGGGATGGTTTGCTCGGACTCAGAGGCAGGATGAGCTAGGTAAGAACAGGCACTTGCCCTGGAGTCTCCTTCGTGAACTTGACCTCCAAGACTCAGAGCCAAAGGTCTCCAACGTTCTGTCAACACTGCTGACATGTACTCTGTGCCAGTTTGGGGGAAAACACAGGCCCTCCTTGATCGGATGCCCCGGGCACCCCTACCAGCTTAGGCCTGGCAGGCTCAGGTCCACTCTGCAGTCACACTAACGCCCTCAAGCGGAGGCCTGGTCCTCGGTCCCGAGTAAGGCAGGCCTGTCGGTGGCCCTCTGGAACTCATCCCCGGGTGCAGACTGGCTGCCCTGGCACAGCCCCGCCGCGGGCTCTCAGCTCCAGTCACAGGAAGGCAGACCTACCCTTGTCCTGACATTTCCATATTCATCCGTCTGCTGTGTGGCCTCCTCTCTGGGTCAGCTGGTTTGTTCACAATGGATCCCTTGCAAGGGCTAAGAATTACATATGTTCACACATGTAACATACTTAGCACGTGGCAGGCACTCAGCTAATGGCAGTTATTACTGTATTTCTTCACATCTCATCATTAAGGCAGGTCCTGCTTTTGTAAGAAATTCGCTTTTTTCTTCCTGTGGGTCCACACAGGTCTGTGCCAGGGCACCCAGCAGCCATACGAATGTCACAGAGGGGTGTGCCCACCGCGCAAAGGCCCCTCCACCCCAGGGCCTCCAGCCTCTCTGCACCCTGCTGGACTCCCCGGGCTTGCTCTGCTTTTGTCCCTTCTGGGGTACAGCAGAGAGCCCTGGGAACACTTGGCCCATCTCATCTCCCAGAGACCTGTTCCGCCCGCCACCCTAAGTTCCTTCAGACTAGCCTTCCCGTTCTTGCCTCCCATCTGTCCCCGCCAGCACCCTCACACAGACTCACATGCTCATGAATACACACATGTGCTCAATCATAGTCACATATGCTCTCACACGTGTACACAGATGCACATAACCACAGGCTCACACTTGCATGGAGGGAGCACCCTGCCAGAAACCACATGCTGATTTCCGACCATCCTCACGCGTCTTAAACACACCAGGGGATGAAGAGGCCAGTGCTCTCACCTGGTAAGTCAGGGCTGACCAGTAGACCAGAGACAGCGGTGAGGCAGGAGAATGAAAGCTGACCGAGGGGAGGCAGCCTAGCGACACAGAGCACAGTTAGCAGGGATGCCAGCTCCCTGGTCACACAGACAGATCCTGCTCTGCTGTTTTCCAGTTGTGTGGCCTCTGGCAAGTCACTTAACCTCCCTGGGTTGCCATGTCTCATCTGGAAAGTGAAGACAATAGGACGCATCTCTGAGCGGGGCTGCGAGAATCCACCCAGATAATGTCTATAAAACCCTGAGCACAGAGCAGGCACATAGCTAGAATTCGATTTGTGGGACGGGTTTTTCTCAGTGTTGGATCCTCAGACTAGGAAGGAAAGGAAGGCCAGAGGAGCCAAGGAGGGCTGCGTGGAGGGGTGGCCACTCAGCTGGCCTCCTACAAGGCTCAGGGAAGTGGTGAAGGTACTGTGGGCACAGGAAGCAGAATTTACACACGCACACTCCTGGTCGGCAGGGGGTTTGTCCTGCGTGTAGGGACATTCAGAGGATACTCTTAGCCTGGGGTAAATCCTACTTTAAATGCTCTCATCTAAACTAACTGTGGGACTCATTTGGGGGGTGGTCTCGAAATGAGTGAGCATCCTTGGATATGTTATAACGAGCAGCAATCTGCACAGCGACCTGGGTCACAGCCCCACTGAAAGATCCCACGTTGTCCAAATCCCAGCTGAATCCAGAACAACAGGCTCTCTGGAAACCCAGCTTTGAGACCAGTTCCCCACTTACTCCATCGGTGATGGGCAAACAGCAGGTGCTCAATGACGGCTGTCAGCACCCACCACTCCAGTACCAGCCTGCCTCCCAGTTCTGTTTCCTGCTGGAGCTTTTCACCCCTTCTCTGAGGCCCTCTGTCCATGATGCACCAGCCCCCCCGCCCATGTGAATGCTAACGTTCCTCTCCTCTCCTCTTCTCTCCGGAAGAATTCAAAGGGCCTGGAAACTTGTTTATTAGGAAAAGCTGTGGGAGTCTGTCCTGCTTGGTGAAGGCGCTGACCTCTCCCATCCTTCCCTGCATATTTCTCCCCAGCGACATCTTTTCATGTTCCCTGGCTCACTTGGGTGAGTCACAGATCTGTAAATCCCGACCACAGAAAGCTTGGCAAAGTATGCTAGGTGTTTATTGGTAGGGGGAGGAGGCAAATGATCAAAACATTGGCGGTGGCTCTCATCTCTGAAATTTGCAAGAGCAAGTTTTAAAATCCATGTTTGAAGCATCTAAACAGATTCATGGAGCACTCTTAAAAAAAAAACATAATGAGAATAAGATTGTATATATTCCTCAGATGCAGTCAGGTCTTTAGGCTGCCTTTGTATGGGGCCAGATATTCAAGTGAAAACCCAGGAATGCAATCCAGTTTTCAGCTCCCCTATTACTGATGCAGACATTGCTTAGACACAGCCTCAGCGGTACAAACACAGGCCGTAGTTCTTTGTACACCCCATGCTGATTCCTGCCTGCCTCCATACCTTTGCACATGCTGTTCCCACAGTTGGCAGCTCCTTTCCACTCACTTCAGGGAGCACTGGTTGTTACTCTATGTCAGGCCCTGGGCTGGGCACTAGGACACACATGGGAGTCAGACATAGTTTCTGACCTCAAGAATTAGTGAGGAGAAGAGGCTAACCGAGGAGGCCCAAGCTGGGTGTTGAAGTACGAGTAGAAGTTCTCTAAATCAACAGCCCTTCTCATGTGAGCACACCTACTCCTCCTCAAAGACTCAGCTTATGCCTCCTCCTCCGGGAAGTGTCCCCTTTTGTTGAGCTGGAGATACAGTCCAACCCACTCCCTTGTCCACCCACTTCCTGGGTTATTTATCTGCCTGGTGGTCTTGACTGGGGTTTTGAAGAGTAGACATTATTTCCTGTCTGCACCTCTGGTGCCAGCTCTGGACCTGCTGCGTGGCGGGTCCATTCAGTGTTTGGTGCGTTTTTTCAGCGGAGCTCCACCATTACCGCAGGTGAGAACTGAAGCAGCCCCACGGCACTGAGAGCATTGACTGCTGTTTTGTCAGAGAATCCACATGTGAACCCCCTGTTGCTTCAAGCATCTGAGCCCTGAAAGGGTCTGGGTGGGATTAACCCCAGGATCCCAGCCTCATTCCAGCCTCCCTGGTTGGGTGGTGGCAGTGGGGGGAGGCCATATTCAATCAAGGAAAAAATATGCTTTGAAATGAAAACACTTCTCTTTCTGATCTGCCTGGCTCTGGGTTCTCCTGCCTTCTTAATATGCATGAATTCAGCCCCCATTTCAAGACTTACCCTCAGCATCTTCTCCCCGCTGATGGGGCTGGAGCTGGCTCCCTCCCCTCACCCCGCTCCAGTCCGCTCCAAAGACAAATTGCTTACATCTGTCAAGGCCTTTCTGATTAATAGAGGGATACGCCATGGGATGTCATCGGGGGTTCAGAGGCTTTTGATCAAAGGGGGAGGGAGGCCAGGCCACATATCCCTGTCGGTTCATTTATCAGGTCAGTTCAGCACCTTTCCTCCCTAGTGCCCTGGCAAAGGGTGCACCCACCAGCCCACCATCAGCTCCCATGTCCCCTGAGGGAGGGGAGCAGAGAAGAAATGTACTCCTATAAGGCGGCAGTGGGGAGCCAGAGGCAAGGAGTGAGGAGGAAGGGCACGGTCAGGAGCCCAGCCTGGACACTGATCCTCAGGGCAGCAGGACCCCCAGCATTTCCATTTCCGGGCAGCCACTGGGACACGCACCTACCAGACAATTCCCCAAAGCATGAAAATGAAGGGAGGGAGGGGCCAGTGAATGAATAAATCAGAGACAGGATGAGGGAGTGAGGGATCTAAGAAAAGAATGAGTAAAGGAGGGAGAGAATGGTTGAATTAATGAGTCACTAAATGTCTCAATGGGTGAAGGAATTAATGATTTATGACAGTCCTTTAAAAAATTGGATTTCTGGCACAGATTTATCTCATTTCTTCCAGTCACCCATTGGTTGGTGTCAACAAGATGCAGCTTGGAAGAGCAACTTTAAGGCAACTCCAGAGGAATTGCGACCTCATTTCCACCCCAGCTCCTCTCAGTTGTGCTTCTGACAGGCCCCGTCAGCCAGGCAAAAGCAGATGAGGCCTGGGGCCACTGAGTGACTTCACGGGGTCAGGGGCAGCCCAAGAACCGGCCTTCCTCTCAGCTCTGAGCCAGTGCCCTGAGGAGTGGCTGGTGTCCATCACAGGCCCTGCATGCCCTTGGGCTGTGAGGTCTCTGTCCACCGTGTCCTCCAAAGCTCGCCTCTGCCAGGGACTCTGCAGTGGGAACTCCAGAGAGCCACATAGGGTAAGGCTTCAGCTGGCCTTGGAAGCTGCGATATTAGTCTCTGAAGATTTACATTAGCCTTATTTAATGACACGGGTGGCTGGCTGGATTGAAGTTCCAATTTTTTGCCTTTCAACCTGCTCAACAATTATTCCCCTCAAGTTGGTTGCAGATGTAGCCGGCCCAAGAATTATAATCCATTCCTTACCGAGCATGAACAGAGCAGGGGGATGCCGGCCACGTCCACAGACACCGCCCCCCTAAGGCTGGGGAACCAGAGGGCAGGCAGTGCCATGCGTGGCATCTGCGCCCCAGTCAGAACTGCGAGGAGAGAGCACAGAGGGTCTTACTGGGCTGCGCTGACTGTCCTGGGGGGCTGGCAGGTGAGAGGCTCCATGCAGATGGAGCTGGCTGGCTCCTGATGGGGTGGTCACTGACTCTACCCCTTCCACCCCCATTCTCAGCTTGGAGGGTGTGTCGCCACGCTGACATAAAACACACACATGCAGTCAGAGAAAACACCTCTGGACACATCCATGATGAGATCCACATGGACCCTCAGTCACAGACACATGTAAGCATGCGTACCTATACAACAACACACCCAAACCACCGGAGACAGACATGCACGTGCCCAGACACCCCAAGCCCAGCCACCCTAACATCCCATTACCCTAAGCCTAGTCAGGGAGACACACAGGTAAACAGCTCAGGGCATCGCCACACCTGAGGGCTGTGATGGAGGGGGCTGTGGAGTCCTGAGGAGCCCCAGGTATCTCTGAGGTCTTCCCAGAGGAGGGGATGCCTGAAGCCAGGTGTTAGATGAAAATGGCAGGAAGGGCATTCCTGGCACAAGGAGGAGCTGGGCCAAAGGCAAGGAATCCTGGGAGAAGCTATGTTCAGAAAAGAGTATTTTGTGCAGCGTGGCCAGATCACAAGGAGAGCCTCTGAAGGGAGGCAGAGCCTGGTCTCACTGCCCCAGCCAAGCAGCCTTCACCTAAGTGCACGACGCTGCTCGGATTTGTGTTAGAAACACCTTTCCCTTCTGAGTAGGGGCCACTTCAGGACATCCCACTGCCGGCACAGCTCAGGGAAGAAGCATGCTCCCCTGGGAACTCCCACCACTGACTGTGGGACCACTGCCTCATACCCTGCCCGGCCAGAGATGGCTGGGAACAGTCCTGATTCCATTTGCCCTGAGCAGATGCAAGGGCTCTGCCAGCTCACTGGCCCCTCAAGATGGTCAGTTCTTGGAAAGATCCTCTGCTCAGATGCTGAGTTAAAAAAAGCCAGAGAGCACTGTTGGTGGGAAGGCAGACAGGTACAACCACTCTGGAAAACAGTACGGAGTTTCCTCAGAAAATTAAAAAGGGAACTGCCTTTTGACCCAGCAATTCCACTTCTGGGTATATATTCTAAGAATTCCAAAACATTATTTCAAAAGAACTTATACACCCCTATGTTCGTTGCAGTGCTATTTACAATCCAAGATTTGGAAGCAACCTAAGTGCCCATCAGTAGATGAGAGGATCAAAAAGCTATGGTACATTTACACGGAATACTACATAGCAGTAAAAAAAAAAAAAAAAGAATTCTTACCTTTTGTGACAGCATGGATGGAACTGGAGACCTTTATGGTAAGTGAAATAAGCCAGTCAGTAAAAGACAAATACCATATGATCTCACGTGTAAGAGGAATCTAATGGACAAAATAATCTAGTGGTCAAAATAGAACCAGAGGCACAGAATCATGGAACAGACTGGCAGCTGCAGGGTGGGAGGGCGGGGGTGGGCACTGGCTGAAAGAAGGTGAAGGGATGAGTCAAAGAACATGTATGTATCACCCATGGACATGGAGAATGGTGCAGGGATTGCCTGTGAGGGGTGGGCAGGGTGGAGGGGGTAAAGGGGGAAAACTGAGACAACTGAAGTAGCATAAACAATAAAATATTTAAAAGAAAAGCCCGATAGCTAGCTCCCTGACAGCCATTTCCCAGGAATTTGGACACTGGTCCAGGTTCCCCCTGGAGTGCCCCTCCACACTAACTAACTAACTTCCCTAGCTCTTACTTGCCCTTGTAGACCAAGCTGAAGTGTCACCTCTTCTAAAAATCGCTTCTGAGGCCCCATCCCCACTGCCCCAGGGGAGTTAGACACACATCGTTGCTTCCCTCTACTGAAGCCTCATCAAACGACAAGGTCATTGTCTGCTTACTTGGAGGTCTCCCCCAGAGACCCCAAGAGCCTTGCTCTCTGTGGGTCCAGCTCCCCACAGGGCCCATGTCTCAGCTCTCTATTGCTGCAAGACAGGCTATCCCCAAACTTAGTGACTCTGAGGTTTCTGGAAGTCAGGCACTTAGCACAGCAGGGGCATCTCGTCCACAGCCTCTGGGCCTCTGCTGGGGTCTGGAACTATCTGAAGAAGTAGCTGAGCCTCCCCATGTGGCCCGGGCTTCCTCTCAACATGGTGACTGGGTGCCAAAGGCACCCAGAAGAGAAAGACACAGCAGAGAGGAGGAATCTGTGCCATTTTTGTAACCTAAGATCGGAAGCCACGTAGCATCACTGCTGCCATACTCTGTTGATGAAGATAGTCATACTCACCCACACAGATTCAAAGGGAATAAGCCTAGGTCCCCACTTCTCAGTGGAAGAAGTGATCGTCGCACTGTAAGAAAAAGATATGGCTATGTTTGGAAAACACAGTCGGCCACCATCAGTTAGCAGGAGGTGTTCGATGAAGAGCTGGTGAATGAATGAATGAATGAATGAATGAACGAACGAACGCTCTGTACTGTCCATCTCTCCTATGTCCTCACATAATTCTTTTCAGTGAAGACTCCGGCCTACTCTGACAAGCCCAAGCGGCTGACAGAGCCCGCCCCTCCATTCTGGAGGCCCAAGGAAGCATGAAATCCCTTCCAGCTTCAGAGCTCTCAGCAATTCAGAGATGCTCGCTGTGGCTTCAGGGAACAGGGGAGTCGTGGCAGGAACCAGAGAGGCTGCCAGAGCAGCTGGGGGAGGCAATTTCTCTTGCTAATCCAGAGACAGGGTTTCAGGAAGAGATCTATGGACCCAAACATTAGGGGACAGCTTTTTAAAAGGTTTTAAAGATTTAAATAACTGCCTCGTTATTTAACACCTTTAGGAGAAGAGGTGCTGTTTGTACTAGCTGATTCTACTTTTTGAGCTCCAACTTTTGAATAATGACTACGTGCTTTCCCAGTTCTCCTTATTAACAACAGAAAGCATTGGGATCTGACGCAGGACGAGGCTCTGTGCTAAGTGCTTTGTAAGCGCTGTGTCTGCAACAGGGCAAAATGGCAAAGGAAGGAGCATTCAGAGGCTCCCGCCACTCACCATGTTAAGATGTGACGCAGCTAATCAGTATGGGAGAACAGGAAGTCCTCGGTGAGTGAGGATTTGGGAGCAGACACACAGGAGAACTGAGGGGACGAGGAGCATGACTCTGAGAACATTCTGGTGAGTTAAACTGCATCTACTGCAATGCTCTTCCAGAGGTGCAGTGAGGGCTCACATGCGTTAGTTGCTTTTGGCTCTTGGACTGAGCTTCTTTGACTGTGGCTCTGCACCGTGTCTGACCCACAGGGACACTCACTTGACCCTCACAACATGGCATCTCACTTGACCCTCACAACAACTGCACGAAACACAAATTCCCATCATCATCTCCTTTGAGCAGCTGAGAAAAATAAGATGCAGAGGAGGGTCTAAACAGTATGTCTAAAGTCACAGGACTGAGTCATAGAACTGAGAAATGGCTAAGCTAGGCCCAGGACCCAAGTCTCTCTGACCTGGAGGCTGACCTCCTAGCCACTATATCATATTACTATCTCTTAATCTTTGTAGACAAATGGGAGAGCACAGGCATTTCAGCAGAGAAGGGAAGTTCACACAGTGTGGCCAGATCAAAAGGAGGGCATCTGAAGGGAGGCAGCGCCTGGTCTTACTGCCCCAGCCAAGCAGCCTCCGCCCAAACTCATTGATGCTGCTGTGATTTGTATCATTTCCCAGGTATGAGCGGGAGGGCAAAAAATCCAAGACAGGTAGTTTCCATTCTCCACATGGGTTCAGATGTTCCGCATGTTCTTCCTTCTGAGCAAGAACATTGTACATTAGCTAAACCTTTCAAAGAACACACGCCCTTTATAATCCAATTTTAAAATGGGTAAAGGAGCTGAATAGACATTTTTTCTGAAGAAGATTCACAAATGGCCAATCGGTAGATGAAAAGGTTCTCAACGTCATCAATCATCAAGGAAATGAAAATCAAAACCACAATGAGATATCACCTCACATCTGTCAGAATGGCTGGCATCAAACAGACAAGAGCTAACAAATGCTGGCGAGGATGTGGAGAAACGGGAGCCCTTGTGCACTGCTGGTGGGAATGTAAATTGTGCCGCCACTGTGGAAAACAGTATGGAGGGTGCTCCAAACATTAAAAATAGGGCTACGCTACAATCCAGCATTTCTCCTCCTGGGAGTGGTCTGAAGGGAATGAAACACCACATCAGAGAGCTGTCTGCACCCCATGTCCACAGCGGCACTATTCACAGTAGCCAAGACGTGCAAACCGCCTCAGTGTTCACTGCCCAGTGAATGGATAAAGATGTACGCGCACACAGAGGAATATTATTCAGCTACAAAAAAGAAGGAAATGCTACTACTTGTGACAATATGGATGGACCATGGCTGAGCAATAAGTCAGACAGAGACAAGCAAATATTATATGATCTCACTTATATGTAGAATCTTTTTTAAAAGAGAAAAAAGCAAACTCGTAGAAAGAGAGATCAGGTTTGTGATTCCCAGAGAAAAGGGGGTGGGGGAGGGGAAATTGGATGAAAATGGTCAAAAGGTCCAGACTTCTGGCTGTCAGGTAACTAAGCACCAGGGACGCAGTGTACAACAGGATGCCTAGTTAACACTGCTTGTGGGGTATTTGGAAGCTGTTAAGAGAGTAAATCTCAACAGTTCTCATCACAAGGGAAACAACATTTCTCTCCTTTTTTCCTTTGGGTCTGTGAGATGATGGACGGGAACTAAACGTACTGCGGTAATCCCTTCACAGCAGAGGTAAGCCAAGTCATTGCGCTGTACACCTTAAACCTCTAACTGCTGTATTATAATTATATCTCAGTAAAACGGGGGAGGGGGAAACACCCACCGCCTCACTGCCTTCAAGCCGGGCCCTGGCCTGTAATTATCGTGCTCATCATTGTCCCTTCCATTTGTCACGTTGCGCCTTCTGCCTGGCACAAGTGCTGTGCGCCCCAGGTCTGGACCCGCTTCCGCCCGTCCGTCCTCCCTCACCTGTCTTCACTCTGCCTCGAGTGCTGAGGCAAGTTACTGAACCCTCTGAATCTGTCATGCGACCTAGAACAGGGGTGATGAGATGCGAGGCGTGGTAACAGCCTGTGCAAGAGCCGTGGAATAAATGAATGATCCAAAGACACCCACTTCATAGGGTTGTTTTGAGGGTCAGTGAAAATGGGACGAGGAGGGCAGAGCCCTTGGTGAGCACTCAGTAAATAGGAGCTCCTACTATAAGACAGGTGGGAGTTCTGAAACACTGCACTGGCTTTTCTTGCCATTCGCAGCAATGATTTCCTACCTTTTTTGCAAAACCATATCTCCGTCTGATCTAAGCATTATTAAGAAACAGTAACAAACAAAACACAAAACCAAAACTAGAACCAAGTTACTTCGCAACTGTCCTGTGACCACACACATGCCGAGCATAGTTTAGCGGGCCAGCGCGGCCAACGCAGAGAGAGAGACGTGCTGGAGATCCAGCCGGGAGAACCCGAGACCGCTCCAGGGGTGTGAGTCAGACTCCAGCACCGAGACCAAGGCGCCCAGGGTGAGCAGGGGCCAGTGTGAGGCCCGCGTGCGCATCTGCAGCTCTGGGCTGGAGACACCTTGGCCCATGAGTCTGCAGTGGATGGAGAGGAGGCTCAAGAGTGAGCAGAACGCAGGAATCCCAGGAACAGAGGAGGGCCTTGGAGAGCTCCAGTTCCACCTGCAGAAGCCTCACTGTCAATCTTGCCACATGGAGGTGTCACTCTGCTGGCTCCTCAGAGTCTTCCTCAGCACCCTGTGGCTCTTCTGGGAACCAAGTCCTCCTCCCCACACTGGCCCACTGTTCATGGTCAGTGCCGCCAGGTGGCAGGCTGAGGTTGGGGTCGGGTCCCAGGCTGCTCCAACTGTTCATTCTGCTGACACTTGTGTGGACAGCTGAGTGGTTCTCAGCAAGACGAGCCCTCAGCCCATGGCAGTTACTGTCACTGCTCGTGCATCCAGGTGTTTGTGGAGCCCACTTGGCTGGGACCACAGTCCCCTGTGTGCAGGCTTGGTCCACTTGCTCCTGAGCCAGTGGCCTGCCTGGGGTTCATGCCCTTTGGACCCTTAGCTCCACAGCAGGTGGACGTACAGGGGGAGTTGTGGCCTGGATTTGATGGACCCACCAAAGCCCAGCACTCTGAACCCTGCCAGGCATCCTGCACCATGGAGGAGGTTTCTCCCGACCCCCAGCCATCCTGATGGACATCAAACCAAACTTGAACTCAGACCGCTTCCAGCCCAGAGGCTCTGCTTTTCCCTACCCACTCAAAGTACAGCACTTTCAAGGCAGCACAGGCTTGGTTTGGCTTTGCAAAGGGGACAAAGGGAAATACTAACTCTCGGCCAGTTGAGTCACCCTGTCTGTGAGCCTGCTCCTTCCTCCAGGGGTCAACTATGAGTCTTGGAGGGGCTGGGCCCTCCCTGAGCAACAGGCAAAGTCGGCTCAGCTGGCTGTGTGGAGGAGAAGCGCCTGACAAAGAAAAGATCATC
The DNA here is from genome assembly GCF_022682495.2 of Desmodus rotundus. Classification (NCBI taxonomy): domain Eukaryota; kingdom Metazoa; phylum Chordata; class Mammalia; order Chiroptera; family Phyllostomidae; genus Desmodus; species Desmodus rotundus. The sequence continues at coordinate 101,140,225 of NC_071394.1, forward strand.
CCACTCCACCCCCACACTCCTCCCCCGAGTGTGTGAGCTGGAGTGCGGCCCACACAGCAGAGCAGCCAGGTTTCCAGGCCGGTTCAGAGCACCGGCGCCCCAGCCAGTCCCTGAGCCCTCCCCTGGGAGCAGGGAAGGTGGGGGCTGTCTGAGGAGGCACCAACCCCAGGAATGTTCACCTCTATTTATTGTTGTGGCTGGTCAGTTGGTTGTGTTTTCTAGCTATACAAGTAGCGCTAAATCTGTAGAAAATTGTGCAAACAGAAAATTGCATAGAGAGACAATCAAATTTATGGGATTTTTTTCCTTCCAATCCCTCCCACCCACCCATACCGCCACTAATTGTTAGTTCACATAATTAAGATCCTAAAGTATTTATCATTCTCCATTCCATGCCCAGTTTCCCCCACCCCACCGCACCCTTTGGCTTGACCTTCACCAGCAAGATTTTTCTTATTTAGTCAAACTCCCTTTGCAAACATCATTTTTAGACGCTGCATAGTCTTCCTCCCTGGCCTGAGCCAGGGTTTCTGTGAGCATTCCCCAACTGTAAGCTTCGTTTATTCATTTTGGGGTGTTGCAAAAGTCAAGACACGAAAAGCTTGGCCTACATTCCAAAACATTCCCTTGGGACTTCTAGAAGTGGCACTGTTGGGCCAAGTGCAGGAACAGCGTTAGGGTTCCCAGTCTCTGTTACCCAATCAGTCGCCCCTGGGGTAAATCGAGAATTCAGCACACTGTGCTCAGTGCCAGTGATAGAGGTCCCCTCAACCACAGACCTTGCTGCTTAGAATTCCGTTATCTTGCCACCACTATCAGTTCTGGGATTTCCAAGTACCAAACAGTCTCCCTGCTTCCCTACCCTCAAAGGCCACCTTCCCCACAAAATAAAACAATGTGAAGCATCTTTGGAAAGAGCACTGGGCCCAGGATAAGAAGAGCAGGTTCCAGAGCGTCTCTGTCACCGGCGAGCTGGGTGACTTCAGGCCTCAGGGTCTTCATTGCTTGAACCGAATGGTCCCCATGGACCCCGGCCTGTGGCACAGGCTGGCAGTGCAGGAGTCAGTGGTCCAGACTGGGGTGTCAAGTTGCCCTGGCTCATATCCCAGCTTTGCCACTTGCTGGCAGTACTACGTAGGGCAAGCTATTTAACTGGCCTAAGCCTGAATCCTATCATCTGTAAAATGGGGGAGAGAATGAAATTAAATGACCTATCAAGTTATCATGAGAATTGAATGTAATTATATACTGAAAAATTACGTGCTAAAAAAAAAACTGGCACAAAGTAAATACAAAAAGGGTTGGATGCCATTAAAGTTGCTTGCTGTGGACTGAAAACGTAAGCCCAACTGAAAGGGGTCCTCTAAGGTGGAGAAAATGCTCCAAGCCCACCAGCGTACAAGCCCACCGGCAGTCGCCTGCCCCATCGCTGTCTGACCAGAGGTCTGGCTGTGCACAGCCCCGGAGGCAGGCCAGTCTGAAACAGGACGCTGCAGAAGAGGGGAGTTGAAGGCCACTACGCCAGGTGGTTATCAAAGCCCCAGCCGCCTCGAAGGCTTGGGAACATAATATCCGGAAAGAGATTGTCTGAGCTCTCTGGGGAACAAGGACGCAGGACTCTGATAAGCCTTTGCAGTAGCCGAGAGGGATTGTACCTGGGGGCTGAGGGAGGGCCTGGCTGACTCAGCCTGCAGTCGTTTCCTGGGGGCTCTGGCGAGACAGAAGCCAGATCCATGGCTCTAGGTGTCGGAGAGATCAGATCAGGACAGAGTCCTCTCTCCAGGCTGAGGGTGGAGAGCCTGACCAGAAATGTGCCTTGTTGTCAGGGGCCATCCCCAAGCCTGGCCCCAGCCACTGGGCTGGGCCCTCCCAGGGCAGTGGGTGGTTGGCTCAGGAGCCAGCCAGGTTCTCCCAAGGAAGGGGTCACAGCTCTAGTCAATGGGTGTCCTTAGCACCCCAGTCAGTTTCCTCAGCAGAAGTAGGAACCCCTCATTCCAGGACATGACATCCTCAGAGGGGAGACTGGATGGGAGTTACGATCAGCATTTTACAGGTCTCCACCACAAGCCGAGCTTGGGCACTATCAGAAAATGTGCCTAAAATGACAGTGCATCGGGCTGAGCAGCGCTGAACGTTGGCTGTGAAGGGCTCGCAGGCCTCACCTGCCTGTCACGAGAGTCTAGGAATCCCTGAAGTAGTTACTGGTGTTCGGAACAAAGTCTCCTACAGAAACCAAGTGAGAGGATACCGTGTAATAGGAACGACATTTCTGCAGGCCCCAGACTGTGTTTCTCAGCGGCAGGCATCAGCAAGGAGCTGTGGGAAGGTATTTCTCCTTTCTTAATGGCCTTGAAATTCAACGTTCAGGCAACCATCAGTAATGGCCACTGCAATGGACCCCGTAGCATTCTGGCACCCACGCCCACTCTCCTTCCAAACAGAGCCCTGACTTTGCTCAGGTCTTTATCTGCCTCACGCCGGGCTCCGCAGAGGCACAATCACTACCCTAATCCCAGAGTTCCCAAACCACGCACCAAGGCACCCCCACGCAGTGCAGTGAATTCAGTACCTGTGAAAAGAAACTGATGAATATTGTAAAGATATTTACACGGCATATCTGTGTAAAGTCAGGTTTTCAGCCGTCGCTGGCCTTGAAAGTGCTGCACGAAAAGCCATGTAATTAGGAAGAAGGAAGGGCAGCGTCAGCCTAACACCAGACTTGAGAAGCTGTGCGGAGCCCGACAGGCGCACACATGCCATCAGCAGGCAATCGCGGTTAACTGGGAGGGATATTAAAGACTTTTTTTTCCAATTTATGAGGTTTTTTTTCCCAAATGGCTACTAAATTGTTAGGATATAAATACTCATTCAACTGTTTGTACCTAACTAATTAATAAGGAGAACTGTTAAATACTTTGGTCTAGAATGCCATGAGGAGGTACTGAGGCACGAAGGGTGTTAGAACAGAAAATTAGAAACCTCTGCCCTCAGCTAATAGAGCAAGGCGTTTTCCAGATGCCTGTCTATGGTCCAGAGTGGGCCACTGTCCCTGTGAGACTGAGGACAAGGACACATGGGCCATGACTGGGAGCTGATTCTCTTGCTCTCCCACAGAGCAAGGACGGAGTGGCACTCAGACCCAAGTGCCACCGGTGACAACCTTGTGCTGTCAGGGAACCGCCCTCAGCACGGGAGCAGGGAGGGGCCTGAGCAGCGAGGGGCCTGAGGGGGTACATTCAGCAGTCAGAGGAAGAGAGAGGGCAAGCTAGGGTCGCCAGATTTAGTAGCATAGGGCACATACACACACACACACATTAAATTTGAATTTCAGATAAACAACGAATACTTCTGCAGTATAAGTATGTCCTAAACATTGCTTGGGATAAACTTATCCCCCCAAAGTATTTAAGGTTTATCAGAAGTTCAAATTTAACTGAGCATCCAACAACCCTAGTCCAGGCTGACCAGAGCAGAGCAAGAGGGAAAGGGCCTGACAGAGATCAGAGGCGGGGCCCCAGGCAGGTGCTGCCAGGGCCTGGGTGTCATTCCAAGTGCAACGGAAAGCCGGAGATTGGCTTTAAGCAGAGCTGTGGCATCGAGAGAGCCAACATGGCATAGTGGCTAAGTGCATGGACTCTGGCCCAGGGGAAGCCGGGTTCTGGTCCTGGCTCTGTCGCTGGTAGTTATGTAGTCTCAAGCGAGCTATTAAGCCTTCTGTGTCTCAGTTTGCTTACTTACAAAATGGGCGCGACGAAAGTGACAATGCCACCCCTACTGGTTGCTGTGCCAAGAGCGCCTGGCCGAGCATCTGAATCAGTCTCTGCTCTTACTCGTTCGGCTCTTTAAATAGATCACCCTGGCTGCTGTGTGGAGCGGTGCAGGGGCGAGGGAGGGAATAGAGAGGCATTAGGGAGACCACTGAGCAGGCTGTTCCGGTCCTCCAGGAGAGAGGACAGTGACCAGAGGTGGAGGGAGTGATTGGAGTGTGGTAGGGAGGCGGGAAGCCAGGCATTTGCACTCCCCAGACTTCTGGGGTCTTCTCCAGGACAGAATGGAGCTGCCCTGTCCTTCAGAAAGCGAGAGGGGGCTGGGGGCTGGGTGGGATGGAGGTGGGCTCGCACAGGGAATAGGGCTCTGGCTGGTTTAAGGGGGACCTCTGCTCTCTAGAGGCCTCCAAACTTCTGCCTTTCCTGCAGAGGCAGGACTGGGCTCTGGGAGCTGCCATCTCCATGGGCCAAAATTGGATCTAAATGCAAATCAAGAAGGAAATTACAACAATGTGAAGCCGATTTGCCTTCTATTTCTGGCACCTCAGTAACTTTAGAAAGTCCTGAAAGATTTAAATGGTTTGTCATTTCAGGAATATTCCAACCCCTCCCCACCTTCCAGAGTGAGGCCAAGCCCGCCAAGCTCCTGCCCAAACAGACATTTCAGATGTACACTGTTGCCAAAGCTTCTTTGGGAACAGTGCAGATGGGAAGCCCCAAGTCACCGCTCACTGCTGAGACTCGGACCCAGGGTCCGTGCATCGGGCCTGCCCGCCAGCCCCAGCCCCACGCCCTGTGGGCCAGGGCTGGACGCTGGACACCAGCTGCAGCTGCAGCTGTCAGGCTCTGATCCGGAAACCAACAGGGGGCACCAGAGACTGCTTGGGACAGTGAACACAGAGTGGCCAGGAAGCTGGAAGGAAGGTTCCAGGCCCAGAAGCTGGTCTGAGGAGCAGCAAAGATGAAAATCATTATACATTCACAATAAGCCCCTTCTCCCCGCCTGTCTTAAAATAAAGGGTAGAGAGACACACGCTCTCAAGTAACAGTGGTCAACACACACACAGGGTGCCTCTTCAGCCCCACACCCAGAGCAGACTGTAACAGCTTCCGAACTGTCTCCTGGCCGCCAAGCTGAGATTGATTAACAATGTCTGCTGTGGGCACAGGATGTGGGGGGTGAGGGGATATGCCAGAATTTTTCCATTCATGGATTGGACAGATCTTCTTGGAGTACAAATGTTATTAATGTTCATTAGTTCAACGGGCAACCGTGATCCCTACCGACTCCAGAGAAAGCTAAGCTTGGTGTTCAAGGCTCTCACAATGTGTACCCCCTCCCGGGCAACCTTAATTCCCACCAGTAACCCACTGAACTCTGTGCTTCAGCCAGACTGGCCGCCTCACTGTGGGCCTCCGACTGCCTTCAAAATCCCAACGGACCTCTACTCACTGGGTTCTGCCCGACTGGGATGTGCTGCTCCCCCTTTGCAGACTCTCCTAGCCTCAACGCGAGGCCGACGGAGCCCTGACGACCCAGGCCAAGTGGCCTGCCTTCTGCTCAGCCGCTGAAGCATCTAAGTGTTTGTGGCTTTCGCTGGCCACTACCTTATTAGGGCCCAGAAGAATCGTTTGTCTTTTGAGCACACGGAGTTCGTTTCCACATCTAGACTACAAGCTCCCTGAAGACAGGGATGCTGCCTTGTTCCTCTCTGAGAAGGGAAGTGAAATGCCTCTTCCGGGAACCGTGCTGGGAATTTTCATCCATTCCTCCCCCCAAGATTGCTAATCCTGTAGTGTGAGTATGGCTACCTCTGTTTTAGAAACGGGAAAGTAAAGGTTCAGAGAGGTTAAGTGACGTGTCCAAGGTCACACAACTAACAAGTACAGGCTAGACTTCAGACTCCAATCTGAATTCAAATCCAGTCATCCCAGGAGAATCACATTTCCATGGAAGACCCTGGAGAGGGCAATGCTCAACCCCAGTGGCTGTGCCTGATGCTTGGCAGACACTCAGAACTATGAGCCGTCTGACTGATAAAGCTCTCGGGGTGAGGTAGGACAGGTTCTGCCCAGAGCCCTCCCAGGGAACTCCCGATTCCACCTGTGGAAGGCTAGCAGGGCAGCGAGCCACACAGACAGTGAATTTTCTGCCTTTTTTTTATACCCACCCCTTCCCTCCACCCTGAGCTTCAGTTTTTGACCAGCCTGGATGATTCAGCCTTGAACTGCTGAGGCTGCCACACCGACTGCTTTCACCACAGGGGGAGCCAGAAATGTCCGTCACTTGTGCCCTCGGTTTATCTTTAGAAGAATGACTGAAAGGACCTCCACTGCCCAGGATGATTGTTTTGACAGGTTTTTATTGTGCATAAAATTGCGTCATTGTTTTGTTTAACATTGAAAGGAGTTAAACTGCTATGAACTTAATGCGCCACCCCCAGTAAACCATTAGGTCCCTTCTATGTTCCTGACTTTATAAGTCTGTTTCCCTCAGAGGAACATCTGTTGTATACTTAAATGACCTTAGTTCAAAGGCACGATCAACAAAAAATTCTTAACTCCACTAGGAAGCATTTGAGGGTATCCGTTACTCTGCGCTGCTCACAGTCTTAGGGGCTTCTCCATTAACAGCTGTGCACATCTGCCCGTGTGGGCAGAGGCCCCTCTCTTTCTGCACATCATTAAAGATGCTCAGGCCCGCATTTCGGCCTCCTTCCCACTCTGCCCCATGCTAGTGAGTCTCGCCAAAGTCTCCATTTTATGGGCATCAACAGCCAGGGTCCTGCTCAAGTACAGTTTTTACCCCGCATGCGGAGGGTGTGTGATGAAAGACGAGCAAGGGGTGTTCTGCTAATCCTTGGAAAGAACATGAATGAGCATTAGGAATTTCGAGCAACTTGACCAACGCAGGGAAAACAGATTGTTCTTAGCCAAGCATGGAGGAATTTGAGGAGAAAAATGACCCTGTTGCAGAGAAAGATTACGAGGAGACACCATCTTGGAGGCCATAAAAATCATATTGGAAACAGAGATAGCAAGGCAGCAGGCTTTCTGGCTTTTGCACTGATTAGCTCATCCTGACGTTATCCCCATTTTCCAGATGGGTCAACAGGCACTGAGAGCTCCTGGCTTGAGTGGAGGAGAGCGCGGGCGTCTGCCTCCAGCCACTCTGTCTGTAGGCGGCTCCTGCTCAGGTTAAGGTGGACCTGGCCAGTCTGTCGATATGAAGACGGTGATGGTGTGGACAATCGCACTGAGCTACTTTAAATACTCTTCCTCCAGCTCCTGTGCTTGGAGCCTGGCTCTCCGTGGGTCTCCACAAAGTTAGCGGACGGTCTTCTTCTTTCTTAGTGTTTGGTCAGATTTTCCAGGGAATGTGACTTTTCCAGGATGTCCTCATGTCAGGTCCACCAAAACTGACTTTCTCCAGCAGGCTGAGGGGAGGTGGGCTGTCTCAGTGCAGCAGAGCTGAGCTTGCTTGGGGGGCCTCACTGTCCAGCCTGGCTGGGGAGATGTCCTGGGGATGGGACAACTGGGCCCCAATTCAGGTTTCAGGCTCTCTGGGGGCTCCTTTCCTAAAAGGGTCATAGGGTCTTCATGCACATGTGGATCTTTATGAGTTGTTGAAACTTTTCTGGAAGTTGGTGGCGTTCATGGAATTGTGCCTTCTCGAGTTAGGGAAATCATTGCTAAAAAATAAAGGAAAGCCTGGTTTTGTCTTGTTTTGAGAAAACTGGCCTGCATTGTGGCCCTCCTCCTATGTTATCTTTTAGAGAATGCTGAAGAATTTTGTTCACGAGGAAAAAAACAGTGTTTTTAAACAGTGTAGATCAAATTCCATTGCCAAGGGTTTCGGAGACCGCTAGCATCTCTGTCGGACCAAAATGCTGCAGCGTTTGCTCTGCGGCGCTGGCAGCCTGTGGGCCCTCTGGGTCTGGGGAACCTCAGAGGTTTTGTTTGGTTTGGGTCATTAAAGTTTTAGTTGAATGGGATGTGACCCACAGCCCTGTTATTCTTTCCTTTTCCATCCATTCAGTCAGTCAATCAGCCCAAGACGATCAAAGCCCAGCCTGTGTCCTGTGTCCAGTCCCATGACGGGCGTCAGGGATGCAGAGATGAAGAGAGTCAACAATCTGCCGTGGAAGAGCAAAGGCTGACATGACTGGGGGCCAGGGGTCGGGGAAGGTGGGGGGCGGGAAAGCTGGGGGACAAAGAAGGGCTCCTAACCTGTCCTGGGGAGGAGTTTGAGAAGAATTTTAAAGGTCAGGTGAAGAACAGAGGAGGAAGACGGGAGAGAATTCCAGGCAGAGGGGATAGCACTGCAAAGGCTGGGGTGCCTGGGGGCTTCTGCTCTGTGGGCCAGAGGGGGCACGTGGAGAATGAGGTGGGCGCCCAGACACTGGGCCGGCAGGTGAGGCCTCAATAAAGACAGGATCTGACCTCGCACTTGCACGACTCACCTCACTTCCCCTGACTTTAATCCTGGCCCTGTCAGTCCATGCCTTCACCAAAAATTTTGATTATTTTGATTCCACAAAAGACCACGTTAAAACTTGATTTATCTTGATCACTGGGTTTTGGGCATCCCCTTGAGTTCTGCACCAGAGGTGAATGCCTCAGTCTCCCCACGCTAGTCCTGGCTCATTCAGGAGAGGAGGCTGGGGAAGAGGGCGGGACAGGGGGCCCAGGGGCAGCCCTCTCAGCTCACAACTTTGCCTTTTGCCCTGAAGGCAGTGCAGCGACTAAGGATGGTAAAGCAGGGAAGTAACTCCATCAAACGTGTTTTAGAAAATCTTCTGGCAGCTGCAGGGCAAGAGGTGGGGGGTGAGGGGGGCAGGGGAGGAGGCAGAGGGATTTGAAGCAGGAAGACCTATGAGGAGTGAGTCCAAGAATCTCAGGCAGGGGCTGATAAGGGCCCAAGTCAAGGCTGGGAAATGGGGTTCGAGAGGAGGACCTGGATAGGTGGGAGCTACATGCACAGCAGAATCTCTCCAGCAGTCCCAGCACCCAGTCTCCCTTTGGCAACGAGCAGAGAGAGAATTACTGGACCCTCTGGTGGGCAGAGGAAGGCATGGGGTGACCAGATGACCTGGCTGCAGCTTCCTGGGGGCAGAGGTGAGCCATGCCACGCCCACCCCACAGGATGGAAATGTCCTGCTGTCTGCAGAGTAGGGACCCCTGGCAGGACTCTAACCTCACCCTGCCCATCTCCCAGCCTGGCCCAGCAGGGGTAAGCAGGCCTGGGGCCTGCTGGCCAACACAGGTCCTGGGGGCTATGCTCTCCGCTCAGCGCATAGGCATGCAGACACACAAGGGGGCAGGCGGGAGGAGGTCTGGTCCCCATTAGGGGCTATTTGCTTGTGGTATCAGGCCAGTGGGCCTGTGGGCTCGTTAACAGGCATGTCCACGGGCTGCTGGGAAGGAGCTGCTGCCTTGAAATCGCATTGATTGCCTCTAATTTCCCCTGCTCCACGCAGAAGGCCCGCGGGCAGCCTAATGCAGGGTGGCAGCCGTGGCAGCCCAAGATGTGACATCTCTCCTGACTTAAGAAAACACAAGAGGTTTCTTCTCTCCAACTGGTTCTTATGGATAATGCAATTTACCATAAGTAAATTATGCTGAAGTCTCAGCCGATCAAATTCCACCTCCTCCAAGAAGCCTTCCTGTCCTGTCCTGACCCATGGGCTCTGGCATCAGGCATATCTGGGCCCCTTCCTTCCCAATCTGTGCCCCACCCCCTACCAAAACAAAACCTCTTAGCCTCCCTCAGACTCAGTTTCTTTAGTTGCAGAATGGACAGGCAGGACCCCATGGCAGATGTGTGGTGACATAATGACAGGCCCTTACTCAGTACAGCACTTCCCTTCTGAGAGCAAGCGTGGCTGCACACCCCATGCCCACCCGCACCCCGCCAGCTTTGTGCACTTCCCTGAAGCTACAGAGGAACCAGCACCTCCTCTCCCCCCAAAAGAATCCAGACCTCCAGTCTAGCCTCCTACTTCCCACCATCCATTCTCAACCCACTACCGACTGCCACAGGCGAGCAGAGATACAGCCTGCTGGCCCGTGGATGACCTCGCTGGTGCTGGCGCTTGGGCAGCAGTGGGAGTGGGCACCGCTCCCCCTCACCGCCACTACCACCACTTCCGTGCTCACTGCTGGCGGCTTCCTCTATCTCTTCACCCTTGTCTCCCTCTCTCCCTTCCTCGCAGCCAGCTGAGCTCCTCACTTCTCTCTCTGGGATTTCTCTGGCTGCTGCTTCATCTTTTTCTCTATCAACCCTTATGTCCAAGCTTCTACTTCTTTCCCTCCTCATTCAATAATACCTACTAAATAGTCATAAATATTTTCTAAGTGTCTGCTCTGTGTCAATGGCTCTGCTAGGCACTGGGCATGGAAGGGTAGGCTGACATAGGGGATGTTCTAGTGGATGCCCTTGAGCTTGTTGTCATTTCCTGTCTTCCTTCAGGGTTATTTCCTGAGCTAAGAGGGAGATCAGGGCTGCCCTGTAACCACAGAGGAAAGCAGACAAAGCCAGGCCCTTGGAAGACCATCCTTTCCTCTCTCCCACATGCGCCCTGGGATGCAGAGGCCCCCCTTGGCACTCTCCTCCTCCCCCTCCATCCTCCAGGGCTATTCCTGCCTCCATAAGGTTAGGGAGTGAATGGGGAGGAGAGGACCTCCTCTCTCAGGCAACTGCATTGCCAGAATGGGATGGTGAATGGCCAGAGGGGAGCAAGAAGCCAGGTCACCACCAAGTCAGGCCCAGAAAGCACTGCTTCCGCCAGAGGCCTGGCCGGCAGCCCCCAACCATTTCAAAGGACTTGATAAACAGCTTGGTGGCCTTGCCTCCCCCACATACTGCACATACGCAAGGGATGGGAGAGGCAGCCTCAGGCCAGCAGCAGCACTGAGGGTAAGGTGCTCCTCTGCTGGGTCAAGGTGTTCCAGGCTCCTCTCTGGGCCCCCAGAACTGGCTGCTTTTTGGCAGCCAGACAGCTGGGATCCCTGCCTGGCCCTATGAGACACATCTGTTCACAGTTAGGGGTTGGTGCCCATCGGGAAGCACAGCAAGGCAACATGTACGCAGACCTCGCACGTGTACCTGGGCCTGCGTGCATCCAGACACACTTGACACCACGCACGCCTGTACAAACACAGCCGCCCACATGTGTCCACAGGCCCCCATGCACACCCAGAAACGCACAGATACGCTGGCATCATCGATAACAGGTTCTGTCCAGGAATTATACAGCCAGATAGACTGGATGAGGAGGGAGGAGCACTTTCAACTGAAAAATAAAATATAGGCTAAGGAGGTTCAGAAACAGCTTTAAAAGAAAAAAAATGGAGGGAGCTAAGCCAACATCTTAGCACTGCTGATGCTATCGGACAGGACTGTGCTAGCACAGAGGGCTCGGAGAGTTCTCCCCTCCGGGGCACCGGGCCCGCTCCCCTGGCAGGGCCCAATGTGTGGGATGTGGGGCAGCATTCTGTGGAAGTCAGGGCCTGGACGCGGGGCCCGCTTTCGTCTGAGGCATACAGCCCCTCCGCACAGGTGGAGTAGACCTGGCTTCGGGGGGAGGCCGACGGGGGGCCATGAACCTGCCCAGGCCCAAGGGAGCGGCACTCGGTGTGGAGCCCCATCAGGTATTGGGTCAGGAAGGGCCCACTCCAGCAGGGTCCAGACCCCTCATTTCACAGATGCAGAGGCTGGCCCAGAGGGACAGGGACTGTCAGTGCGGCCCGGCAGGCAGCAGCCATCGGGATGGTGGGCCAGGCTTCCTCACTGCTCACCTCTCATTTTAGTAGTCTGACCCATAATTCAGGCCAGGTGGTCAGACCCTGGGGAGGCCCTGGCCTGGGCCAGCACCATCAGTGGACAGAGGGAGCCCTGTGTGCCCAGGCCTTCCCTGAGCCTTTCAAGAAAAGGGGTTTCCCTGGGCTCTGGACTGATCTCACGATTGGTGGCTGTTTACCTGTCTGTCCTGAGAGGCCAGGGAGTATTGCAGTCCAGCAGATGGCCTCTGGGTTCGAGTCCTAGGTCTGTACTGGCTAGCGGGTGACTTGGGGTGACTCCACTTTGTGAGTCTCAGTTTATCCTTCTCTAAAACGGAAGTGATAATCCCATTGGGCAATGTCCTTCTATGGATTCAATAAGTAACGTAGGTAAAGTGATTGGGACGCAATAAAAGCTCTGGGGTAACAAATGTTACCCCTTCTATGGTTACCCCTGATAAAAGGAATTTCCAGGCCCCCTTTGCTTCCTTTAAAGTACTAGCCTGCCTCTTCTGTTCCCCAGAGAGTGGGGAGGCAAAAGACTTCAGGCCATCATTCCAGAATGTGGTCCAAGACCACCAGCAGCAGCCTCACAGGGACCTGCTTAGAAACACAAATTCTGGGTCCTATCCCAGACCTACTGATTCGGATACTCAGGGGTGGCGCCCAGTGCTGTGCACTTTAACAAGCCATTGTGATGCAAGCTCAAGTTTGAGGACCCCTGGTGGAGGTCTGTACTGTACCACTGAAGTCACAGATCTGACACCTGCTTTGTGTTAACCTTGTATGGCTGCGGCCCAGAAATACCCGCCACCAGGCTCTGGGGTGAGGCCTTGCGTCCCAGCCGGGTTGCCACACCCTGTGGCTGTCTGACCCCTCCTGGTCACTGCACCTGCCCTGCTCACCTCTCCCATCCCTGCCCTTTCCCACCCACCTCCACAGCCCACATGCTGGGTCTTCCCTGCTCCTGCCTCCAGCCACATGCACCCCAACCTCTGCCCAGTACTCAGCCCCTGTCCAGCTGGACTGAACCCAGCCCCAGAGGGGGAGACTCAGGCAGTTGACTTCAAAGCCTTGTCAGAATGAGCCTGGTTTGCAGTGGAGGTCAAAGATAAACCAAGGAACAATTCCGCCAGGAAATGTGCGTAGTGGGAGGCTACCCTGAGCCCCAGGGGAGGAATGGGGCTGGGGCTTGTTTCTGCAGCTGTTTCTGGAGAAATGCTTCTAGTAGTTGGGCCCCACACTAGGTACCCTTTGGTTAGGCAATCTGAGGGGGAGGGGCATCTGTCCAGCTGATCCCATCTCCACTCCACCCCCACATGAGTTCGAATTGCTTTTGTTCTGCCCCCATCCCTTGCATTTCCTCTCACTAGTGATGTGGTCACAGCTGGGACAACACTTGACCCACAAGCAGCTTGGTGGAGGTAACACAGCAGGTGGGAGTAGAACAGAGTGCAGGTGGGACCCAGGTGTCCTATGCAGGTGTTGCTGACCCTACTGCATGGAGCTGCCTGTGCCGCCTCCTGCCCTCCTGGGCTTCAGGCAGGGTCTGCATATGCCCTCACTGAGCACTCCAAACTTGCCACACCTGGACTCTAAGCAACCCCTCCCATTTAGGCCGTAAGGGTGCCCCTCAGGGTGTGAGTGAGGTGAAGGTCTGTGAGCTCCATTCCACGAGGTCTGTCCAGAAGGCATCCAGCCACATAATATGAAAAAGAGACATTTATTGAAGAAGATACAAGATACAAGAGACATTGTACATAGGACAGTGATGTTTCAATCCCCTTCAAAGTAGGCACCTTGGGACCTCACACAGTTCTCCCAGTTGCCATAAACTGCCCTGGTATTTTCTTGAATCTCATTGACAATCTGAAATCTCTTCCTTTTCAAAGGTGATTTTGGTTTTGGGAAAAGCCAGAAATCACAGGGCACCAAATCTGGGCTGTAGGAGGGGCTGAGTCACCTGGGTGATTCCAAAAAAAACTCTGCACGAGACATGATGCCTGAGTGGGCACATTGTCCTGATGAAGCTGCCAGTCACCAGTTGCCCATAGCAGCGGCCTTCTGAATCATCCAAATAGTTTCTGTGGAGGAATGTTCAAGCTTAACGCAAAATTTGATGAAGATTGTTTGCTCAACTCTCGCTCAGTCATTTTGAATGCGGTGGCCACACAGTACACACGCTTACTCAACAGCATCTACCACCCCCATGGACTAGCACAGTGAAGTCGTCATTGTTCTCTCATGCGCATTCCAGTCCACTCTCCTTGGCTGCCAGGCTACACTGATGTTGAGCAAACTGTTCTCGTTATATTAACATTAGCTGGACTTTTTCCAGACAGACTGCATACATCAGAAAAGGGCATGGTGGGTAGTGTGGGGGACAATGTGCTAGGGTTAAGCCCACAAAACCAGCATTCCTGGAACTTCATCATGAGCCACATGACCTGTGAGAACTTCACCATTTCTCACTCCTCAGAACTGACCAGTGGACAGAGCAGGGAAACCAGCTAATCTCTCAGAAGCTGAGGAGAGCAGAGGACCAGTTCAAAGTCCCGGACCAGCTGGGACCAGGTACCCAGCCAAGTGCCTGTCCCAGATCTGCCTGTGGTGGCCACTGTCCTTAAGACACCCATAACCCAGGGGAGAGATGGCTTCACACGCATACCTCCTGACCTGGCTGCCAGAGGTCCTGGCAGGAAAGCCATGCAAAGTGGGTGCTGCACACTCAGAGCAGCAGAATCCGCCAGCGGTCTGACCTGGCCCACATTTCCTCTGGAGTGCAGCACAGAGAAAGCGGCCCTCATCCTCACCCGGGAGAAGAAAATTGCCTTCCTGCAGCCGGGAGAGGGAAATTGCCACTTTCTGCCAGGATCTTCCTCCAGGGGGAATGGCTTCCTCTAGCAGGGCCCACAGGGCGAGGGTGTGCAGTGCACATTGGAGGCAGAACTGGTGTCGGCAAGAGAAGGGGATGAGCGGAGACAGCTGCTACCCCTCTGTTGTGGAGCCGGTGTTGAAGAGCCGTCGCACAGATAATTGGGGCAATGTCCTGGTACACTGATGAGACCCACTTCCAGATGGCACTGAGGGACCACTTAGAACAATTAGCCAGGGGAGATGACTCCACCTGCTATTTTTAGAGGGTACCACATCTGGAGGTGGTATCTTTCGGCTGGAGATGTCTGCACCAAAAGCCAGGAGATTTGCATCATCTTCCGTGATCGACTCATCAAGATTTCTCCACCATGTTTCTAGGACTTCAGATGAAAACTCCCTCCAGGGTTTTTGTGTGTGAGGCCTGGTCCTCGAGCAGCCTCCAGAAATATCTTCCAATCAGTGCTCAGTACTGCCCTGGAAGGGGAGGAAAGGGTCCAGGCAGCCACGTTTCCAGCTCTGTCCGTAGGCTGTGGTGCTGAGCAGCTGGGGAGCCAGGCCTCATACATGGCCAGGGGCACTTCTCTGGGTTCAAGATCTGTTTGCTGGAGCTGCTGCTGATACAGTCTTAGGATCCCCAGGGAACAGGCCACAGACAGCGAGACCAAGGGAATAGACAGGGACTTTGACTTCATACAGATGTGAGCTCATGTGCCAGCCTGGCTTCTTGTTGTGGCCTTGGGTGAGCAACTATTCCCCTGTACCTCAGCTCCCCGCCTGCAATGGTGGGGGAGACCTACCTCAAAGAAGAGCCAAACACAATGCAGAGGACAGTGCAAATTTCCGCACCCAGATCCCCGTGGGAAAATTGTGCCTTTATTTCTCAACCTAGCTTAGCTCTTGAACCTTGTGTCCACTGCTGGCAGGCAACCATCCAGGCATTTCACAGGAGACCCAGTGCTACCAAACTTTTTCAACCAATTCCCAGGCAATCGAGCACTCTTCTCCTCCCTCTCCCTTCTTTGTCCCCAGGGGAGATGAAAGCTACAAGCATTAGAGGGAGGGACCACTGCCTCTCCCTCCAGCTGCCTCTGCCCAATGCTGGTACTGGTCCTGGATGTCCCTTGCTTGACCCTTGGCTATTGGCCTGGGGCCATGTTGTGACTGCTGCCGGCATGTCTGCATACTTCCTGTTTTCCGTTCTCCAAGGGCACGTCGTCACCCCAGGTCCTAGCTATTTTGACATAGGACATCTCCAGATCTGCTTGCTTGGCTCTCAGGGACTCCCTCCCTGCAGTGGGGCCCAGTAAATTCACAAATACGCCCCTGCATTACCCCAAGAAGTTTCCAGTGTTCCCTTCCCAAGACTTCTTCTCTTTCCCCCTCACCACCCTGCCGGCCCTCGCCTCTCAGAGCCTTTCTGCAGGAGGACTTCCCTGATGACCAGTTCACTCTGACTGATGCCCCTTCTCTGCAGCACGGCCAGCAATAGGCCCCACTCAGATAAACCACCCAGCACTCCAGGCCACCTGTGTATATATTCTCCTGTCTCACGTAGTGCATCTGGGTCCCTGCTGGAAAGTCCCCAAGGGTGACCAGAGTCCTCTCCTCCAACCTGCTGGGGCTGAGCCCCCAGTGGGCCTCCCTATACCTGCCTGTGCTCCTTTGTGGGTGGGCAGAAATCATTTCTATGACCTTCTTCATGGCTTCGGGTGTTCTCTAAGGTTTATACAGTCAACACAATAACTCTTTGTTTCTCCATTTTAAAAAATAGCTTTCTAATTTTCTTAGAGATAAAGAAAGCAGTCTTTGATGCATAGCTGTCCCCTTACCCTCTGGCAAGAAAGGTAGGATCAAGGGGTGGTTAAAAGTGAAGGCTTTTTAGTTAATAGAAGGAAAGAAATAAAGATCACAGCAGAAATAAATGAAATAGAGACTAAAAAGACAATATAAATGATGAATGAAATTAAGAACTGGTTTGTAGAAAATATAAATAAAATAGACAAGCCTTTAGACTTACCAAGAGAAAAGAGAGAGAACTCAAGTACATAAAGTGAGAAATGGTGGAGAAGACATTACAACTGATGCCACAGAAGTAGAGGATCATAAGAGATTTCTGTGAACAATTATACGCCAACAAATTGAACACCCTAGGAAAAAATGAGTAAATTCCTAGAAACATAGAACTTACCAAGACTGAATCATGAAGAAATAGAAAATCTGAATAGACCAATTACTAGTAAGGAGATTGAATCAGTAATCAAAAACCAAGACCAGGTGTCTTCACTGGTGAGTTCTATCAAACATTTAAGGAGAAATTAATACCAATCTTTCTCAAGTTCTTCCGAAAAATAACAGAGATGGGAACACTTCCAAACACATTTTATGAGGCCAGCATTATCCTGATACTAAAATCAGACAAGGACACTACAAGACAAGAAAATTACAGGTCAATATCCCTGATGAACAAAAACACAAAAATCCTCAACAAAATATTGTCAAAACAAATTCAACAACACAGTAGAAGGATCTTATACCATGATCAACTGGGATTTATTCTAGGGATGCAAGGATGGTTCGACATCTGCAAATCAATCCATGTAATACACTACAATAAAAAAAATGAAGGATAGAAACCATATGATTATCTCAAGAGAAGCAGGAAAAGCATTGGACAAAATTCAACATCAATTCATGATAAAAACTCTCAACAAAGTGAGTGTGGAGGAAATGTACCTCGACATAATAAAGGCCATATGTGACAAATGCTCAGCTAACATTATACTCAACAGTGAAAAGCTGACAGTTTGTCCTCTATGATCAAGAATAAGACTGGCCCATTCTTGTCACTTTTATTCAACATAGTATTGGAAATCCTAGCCGGAGTAATTACACAAGAAAAAGAAATAAAAGGCATCCAAATTGGAAATGAAGAAGTGAAACTTTATTTAATTTTAACTTTAATTTTTTTAGAGAAAGAGTGAGGAAGGGAGAGAGAAAGAGAAAGAGAGAAAAAGTGGGGGGGCAGAAAGAGAGAGAGAGAAAAACATCGACTTGTTGCCCTAGTACCCATGCACCCACTGGTTGATTCTTGCACGTGCCCCAAACAGGTATCAAATCCACAACCTTGGCATATCAGGACAATGCTCTAATCAACTGAGCTACTGGCCAGGAAAAACTGCCTCTATTTTATATAACATATATATAGAAAACCCTAGAGACTTCATCAAAATACTGTTATAACTAATAAACAAATTTGGTTAAGTGGCAGGAAACAAAATCAATATACAAAAACCAGTTGCATTTCTATGCACTAGCAATAAACTATAAGAAAGAGAAATTTAAAATATAACCCCATGCCCTACTGGTGTAGTTCAGTGGATTGGGCATCATCTGCAAAGCAAAAGGTTGCTGGTTTGATTCCCAGTCAGGGCATATGCCTGCGTTATGGGCCAGGTCCCCAGTTGGAGGCATGTGAGAGGCAACTGATCAATGTTTTGCACATTGATGTTTCTCTCCCTCTCATTCTCCCTCCCTTCTTCTCTCTCAAAAAATAAATAATAAAATCTTTAAAAAATACAATCCCACTGATGATTGCATCAAAAAGAATAAAATACCTAGGAATAGATTTAACCAACAAAGTGAAAGATTTATACATTGAAAATTATAAGACACTGATGAAAGAAACTGAAAAAGGCACAAATAAATGGGAAGATACTCCACGTTCAAGGATTGGAAGAGTTAATATTATTAAAATGCCCATACTACCAGAGCAATCTACAGATTCAATGTAATCCATATCAAAATTACACTTTTCATAGAAATAGTACAAAGAATCCTAAAATTTGTATGGAACCACAAAAAATAAAAATAAAAAACCCAAACTGCCAAAGCAATCTTGAGGTAGAAGAACAAAGCTGGAAGCATCACACTCCCTTGTTTCAAACTATATTACAAA
The DNA here is from genome assembly GCF_022682495.2 of Desmodus rotundus. NCBI lineage: Eukaryota > Metazoa > Chordata > Mammalia > Chiroptera > Phyllostomidae > Desmodus > Desmodus rotundus. The sequence continues at coordinate 101,158,606 of NC_071394.1, forward strand.
GCTATACTAATCAAAACACTATGGTGCTGGCATAAAAACAGACACATAGATCAATGAAACAGAAAAGCGAGCCCAGGAATAAACCCACACATATATGGTCAATTAATTTATGATAAAGGCACCAAGAATATATAATTAGGAAAGGGTAGTCTCTTCAATAAATGGTTTTGGGAAAACTGGAAAGCCACATGCCAAAGAATAAAACTGGCCCCCCATCTTATACTATACACAAAATCAACTAAAAATGAATTAAATATTTGAACATAAGGACTGAAACCATAAAGCTCCTAGAAGAAAAACGTTACAGGTAAGCCCCTTGACATCAGAGCCTAGCAATGGTTTTTAGATTGGACAACAAAAGCAAAAATGAACAAGTGGAACTACATCAAATTGAAAAGCAAGGAAATCATCAACAAAATCAAAAGGGAACCTACAGAATGGGAGAAAATATTTGCAAATCACATATCTGATAAGGGGTTAATGTCCAAAATACATAAAGAACTCATACCACCCATTAGCAAAAACCAAACAATCTGATTTTAAAATGGGCAGAAGAACTGAATACACATTTCTCCAAAGAGATATACAAATGGCCAACAGGTATATGAAAAGGTGCTAATCATCAGGAAAATGAAAATTAAAACCACAAAACATCACTTCACACTGGTAGATTGGCTGTCATCCAAAGACAAGAGGGAAGTGTTGGCGAGGATGCGGACATGCGCTGCTGGCAGGTTGTAAACTGGCGCAGCCACTGTGGAAACCAGTATGGAGGTTCCTCAAAAAGTTAAAAATATTAACTATCACGTGATCCAGGAATTCCACTTCTGAGTATACATCTAAAGGAAACAAAATCACTATCTCAAAGAGGTATCTGCACCCAAAGTTCATTACGGCATCACTTATAATAGCCAAGACATTGCAACAACCTAACAACAAATGTCCATCAACAAATGAAGGCTTAAAGAAAATATGTGCACGTGTGCGTGTGTGTGCATGTGCGTGTATTATATAATGGAATATTAGTCAGCCCCAAAATGCCATTTGCAACAACATTGATGGACCTGAGGGCATTATGTTAAGTGAAATAAGTCAGACAGAGAAAGACAAATACTGTATGATCTCACTAATATGTTGAATCTAAAAGAAAAACCCACAATCACAGAAAAAGAGAACTGAGGCAGTTGAGTGCCAGAGGCAGGATGGGGGACAAGGGTGAAAGTGGTCAAAATGTACACACTTCCAGTCATAATATGAATAGCTTCTGGGGATACAATGTACAGCACGGTGACTACAGTTAACGGTGCTGTATTGTATACTTGAGAGTTGCTAGGAGAGGAGATTATAAAAGTTCTCACCACACACACAAACGTTTGTAACTGTGTGGCAATGAATGTTAACTAAACCTATGATAGTGATCACTTCACAATACATAAATATATACACATATCAAGTCATTATGTTGTCTACCTTAAAACAGTACAATGATATGTGTCAGTTAACCTCATTAAAACAGAAAAAACAGGTCACATGATAATCCCACTTTTATAAAAGGAAAAAGTGTGTACATTAATTACATTGAATCTAAAATACTGTCAATGATACTCTGGTTTCTCTTCAGATCATAAAATCTTTCGCCTTTTTAAAAATACTGTCAATGATTAAGTGCACCACTTTTATTTACCGTTAAGAAATGAAAAAATGTTTCCAATTAAATCATAATGAGCCATACATGATAGGATACATCCTGAGTTCAGAGATGTTAAAATGAAATATCTATCCTAAAGTTGATAAAATATTGTGTCATATTACTTCCATTATAAAATAAACTCTTTCCACCAGAAAAAAGGGTATGCTTTTACTTGAAATCTGACTCAGTCCCTCATGCTGACCTAGGTGGGTCATTACCCTTCTTCAACTTCGGAGTCCCCAACTCTGAATGGGAACAATAGCCACGCTTCCCCCCCAGCACTGCCAGGAGGGCTAACTGCTCTCCACATGGCACCCTGCACAGAGTACACTCTCAGTAGCACAGGGGCACCCTGGGCACTGTCGTTGGTGTCTCTGTCCCACCGACAGAGCCAGGCTGAATAGACTCATTTCTGGGGAAATGCAACTTCTCACGCTCTCTTCAGCTGAGCCCCTGGGCACTCTCCATCAGCAGGGCCACCCCATAGCAGGGTGGGCACTGGCCTGGTACTCAAATTTCAGTCAATGCTTTAAAGGCTCCTGGGGGAAGATAGATCCCTCCACAGCACTAGGACTCACCACCGCCAAGCTCTCTGCCACCCACACTCCCTTCCGCCTTCCAACTCCCTTCCATCCATAAACCTCCTTCTACCCCCAAAGTTCTCTCCCACACCCATACCTTCCTCTACCCACCCAATTTCCATCCACCCCCAACTCCCTTTCACCTCCCAAACTCCCTTCTATCTCTTGCAAAGACAACCCACTGGCCTACAGTGGTCCGGCCTAGAAAAAAGCTGCAACATGAGAAAGGGCCAGGAGGGAAAGCACAGCCTAGCAGGGGGCGTTCTGGCTAATGCTCTCTGCATGTGAGGACAGGGCCCAGAAACAGCAGCCAGGGCTCCTCACACTAGGGCCAGCCCGCCTGCGCAGTGTGAGTCAGTAGTGCCTGCTTTCCAGGCTCAAGGAGAGAGTTGTTCTAGGGGCACGTTTCCAGGTTGGTCAGAAACAATTTTATGGACCTCCGACCCAGAGGCCGTGGGCCTCCAAGGTGGCAAGAGGGGGTACCAGGCAGACAACAGTGCGATGTGCACCTGACTAGGCTGATACCCACGGTGGGCACACAGCTGAGCTGTCTCTGGGAGCCTGTCACCGTCCAAGCCAAGCAGCAGGAATTTCCGCACTGGCTCACACTTGCCATCACGCTTGATCTTACATACACTCTGGGGGTGGGGAGGGGCTTGTGAGCCCTGTAATCAGAAGAAAAAAATTGGAAGCTCAGAGACACTCAATGATTTGTCCAATAGTGCATCACAAGCAGTGGGAGGGAGACACTGGAAGCCACGAGCACACTAGCCTTCGGGTGCAGCATTTTCCCACTGCAGAGCCAGTCAGTAATTGGCTAAGTTGAACCATATGAGATCGCCATTTTTCCCAGTCAGCAAGGTCTTATGTTTCAGCCAATATTTAAGATGATGTGCATACTCTGGGGAGACCCCCCGCCTCCCCCCAGATCTCTCCCTCCTGATATTCTACCATTAGCAGTTCATTGCTTTAGCATCTCATCTTTTAGAAAGTACAGGCGCCTAAGAGGGTAAACAGAAAGGCAAGAGGGGGTCAGTCACACCCTAGTGTAAATTAGTTCATCAGGCAATTCAGGAGGAACAGCTCTGAGAACAGACCACCGGAGGAATGTAAGTTGCTAAGGGGAGAGCCAAAGTGGTGATTTGGAAGGGAAGAAGGCAGGAGTGAGCATGAAGAGAGGGTCCAAGAAGGCTGTTGAGTTGAGCTATTTCACTATGATCCCTACCTTCCTTAGTAATAAATATCTGACAAGCTACCTAGCCTCTCTGAACCTTTAGTTCCTCTTTTGCTGGTGGGGACCAATTACCCTGCTCACTTAGCCAACATGGGACAGTGTACGAGGTAGGTTGAAAAGCCTGAACCCCAAGGGTCTTCCCTGCTCGGACCCTGTCCTGTGACAGTTGGGGTCTTCTGTCCCAGGAGTGGGTGGCGGGCAGTCCACGCCTCTGAGGTTTTTATGAGTGTCTCTCTGCTCACCTCCAGGGCCTTCCTAACCTTCAGTAATCCCAACTTGCACTGACTGTGCACTATGACATGTGAGATCATTCTCCCCAGTTTGCAGATGAGGAACTAGGGCGCGGAGAGGGAAAGTAGCCTAGGGTCACACACAGCCTGGGGAGAGTCAGAGCCAGAGTCCAACGCTTATGCTGCTGATTCCAAAGCTCTTTGGTCCCTGCCAAGCCAAGGGGCCGTGGCTGGTGGTGAGAAGAAGGGGACTGGAGAGTCCTTCCATTGGAATTATCAGTTAATTACTTTCCTCTTCAGCTGTGTCTAATCTATCATAAATTCATCCCCTACATTTTCCATTTCGATTATTGCATATTTCTTTCTAGAAGTTCTGTCTAGGTTCTTTTATAAATCCGCATGTTAAAAATAGTGTCTGTGCTCATACTTTCAAATCTTGTATTTCTTAAGACACATTTAGGCATAGTTATTTTCCGTGCCTCATTATTTTAATATCGGAAGTCTTTATAGGAATGGTGCTGCATCTGTTATTTTCTGCTGGTTCTCATTCATGGTGCCTTGTTTCCTGGTGTGATTTTGATTTTTGACTTGCCCTGAAATGTTACTTGGAACTTTAATCTATGAGAAATCTTTGAGCCTGGGCTTGCCTTGGCTTCCTGCAGAGATAATTTGTTCCTGCCTGTCACCTGTGGGAAGCGCAGACTGGGGACTACTTTATGGCACTGCACTTCATTGTGCTTCATAGATTTTTTTTTTTACAGATTGAAGGTTTGTGGCAATGCTGCGTTGATTGGCACCATTTTTCCAATGGCATTTACTCACTTCATGTCTCAATGTCACACTGAGGTAATTCTCACAAGAATTCAAAGTTTTTCATTATCATCACATTTGTTATGGTGATCTGTGATCAGAGAGCTTTGAAGTTACTATTGTAACTGTTTTGGGACACCACAAACTGCACCCATGTAAAAATATGAACTTAATGGATAAATTCGTGTGTTCTGATGCTCCCCCTCCCAGGCATTCCCCATCTCTCTCCCTCTCCTTGGGCCTCCCTATTTCCTGAAACACAACAATACTGAAATTAAGCCAATTAATAGCCTTGCAATGGCCTCTAAGTGTTCAAGAGAAAGGAAGAGTCCCATGTCTCTCCCTTAAATCAAAAGCTAAAAACGAGAAAGCTTAGTGAGGAAGGCATGTCGAAAGCCGAGAAAGACTACAAGTAGGCCTCTTGCACCAAACAGCCAAGTTATGAACTGGAGACTATTATGCTAAGTGAAATAAGCCAGTCGGTGAAAGACAAATACCATGTGACCTCACCTAGAAGAGGAATCGAATGAATACATACCCTAAGGAACAAAAGCAAAGGAAAGCTCTCGGAGGAAATGAAAAGTGCTACTCTGCAGTGACCACACAAATGGGAAGAAGTGAAGCAGCCTTAGTGCTGATGTGGAGAAAGTTTTAGTGGTCTGGAGAGAAGATCAAAACAGCCTGGTACTCCTTTAACTTAAACCCTAATTCAGAGCAAGACCCTAACTCTCTTCAATTCTACAAAGGTTGAGAAATGAGGAAGCTGCCAAAGAAAAGTTTGAAGTTAACGGCGGTTGGTTCACGAGGTTTAAGGAAAGAAGCTGTTCCGTAACATCAAAGGGCTGACACAGAAGCCGCAGCAAGGTATCCAAGGGAATTACTACTTTCAAGTAATCAATGAACGTAGTTACGCTAAACAGCAGATTTTTAACATACACAGAACAACCTCGTGTGGGAAGAAGATGCCAGCTAGGACTTTCATAGCTAGAGAGAAGTCAACACCTGGCTCCAAAGTTTCAAAGACAGACTGACTCTCTTGTTAGGGGCCAATGCAGCCAGTGACTTTAAGATGAAGACAGTCTCAGTTACCACTTTGAAATCTTAGGGCCCTTAAGAATGATGCTAAATTTACTCTGCCTTTCCTCTCTCTACAAATGGAACAACAAAGCCTGGATGACAGCACACTGCTCACAACATGGCCTACTGAATATTTTTTAAAGATTTTATTTATTTATTTAGAGAGAGGGGAAGGGAGGGAGAAAGAGAGGGAGAGAAACATCAATGTGTGGGTGCCTCTCACGTGGACCCCACTGAGGACCTGGCCCACAACCCAGGCATGTGCCCTGACTGGGAATTGAACTGGCAACCCTTTGGTTCTCAGCCCACGCTCAATCCATGTTTTAAGGCCACTGTCGAGACCTACTGCTCAGAAAAAAGTTCCTTTTGAAATATTACTGCTCACTGACAATGCATGGGGTCGCCATAGAGCCCTGATGGAGATGGACAAACATTAATGTTGTTTTCACGCCTGCTAATACAACACCCAGAGCGCACCCCGTGGATCAAGGAGTAATTGACTTTACTGTCTTATTCTTTAAGAAACAGATTTCATAAGGCCATAGCTGTCATGGATAATGATTCTCCTGATGGATCTGGGCAAAGTAAATTGAAAACCTTCTGGAAAGGATTCACTACCCTAGATGTCATTGAGAATATTTGTGATTCATGGGAAGAGGTCAAAGCATCAACATTAATGGGATTTTGGAAGAAGTTGATGCCACCCATATAGATGACTTTGGGGGGATTCAAGACTTCAGAGGAGGAAGTAACTGCAGGTGTGGTGGAAACAGCAAGAGAACTAGAATTAGAAGTGGAGCCTGAAGATGTGGCTGAATTGCTGGAATCTGATGAAAGAAACTTTAATGGATGAGGAGTTTCTTCTTAGAGATGAGCAAAGAAAGTGGTTTTTTGAGACGGAATCGACTCCTGGTGAAGATGCTGGGAAGACTGTTGAAATGACAACAAAGGACTTAGGATATGACATAAACTTAGCTGACAGAGCAGTGGCAGAGTTTAAGAGGATTGACTACATGCAATTTTGAACGAAGGTCTGTCTACTGTGGGTAAAATGTTCTCAAACGTCATCACACGCTACAGAGAAATCAGGATGAAAGGCAGAGTCAACTGTGGTAACAAATCTCACTGCTGTCTTATTTTAAGATGTTGTCACAGCCACCCCAGCCTTCAGCAACCACCACCCTGGTCAGTCAGCAGCCACCAACATCAAGGCAAGACTTGCCACCGTCAACAAGATTACGACTCACGCCAGGTTCAGATGATGATTAGCAATGCTTAGCAATAAAGTATTTTTTAATTAAGGTATGTATACTGCTTTTTTAGAAATAATGCTATTGCACCCTTAATAGACTGCAGTATAGTGTAAACGTAACTTTTATGTGCACCGGAAAACCAAAACATCTGTATGCTTCACTGTACTGTGCTGCTTGTTTTTATCGTGGTGGTCTGGAACTGAACCTGCAAAGGCTCTGAGGTGCACCTGTGTGTATGAATGTGGGCCCCACATCCGTGTGAAATCCGGCTTTCGGTTAAGTATTCTCAGGAGAGGAAATTTTCTTTCCATTCCCTCTTCCGTGCAGCAGGGCTCACCTCTTCGTTACTCTTACACTGAAGATGCAGCCCGTGGGGTTCTGGCGTTATACAGGAGTCTTTTATTAAGTTGCCCCCTTGGGCAGGCCCCAGGATTTACCTGTTCTCTCCCATTCCCAGTCTAGCATCAGCGTGGAGGCTCAAGGTCACCAGAGTTGGCGGATCCTGGAACAAAAGCAAGTTCTAGGTTCTTTCACCGTAAGCATCTTTGCTGCCAGCATTTGTGCCACATAACTAACTGGCGGAGGCTATTTTGCCACACACAAAAAATGAAATAACTCATTGACGGTATGGTTTTTTGTTTGTCTGTTTGCTCAGTTTTATTTCTTCAGTGATGAATAAACCACCATCATCAGACTTGATATATTTAAGTTAGTCATCAGCTTGGTTTCCTCTCTCTATGACGAAGTTCTGGCAGTAACTCCCACTTTTATGTTATAAAAAAATTGTAGCTAGCCCTCATCATGGTCTGCACAGTGATGAGTGGATATGGTGGTAGTCTGAAAATAGTTAGCATTGCTTCCCGATGAGGATGCTTTTCCAAAAGAGTTGGTTTCTAATTGGGAAATGCACCACACTGGGAGGAGAAGGTGAGGCCACGGGCCCTCCCTGAGAGCGCAGAGCAGGCCCACATTCCCCACAGAGTGAAGACGAGTACTCAGGTGCAGTCTACATAACAAAACCAGCTACTTGTGCAGTATCGCCATGAATCCACACACACTTTTAAATAAAGTCTTTTTAATTTTTGTTACTCATTTTTCGTGTTTCATTGTGTCCTTTTTAATGTCCTGCTTTATCCTTCATGATTTTGTCCTTTTTATGGCAAAACTGCCCTCAGGCAGATTAGTTGTGCGGACGTGGCAAAGCCAGCGCCAGGCCCCTCTCACGGCGCCCAGACTCTCCGTTCAGCTCCAGTCTCTGCAGTTCCCTACTTTCTTGTCAACTCAGTAGCATAGTTTAATTTTATAAATGTTGTATCTGACGTTCATCGTTTTCATTTGGAAAGCTGTTCAGGGTACGTCAGGCATCATTGCTCCAAAAATAGGAGTCCTCCCACAGACTTTTTGGGCAAAAATATCAAGCATTTCCTGCCTCAAAGCTGGACAAGCAAATTTGGGATGCAGGTAAGCATATTTCTAAAATACCATTCTCCTTTCTCTTTTTTCTTTTCAGTAATTCTTCCTATCTTTAAATGTACTTAATTCTTATAGTTCCTCTCTCCCTCCCCTTGACAGAGAGAAATGAATGAACTAATTCATACTAAAGTATTAATGACTAAATACAGCTTGCCTCCATCTCCTGGTATGTTGTATCATACATACTTAGTATGTTACATATCAGGAAGTATCTTAAAGTTTGTGTTCCTTGGAGATTTATATTTGAAAGAATCCTGGAACGTTGGGCCCCAAAGGAACTCTCTGATTTTAAATTCCGGGATTCTCAGTGAGTCAGGGACTCCCCTCCCATAGTCCCCAGGGCAGGCTGCACAGGGACACTCCCCTGTGAGAGCCCTCTCTGTACTCTGGAGACTAGCTTATAAGGTGGAACAAAGAGTTAATAAGTTCAGTTGTGAGCTGGCCAGCCACACCCACAGGCTCCTGGGCACATCCAGACCCCTCATCCAGCGAGCTCACCATAGGGTTGTGCACACTGGCCTACTGGATTTGCCCAAACCTTGTAGAACGGTGGATGCTGGGCCCATATCGGATGGCTCTTTACAAGCCCACACAGCTTACTCTCCTCCCCTGGCTCTCACCAGTATTTCCCATCCTCTTGATCCTAGCAGAGACCAGGAATTTTGGGAGATACACTCATTGATGGATGCAGGAAGAATACATTCTAGAGACCTTTTAACTCTAGCCTGTGTACTGAGATCCTGGGAGAGTCTCTGGCCCAGTGATAAGAGCCCCAAACACTCTCTGCCCATCCTTGTGGGGTCTGCCCTCTCTTTCCCCTCGGCAACTTATACTAGGCAAATTCAGCATCCTGGACAGCTGCCCTATCTGCTCCCTCCCTGGTGGGATGGGATCTAGGGATGTAATCTGGGCAGACTGGCAGCAGTCCCTTGAGGGACCTTAGGTAGCATTTCCTCGCACACATACATGTGATTGGATGGTGTTCTAGTTACATATTGCTGCACAGTGACTTACTAGTGACAAACATAGTGACAAGACAGTGACTTACTACAACAATCATCAATTTAGTTTATGAATATGCATATGCAATGTGGGTAGAGCTTGGTGGGGGCAGCTGATCTTTGCTCATCAGCTGCGACAACTCAGCTGGGGCTAGAGGCTCCACTTTCAAGAAAATCTTGACGGCTGGAAGGTGGGTGTCATCTGTTGGCTGGGGCTTACTAACAATGTGGAGACTGTGTTCCAAGAATGGATGTTCCACCAGGCCCAGGCAGAGGCTGCAAGGCTCCTTAGGACCTGTCTTCAGGAGCCAGGACATCATTTTTGCTACATTCTAAGTCACGAATGCCAGCCCAGAATAAAGGAAAAGGTACTTAGGTATCACTGTTGATTGGATCAGTAAGAAAGAGGTGGCCATCCTTATTTACTACACGAGACTCTGGGTGAAGAGGTGTATTTCAGCGTTTCAGTGTGTGCGTGTGCGTATGTTGTGGATGGGCAGTCCATTACCTACTCATCCGACAGCACTTGTGAGCATCGCCTCAGGTCATTCAGGACAAGGTCCCCACTCTCAAGATGCTCCCACGCACATGGGGGAAACAGACAGAGAGGGATGAATGTGTATGTTTATTCATCCACTCAACAGACAGTGTCTGAGCAGCTACTAAGTTCCAGGCGCTGTGCGGGGTGGCCAAGGCAGACAGGGCCTGTCCTCATGAGGCTCAGAGAACATAGACACCAAAGCTGTCATGACCAAACAGTGCAGTGAGGGCCGGAGAGGGGCTGCATGGGGTTGGCAGGGCCCCTCGCAGGCAGGAATAACAGAACCGGCAATAGAAGTTTGTTCAGATAAAGGGACGGAAGCAAGTGTGCTCCTGGTAGGGGGAACAGCCTATGTGGGGGAGGGCTCAGAGGCCAGAAATAGTGAGAAGCTCCCAAGCGCTTTAAAGATGTTCAGTGAGGTGTGTGCTTGCCTGTGTGTATGTGCCTAAGTGTGTATATCCATGTGTGCACACTGAAAGTATGTGCAAGTCTATACATACACATGTGCATGTGTGTGCACATGTGTGTGTTTGTAGCAACATCAGGACCTTCTCCTCTGCACTTGGCCTAAGCTGAAGGAGTTTCCCCACTCTGTAATCCAGAGGTCCCGAGAACAGCACCCCTACCCCTGCTACATCTCAAGGGCACCCACCCCTTTTTGCACCCTGGCCTGATGGAGACACACACCATCAGCTCCCCGTGTGGGCACATGTCAACACGGCCTGTGATTTGTGTGCAGCACTGAAAGAGGAGACAAGCTCTGGGCCCAGCCTCAGGGCAGCCGGGGCCCCTCCTCCTCAGGCCTGCTGGGGTTTCCTGGGGACCTTCCACCTTCCCTGTTGGAGCTGCATATGACCCAAGCTCAGTGTGACAGGGCACTAGAAGGGGCCCTGCCACTGCCTGGACTAGACTGCCAACGGCAGCTGGACCAGCCCTCGCCCATCTCTGAGCCTCAGCATGCTCTGCTGTGAGGAGACCCACCTGCAAGGAAGAGACTCCCTCCCCATGTGAGTCAGGCAACCCCACCATGAAGACATGTGGATGAAAGCCCCCAAGACACTCTTTCTAGTTTCAGGTCCATTTGTCTTTGTTAGTGGGCTTAGGAGCTAGAAGGAGTGGGCACTGGGGGTGGGGAGGTAAGGAACAAGGCTGGGCCTTTTCCTAAACTCAGTCTGTCAGTGGCCCCAAGGGAAAGCTATTCCAGAACCACATCTCTACCTCGTCTGCCATCAGCTCCTCAGCAGCACACCAGAGAGAGGAGGAAGAGGGGACAAGTGATAGTCACAGTAGCAATAACAGTCTCAGGACGATTCCAATCATTCTCTTTTGGTCCTCCTGTTCTCTATGGGCCTTTTCCTTCCATCAGGACTCAGTTCACTGCACATAATCAATAGGAACAGAAAAAACTAACAGTGGCTTTAGCAAGATAGAGGCCTCCCCATGAAAGAAATCTAGGGGCAGGCGGTCTAGGCCTGGCTTGGCGACTCCACAAAGTCTGTACAGACCCAGGCCCCCGCCCATTCACTTCTCTGCAACTGTTGAGGCCAAGTTCATGTCATCCTCATGTACAAAATGGCTGCTAGAGCTCCAGGTATCACATCTGTGGACAAGGACACTCTTTCATATTTTTTAGTTAAAAAAGTTATATTGAAGTATAATTTACATAAAATAAAGTACACATACTTTATGTATAGAGTTTTGACAAATTTCAACACCCATGTGACCACCACCTCCACTGAGATGCAGAACATTTCTATCTCCCTAGAAAGTTCTCTTGTGCTCCTTTGCTGACAACACCCCGCTTGACATTACTATAGTTTCCTTGTTCTGGAACTTCATATAAATGCGATAATTTCTATGTACTTTTTTGTGTCTGGATTCTTTCACTCAGCATAAGCTTCTGAGATATATCTGTGTTGTGTGTATCAGTGGCTTGTTTCTTTTTATTGCTGAGTAATATTTCATAGTATGGCCACTGCTCCTCTACTTACAAGTTGACAGACATTCACCTGTTTCCCCTACCTCTCTCTTATGAGACTTCCTAGAAGTTCCATGTAACATCTCCTTTAGATTTCAATGGCCCCAAATGGTCATATGGCCATACTTGTCTACAAGGAACCGGAGAGATGTGGCACTTTAGTTGGGTGGCAGTTGGGATTTTTTTCTAGGAGGAAGGGTAGAGTAGATGCTGGGGACAATTAGCAGCCTCATTTGACTAAGAAACCAAGAGCCAAAGGAGCAGTGATTTCCCTAAAGTCACACAGAGGTGGGTCAAAGCTCCAGATTTGGGGACTTTTCAGTCTGTGCCCAGCACCACTCACATCCAGTGGGAACCGCCCATCCCCCAATGTCCACAGACTCTGGGGTTCGAGGAGAGAACCCTGTGAAGGACTGACTGGTCTCAAGAAGGAGGGAGAGTGTTGATGCCATGCAGGATTTGACCAGGAATTGACGAAGCACCAGGCCCTTCGCCCACAGGCCAGCTGCTCTGTAAAGCCACCCAGCGGGCTCCTTACTCCTGTTAGCCACACTTCTCAGAGGAGGAAACCAACCTTTAAACAGGTGACGTAACTTATTTGCAGACGCTCAACTAGCGAAGGGTGTCTGTGGGGTTCTAGACCTCCAGTTCTGCGGAAGGCAAGTTCTGACCACAGAAAGAAATGTACTCTGTAGAGTCTCAACATCCTTTCCAACACAGAGAGCAGGTTCTATGTTGGGACTCATAAATAAACAGTCCTTTCAGAGCCCCACCCGTTGGCCTCGAGGGCCTGCCACATACCCGGACTCTCCTAATTCACTCAGGACTTTTTCTCATAACTCTACTTTCCCCCATTTCATGCCTATAACGTATTAACATAAACAACGGTGCTGACAGCAGCTCAGCTCTAACTGGCTCATGCTGGAATCTGACTGATGATTTTCATCAGGGAAAAAGACTAAACAGGTTAAGATGATTAAATTTTCTTAAACCTACAGCTAAGCCTAATCAAAGCCATTTGTGCAGAGGTGTGTGTGTGTGTTTTCTTTGCTGGAAGGTTGACTGGCAGCTTTAAACAGATGAGTATGACTTCTGGGGGAACAGAGTTAGAGTGCGGCACTTTCCACAATGCCCAGACCTTAGCGCGGGCATCCCCACTTCCCTGGGTAGCTGGAACTCTCATTTTCCCTGAGAAATATCTCATGAGGAACTCGAAATTCAGAGTGTCTACATTTCATCTTCCAGTCTGACCCCCCAAGTTGAGTTCTTATATAATTAGAGCTGTCTGTGTTGAATGAATAGAAAAGTGCCTTAGCTTCCCAATCTCCAGGAGTTTAAGGGGCCAGGAGCCTCATACACAGCCTGCCCACATTACCCTGGGCAAAGCCTTTCCCCTCTCTGGGCTCTAGTAGCCCTGACTGTACAGGGAGTGGGGAGGCTAGCCCTGAGGATCTCCTGTTTACCACTCCCAGGCAGTGGAGTAGAGGCACAAAGAGGGGGCATGGTGGGAATCAGCTCCCACAGGTGTGATGCTCTTTGTGACACAGAGCTCATAAGAGGACTTGCTGATTATGTCATATAACCTACCTGGACACTGAAAGGGCTGAATATGCTGGGGGCACACATAGGTGACTGGAGAAAGGAGGAGGGAATTCCTGTCTGTAGTTCTAAGACTGACTTGCTGGCTATTTTGTCCTCTGTAACACCAGACACCAAAATGCTGACCACCCTCCCCACCCGCTGGGGGTGCTTGTGCAGGGTCTTACAGACACCTGCTCATTGCACAGCACAGCTCTCTAACAATGGCCACGCACCTCCTGGCTGACCTCCTCCACCCCGTTCGCAGCAACCCCTTCAGTGGTTCTCCTCAGAGCCTCTTACCACTTGGGCTCCCTCTGCCCAGGAGGCTGGTCCTATCTAGACAGCTTGAGCCGCAGCACCTCCCATCCTGTCCGCATGACCTACAGAAAACTCTCACATGAGGCTGCTCTACTGCCACCGCCCTTGCCCCCCTCCCTACCACTGGGGGCCCCTCCAGCCAGACCTCTGAGTCCCTGGAAAGAAGTAGGCAGCAGTGTCCACATTCACCATCAACCCCAAACTCCAGGCGCGCGTGCCACCTCCTCTACTGCCCTTTCCTCTGCTTCATGCAGCAGAATACCCCGTGGGCTTCTGAACCTCAGCCAATATCCTTCCAGGCCAACTCCCAATTTCTGAAAGTACTTTTGAAGTGCTATTAACCTTTTGGGGGGGAGCAGCCCCTTCTCCCCCAAGGAGTAGCAGATATGGGAGGACAGAAGAATTCTTTTCAAATCTCTACTTACTTTCACATAGGCTAGAGATAAATGATGGGGGAAGTAGTCACTGGACCACTTCTGCTACCTTTTGACATTACCTGCTACACGTGGCTGGTATCTTACTTTACAATGTATTTTTTCAGCTTTAGGGCTTGAGGGTTTTAGGGTTTTTCCAGGTACTTTGTTCTGGAAAAAAAGAGGGACAAACTAAACCCAAATAAAGGAGAAGAAAAAAATAAAGACTATAGTGGAAATAAATAAAACAGAAAATATAAAAATAGAAAATAATCAACAAAATAAAAAGAACAGAATTGACAAACTTTTAGTTACACTGGCCATGAAAAAACAAAAAGGCTCAAATAACTAAACTCAGAAATGAAAGAGGAGACATCACTACCAATCTTACAGAAACAAAAAAGGATTATAAGGGAATACTACAATTTACCATATGCCAACAAATTAGATAACTTAGTTGAAATGGATGAATTCCCAGAAAGACACAAACTGTCCAGAATGACCCAAGAAAAAATAAGAAATCTGAATAGACCTATAAGAAGAAAAGAGAATAACTTAAAAACTTCCCACAAAGGAAAGCTCAGCTTCAGATTGCTTCACTGCTGAATTCTACCAAATGTTTAAAGAATAATTAATACCAATCCTTCACAAACTCTTCCGAAAAATAGAAGAGGGAACACTTCCCAACTCATTATGTAAACCAGAATTCCCTGATACCAAAACAAGGCAAAGGCATCATGAGAAAAAAAAACTATAGATTCATTTCTTCTAGAAAGACAGATTTAAAAAAAAAAGTCCTCAACAAAATACTAGCAAACAGAATCCAGAAACATATAAAAATGATTATACACTACGATCAAGTGGGTTTTACCCCAGGAAGGCAAGATTGGCTTAATCTTAAAATCGGTTAATGTACTACACCCTATTAATACAACAAGGGACAAAAAGCCCACGTGACCAATTCAACAGTCACAGAAAAAGCATCTGGCAAAATACCAAAAGGGGAGGAGACACAAAAGGTGCTCCTGGCAGAAGAAACCACCTAAACAAATTTGCAAAGGAAAAAGTTTTCTTTGGGGGAGGTATGGGAGTTAAGAAGATTCTTTTCAAAAGGTGACGGAGGGGCGGTCAATCTGTGGACAGCCCTGAATGCGAGTTTAAGAGATCAAGGGGGAGCCGTGAGGGCTTTGGGCAGAGCTTTCATAGAATGAAAGTGGCATCTAGAAAGATAATCTGGACCAAATTATCCAGTGATGAATTTACATATGCCAACGCGACTCCAAGGTACAGAGTTACAATCACACAGTTCTCTGGAGGGTGAGTTGCAATCTACTTTACTCCTGGAGCAGATCCATGCTTTGCAGCTGGAAGTATATGTAGGTTTTGAGACCCTCTTTAAGAAAACAACAATAAATTATAAATCAAAATTAAATACAAAAATGAACATATATTTAGGATGAAGAAAGAAATCACAACAAAAAGTAGCCATATCCATGGCTACTCCAAGCCGTTCAGTACAAGTTGGAGTGGAAAGAGGCAAGCATTTTAACCAATACAGTTATTATAGCTGACTTTTGCAAACTGTACAAAAACATAGGATCATTGCATTGGCCTTGGAAGGATCCCTACAAATGAGAAGGCTTGAAGCTCGAGCCTCCTCTGCCTTGTGGTGAATCTACCCACAAGTGTGCCGAAGCCAGTGTGTACAGGCTCAAGAAAAACAACTGTTAAAACCCTTCCCAACGTAATGTTCCATGATACCATGTTGGTACTTGTGATCAGCCACAGTGGGAGCATTTACACCACAGAAGTTGGCAAATGCCGCACACTAGGGCTTCTCTCTACTCCCAGAAGGCTGGTTTTTAAACATTTTCCAGAACGCTGCTGAATCCACCTTTACTTAGGGCGAAAGTGTAAATCCAGCTCCAGTGCTTGGCACAAAGTTCCTCTCATTGGCCGTCACAGCCGGACTACTCAGAGGTCAAAGTCATTAGACTCAGTATCAAATCAGGAGAGACCTCGCGCGGGCAGTGATCTCAGAACCTTCCATCTGTGCCCGGACCACTTTTTCCACTGTATCTGCTTCACTGTCTCATCTTCTCTGCCCCTCACCCCCCCAAACAAAACAAACAAACAAACAAACAAACAAACAAAAGCAGTCTTGTCAGCATCTCTGAGTAGGTGAGACGAAAACATTTCAGACCAGGACTGAATGTGAGCCCTTTTCTAGGCCTAGTAGGTACAAGCAGACAGGATCACAGGGGAGGGAGACTGTCTAAGCTACTAACCTGGGAGTCTGCCAGGATAATGACGCTAAAGATGAAACCATGCCCTGGCCCATCTCAACAACCCACTAGCGCTAAGCCTGAGGTGACCTGTGTCTCCTGAGTTAGGTAACATTTCCAGTCTTCACCACTTTCAGAGCAGTGAGGCCCTAGGTCTCCTCCCCATTGGCCACATCCCCTCTCACTTTGCCCAAATAGGCTGACCTCCAGTCTGAAGGAGCGCTGGGCTCCTCCCCGTGCTCTCCAGAGTTCTCAGGCTTTGATCCCCTTCCTACTCTTTCTTACCTCTCCAGAGGGAAGGAAGCTGCCTCAGGTTCTGGTGGGCCTCCATAGAGCCAGCCTTCCCCACCCTTTCTCTGGACTTGCAGGCCCATTTCACAGATAGGAAAACTGGGCTTGGAAATCAGGAGTCACACTGAGTCCTGCCTGACTCCAAGGGCCATGCCCTTTCCATTTCATTATGTTATCTCCTATACAGGTGTGGGTTCTGTCTCCTGCCGGCAGCATGCACCAGGTTCCTGTACAGAATGCATCCCAATCCTCCACACAGGGTCCAGAGAGCACAGAATTCCCAAGGTAGCCATCTCCAGCTTTAGGGCTGTGGGATGAACAAGTGGGAGAGCAGGCAGGGTAAAAACAAGGGAGGGAGGAGTTGGGTGGGTATAGAGCAGTGTCCTGGGGTTATAGTCTCAGGACTTAAGTGAATGGTACTCAGTGGGCTATACCTGACTGCTTCTCATCTCTAGGGATGCCCATGTGCCTCTAAGTGTGTGCCCCATCCGTCAGCCAGTGTCGTAACTGCCTGTGAGTACACCCAGGCTCTACATGAGGACACTTTGAGAATAAGCACTGGATACCAGCAGAGGTTTAGGGACATCTTCTTCAGCCAAAAGATGCAGGTCTGAATCCTGGCTCTGTTACTAACTAGCCATGGACTGAGGGGAAGTCCCCTAGCCTCTCTGCAGTTCAGTTTCCCTCCCTGTAAAGTGGAGACAGTAAGGGTGCCCACCTCATGGGACATCAGGGGGAGTCCTGGGTTACAGGAACCATGCACAGGGCTTATTCCGTGATGCTAAGATTGCACTATACCTCACAGATGTCTACTGACTAAATGAATGGTGGTTCTTCCCCAAAGTTATCCAGCAAGCCAGTGATGAAAGGCCAGCTCACTCGAGGGAGATAGTGCTGTCTCGTGGTTAGGCACACACACTTAGAGGTCCTAGTACATGGGTTCAAAATCCCAGCTCAACCTGGGCACATTACTTAACCCCTCTGTGCTTCAGTTTCCTCACCTGTAAAACGGGAACAATAATAGTAGCTAACCAATTAGGCAGATAGCAGAAATAGATACATAGATAAGTGGAGGTATAAAAGATAGGTAGTGTGCATATGTGCACACACACACATGTTAAGGTTTAACTTAATTAAATTTGCAAAGAACTGGGGACAGCAGTTCTTTGCAAATTTAAGTGCTTTTGTGGGTAGCACATTTCAAGTGCTACGCAGTGTGAGCTATTGCCACTCTTTGGGTGTCAGCCTGTGGCTGTCGGCAGAGAGCCGGACACTGGGCCCCAGGACTGAATTACTCCCTCCAGGAGCTTTTGTCCCTGCCACATCGCCCCACCCAGAATGTCTCCCACAGCTGCCAGACCTCTGTCATCCAAACCACCAGCCCCACCACTCACCCTGCTCAGATTTCCAATTATTTGTCCTGTTTTGAATTCAAGTGGGATATTAGCAGCAAGTCTGGCTTTATTAATGGCGGTGTCTTTAGTGTTATCGACTTTCTCACTCACTCCTCGCTCTCACTCCTAGAAGCTCTGTTTCCTTTAATTAAGCCCCATGCTAAGTGCAGAGCAGGTGACGCGAGTCTGGAAAGGCCTTTGTTCTGGGACTTAGGCGCTTTCTCATGGGCTGGAGACGGGAGAGACAGTGTGCCGCTGCCTTTGAAGTTTGACATCCATCCCCACAAACGCAGAAGTGGGACAGTGTAGAGAGCCAGACCCCAGAGAAAGGAACCCGGCTCCCTCCCCAGTCTGCCTCCATTATACCTGCAGAGTGGGGGAAGGGTGCGTGAGAGTATCTCTGCCACCACTCCAGAGTGTGACACCCGGCATCTACTGATGATTGGAAGGTGTCAGCTCAGCAGAGAGGTTCCATTCTGCAGGCTCAATGACAGAGCGACAGAAGCCACACATACCAAGAAGGAAGCGAGGCATAGAGAAAGCAGCCAAAACACTGCATTCCTGGCCCTGCTGTGCCTTGCCAAGTGCCTTAAGCATATTGAGCCTCAACTGCCTCCTCTGTAAAATGGGGTGATGAAAAAATCTCCCTCTCAGAGATGACAGATGGGAACCGTCCTCAAAGCCAGCCCTGGAACTGTTTGGGTCTTTCCGTGCAACAAGCTTGCTGTTTGAAGGACAGCTCCTACTCCCAGCCTCCAAGCCCTGCTTTGCTGTCAGCACCTCCTCCTGCTTCTCCTCATCGCAGACGGGATTAATCCTACTCTTCTCTGTACGTGTTTCTGTGTCTCGTCATGGATGGATGCATGCATATATCACTGCATGCATCCCACATTATGAAATGATGGTGGACATATCCGAATTTCCAGCCATGGCCTGCTTCTTATTCCACCTCTGGCAGCCGCGTGGGGAGGGAGGCAGGCTCAGTAAATAGTAGGTACTTGGTGACTGAACCAGTTGAGTTTAGCTGCATTTATTTACAGTAAGCCATCACCGCAAAGGCCAAGAAGACCCTCTCACCTGAGTGAGACAGCCCTGCCTTTACTTCAGAGCTCTAAGCCTTTCTGAGCAACATCAGAAAAGTGGGGGCCAGGGCAGGCGACTCACTGTGAAGGGAGGACACTAAGCCTGAGTGTAAAGCCCGCAGCACAGTGGCTGTCACACGGTGATACCTGGCCACAAAGGCCTTGGGTAATGACTTCCTGGTGGTGAATGTGACTGGCTCACACAGACGAATATTGGCACCTGCTTCCCTGCCTCATCGTGTGGCTGGGAAGCCCATCACCTCGAGCTGGCCCTGAAGGCCCACACATGTCCTGGACAGTCACTGAACTGCTCTGCTTCGTCCCTAAGCAGAGGGGACTGCTAGGGGACAGAAAGAGAGATAGCTGGGAAACCTCTGCCAGGTGCCAAACAGCAGCTCTGGGGCCTCTTTGCCTGAGGTCTGGGGCAAGTGACCTCAACGCTCCTCACCCAGGACAGTCCTGGAAATGCCTCCAATTCCACCATCCACCCTGTCACGCTGTCCTGGAGGCCTGTCTCATTGCCCCCGTGAAGCCCTACCCACCCTCCTGATCTAGTGCCTGCCCCTCCCTCATCAAGGACTCCCAGGGCCCTGTGGTCAGAGTGATTCTCTGTAACACACAGCACAGCTTCTTCCTCTCAGCCCCTGGCTGTATTTAGACATAGCTCTCTTACCTCCCCTCCAGGCCTGGGGGCTTCTCCTGGCTGGGTCAATTCTGATTCTTCTCTATGTCCCCAGCACCTGGAGGAAGAGCAGCAGTCAGGAAAACTGGCACACTGGCTTCAGTCACAGAATTATGCCAGAATTAAGTCTCTGATTTTTCATAGTCTCTAAACCACATTCAGTTCTAGAAGTACCTGCTCTTCACCCCTGGAAACTAGTCCTGTGCCTACTGAGTCAGAACCACTGGCCTCCATGTGAAAGACTGAAACCCAACTCAAACAGGCCGAGACAAATGAAAGAGGGTAAAGCACTGGATTAAAGTGTGAGTGAACCACCCTGGGCTGCATTCAGGTGCTTGACCACGGACCTAGGAATCTCTTTATGTGCCTCAGCTCCATTTCCCATGTATTGGCCTCACTTTCTGGGGAGCTGCCCCATGAAGTGAGGAGATGGCCGCTTGAAGCTCCAGCCTCTGATTCTCCCAGTTTAGCAATTCCAGAGCAGCCCTCCCACGGAGGTTTCACATTGGCCTGCGTGGGTCACATGTCTATCCCTAAAAAAGTAACTGTGACCAGGGGAGGTTTTCTGATTGGCCAGATCCGGGTCATGTGCACTACTCTGCGCCTAGGGCTAGGAAGAGTCTGGTCAGCCCTGCCCAGGCCACTTGGATGGAGACTAGGTGGTGGATGGTTTCCCCAAGGGAAATCAGGGTGCTAACTTGCCAAAAGAAGGAGAATGGACATTGCGCAGGCAAACACAATTAAAAATCACCAGAGCCTCCATTAAATAAGGCAAACAAAAAAAAGGAACAGGTCCAGATTACAAAGGAACATCTAACACCCTTCAGGAGACAGAGCACCAAGCAAAAATGACCCAAGCTAGTGAATGTCTAAATAAGAGCCAGCTCTACCTTACGGAAGCCCAACTGTGTGCCACAGACTCAGAGCTGTTGGAGATTAAAAAGAAAAGAGGAGGCTGGAGCGGTTGGGAAGTATCCTTGGAGGGAGTGGTGGGCCTTAAAGGACCAGCAGTCCCAAGAAAATACGGGGATGAAATAGCAGGCTGCTGTGCTCAGGCAACAAGGGGTGGTGCTGGTCCCAGACGTCATGCCAGGACACGGAACTGTCACAGGGCCATACTAGCTGCATGAGGGTGGGGAGGGAAGTGGAGGGCAGGAGAACCTCATTCCTCCAAAGGAATAGGCTCCACCCACAGGATCCAAGCCAACGAGATCAAAATCTAATTTACTCATTAGGCATGTTTCTTCTGTACAAATCAAATCACGGGCTATTTTTCCACATCGTAAATATTGTTTTAAACTCTTGCTCATAGGCAATTAGATTACAAGCATCGCCTAGTGAGTTATATGCCCTCGTGTTTGGCGGGCCTCTGGCTGCTTTGTGAGCAGTTTCCTTTTGAAATCTTTCCCAATGATTTTTAAGGGTTTTTGAAATCCTCTCCCTAGTGATGCGTGAGGGCCCTTGTCTGTGACCATTAATCTCCATAACAGCCCAAGAGAGACCGTCTCATCTGTGTTCATTCCCAAAGAGCCTAGCTGAGCTCCACTTCCCCTCCCTATTTCTCCCTTTTGTTCTATTTCTCTTCCCCAGCCATCTCCATGGTCCCATCCACTGCCTCTGTCTTTGTGTTCAAGATTCAGCCACGTACACACCCTGAGCACCAGCCCTCAGGGGACCTGCATTCCAGTGCCAAGATCTTCATTCATTTTGAGCAAGTTATTCCATCCGCCCTACCTGGGCCTCAGTTTTGACATCTATAGAATAGGGTTAATTTTTGCCCCACCCAAGTGGTCCCCTATTCTCCTCTGCTGGCCTTTCTGAGCCTTTCTGAGTTTCCACCTATGACTTTTTCTCTTTCTTTTCTCCCTTCCCTTCCCTTCCCTTAAATGCTCCCTTCCCTTCCAGGTCAGCCCCTGGCCCCTGTACATACCCTCTGCCTTAGAATAATAGCTCTGTCCTTGAGACCCACATAACCACAACCTCATCTGGCTAAGCACCAGGGTCACCTCCTCCAAAAAGTGTTTCATGACTTCCTCAGCCCCCACTTACCCGTCTCTTCTGTGGACGTCCACCCATGAGACATGGTTTGGTCCCTGATAATAATGACAATAACTATAACCACCTTCTACTGAGCACCTACTATGTGTCAGACACCATGGTAGAAGCTGTATATGTAAGTGTTATAACACCTATTTTACAGATGAGGAAACTGAGGCTCAGAGAGGTAAAGTGGCATCTCAAGTTCATACAACTTTAATGGCTGGGCCAGAATTTCCCCCTAAGAAGAATGATCTTATATTGACCCTTTACTGTGTCAGGCAGAGGCTGAACCTCATTTAATCCTGACAACAGCCCTCTATCCCCACGTTATAGCAACAAAGGCCCGGAGAAGTGGCATCTCCCATCTGCAGCTTCTCAGCCAGCACAGGGAGGAAGATTCAAAGTCGAATCTGCCGACTCCACAGACCTTCCCCTCCCACCCATCACCCACCCACACACAGCCCCAGAAGACTAGAGAACAGCCCCACTTTCCAGGGCACCAGCCCACCTTCCCAAAGACAGTGCACCTGCTCTGAGCTGTGAGCATGAAAGAGAAAGGGTAGGAGCCCATGCCCACCAAGAAGGGTCCAAAAAGCATGACAAAACAGAAAATCTTGCCCAAAGGTCTTTTGATTTCTTCCTTCATTCCACAACTACTTATGGAGCAGCACTCTGTGCAAAGGGGTACCTGGCTCTATGTCCCTCCATGCTTCGGAGGGACAAAGTCACTGCCTGTCTTCCAGCCAAGAACTTTCTGGAAAAGTGCTCCCAGGGTTGCCAGTTCTCCTGGGGAAGGTGGGTCTGCGGGCCCCGATGTCCTGGAGGCTGCACCAGTCAGCACGGATGGGAACGGAGTCCTGAGCTGGGGCTCCCAGTCCCTGTGCTCAGTGAAGGGACATGGACCAGGGTTCCCACACTAATATCTGTCCCCAGGGAGTGATGTCAGCCCTGCCCTCAAAGGGAGGGTGGACTGGCTTTTGGGGGGGGGCTGCGGGGAGTGGAGAAAGCAGTAAAGGGCCTCCCCCTACTCCAGCAGTGCTTGGGTCTCTGGCACCCCTGGCGGGGGGGCTCGGTGAGGGCCTGAGGTTATGAGACAACCTTCTCGCAGCACAGGCAGCCTCTTCCTAGAGTCTGTCTCTGACCGCCCTCTTTACTCTTCCCTGCATTTGCTTTCATCGAGCTGAGCTCTGACCTCCACCAAAGGACACTATGTGAAGCCCCCTCATGAAACTTCCTTTTGTCACTGTTGAGGGACGCTGTCGCTGAGGGTGTCATCTATCACATCACATCTGATCCTCACAACACTGAATTCTCACAGTCCTCTCGGTCCCAACACCAGGAACACTCGCGTTTTTAATATGAAGCCTATGTCTGATCACATAGGGTGAGGAAAAGTAGGTTTGCAGTTCTGAGCACGTGAAACAGAGTTTATTCTTGTGTTATTACTTATTAATTATTGTATTATTTTTCATAGAACAACTGTAAACCTACTTTTGCCTCACCCTGTATGCCCTTCTGTGCTTTGGTTGCTAGGAAACTCAGTCAACATTCATCTAATTCTCAGTGACTGCATAGGACCTCATGATATAGGGCCTTGTTTTCTGTTCCTATCTTGGTTTTTCCCCTCGCCTCAATTTACTCACATTTTTTTATCAAATTCTTTTGGATTGAATATTGTTCTATGTGTACCTCAAATATAACAGTTTTCCGCTGTGTGACCTGCAGAAAGTTACCTCCCTGAGCCTCTGCTTCCCGGACGCTAAGTGCAGAGAGGGATACATACCTCTCCATCGCCGTGCAAGGGTTAAATAGCAAGTGCGGGCCAAACGCTTGGCACAATGCCTAGAGCACATTCCTAATCATTATCTGTCGTTACTTTTATTATGGGGACCAATAAGCAAAATTAAACTGAGGCACAGTCAGTGGTTTGGGAAGAATTCTTTTATATTCTCTTTGGTCACAAGCAAAGAGCAGGAGCTAAGAGTGGTTAGAATTTAAGGCAGAATTTATCCCACCCTTCAGATCACGCCACTGCACCACTGGCCTCTTCTCACCCACCTGCCTTCGCCTTGTGCCTCCCATATTGTCTGCCTAGAGGAGTCTATGGCGCCCAGAGAGAGGCTGGATGGAGTTGCAGCTAGCCGTGATCCTTCCCTACGATGTTCTCCAAGATTTGAGCCCTGAGTCTTAGTCACTGGGCAATCTGTTGGGGGAGGTGACCTTAAGGGGAAATCATCCAACCAAGGGAGGCAGGTCTGTGAAGGAGAAGCAGGCATTCTAGAGCTCCTGGCTTCACTTCTCTCCAATTACAATCAGAAAACAACCAGAGCTAGAAGGTGTTGCTTAGCATATAATCCAGCCACCTGATTTTGCCCATGGGGAAACTGAGGCCCAGAGGGGGAAAGGGATTGGACTAAAGTCACACAGCAATGTAAGGGCCTCCTTGCCTGCTCCATGGCCCCAGCTGAGACCTCTCCCCTGAGCTCCAGGCCCATCTCCCACTTCCCAGCTGAGGACTCCAGCTGGGGCTGTGATGGGTGCCCCCAAATTTACCACAGCGAACAGAAATCCTGATCTTTCCTCAAAACCCATGCTTGCCACAGTCTCTCGCCCTCCCTCTGGTTAATGTCAACTCTGCTTTTACAATTACTAAAATTGACATTTTTGGCATTTCCTTATGCAGCTCTCGTCCTCTCTCCTCCCCACCCCCACCTCCACCACCATCACCACATTTGGTCTATCGACAAATCCTCTCATCCAGATTTTCACCACTGGCCACCCCCTGGCCCAGGCCACCATCTGCTCTTGCTTGGGTGGTCTCCTCCCTGATTCTCCTCCTCTTGCCACAGGTCCCTACGTCTATTCTCAATATGGGAGCCAGAGTACAAATATAAGTAGCCCTCCAATGGCCTCCAATTGTGCTCAGGGTAAAGCAAAGTCCTCTCTGTGACACGCAGGCCCTCCATGATTTCCTCTCCCTGCCCTCCCCTCTGGCCTCATCTCACACCCTTCACCCCGGCCCACTCCGTTCCCTCAGGGCCTTCGTGCTGGCTGCTCCCATTACAGATGCTCACTCTTCCCACAACATCCGCATGGCTATTTCCCCGCTTCCTCTAGGTCTTTACTAAAAATTTACCTTTTCCCTCAAATGAGCACATAACTTTCAACAAGAGTCCCAAGACTGTGAAATGGGGAATGGACGGTCTTTTTTCAATGGATGGTACTAGGAAAAGTAGACATCCACATACAAATGAATGAAGTTGGACCCTTACCTAACACCATAAACAAAAATTAACTCAAGACAGGTCAAACACCTAAGCACAAGAGCTAAAACTGTAAAGCCCTTAGAAGAAAATAGAGGGGGAAAGCTTCATGGCATTGGATTTGGAAGTGACCTCTTGGATATAACACCAAAGGCATAGGCAACAACAACACAAAATAGGTCAATTGGACTTGATCGAAATTAAAAACTTTTGTGCATAAGAGGACACTATCAACAGAGTGAAAAGGCAGCCCACAGAATGGGAGAAAGTATTTGCCAATCATGTATCTGATGAGGGATTGATAGCGAGAATACATAAAGAACTCCTAAAACTTGGCAACAAAAAAGCAAACAACCCAACTCAAAAATGGGCAAAGGACTTGAATAGATATTCTCCAAAGAAAATATACAAATGGCCAGTATCATTAATCATTAGGGAAATACAAATGAAAACCATAAAACTGACTTCACACTCATTAGGGTGGCATATAAATATATATATACACACACACCCCTATATATATACACACACATATACACATATATATATTTAAAAATAAAAACAGAAAACAAGTATTGATGGGGATATGGAAAAATTGGAATTTTTGTGCATTGCAGGTAGGAATGCAAAATGGTGCAGCTGCTATAAAAAACGGTATGGTGACTCCTCAAAAAGTTAAACATAGAGTTATCATATGACCCAGCAATTGCAATTCTGGGCACATACACAGAGGAATTAAAAGCAGGACTCAAGGACATATCTGTACACCGCTGTTCCCAGGAGCATCATTCTCGATAGCCGAAGGTGGGAATAATGCTAACGCCCGTCGTCAGATGCACGGACAAAGAAAACGAGGTGCATGCAAACAGTGGAATGGGGGGAGTTGGTGTTTAATGGATGCAGAGTTTCAGTAGGAGGTGGATGGTGCTGACGGTGCACAGAAATGTGAATGGACTGGATACCACTGAACTGTACACTTAAAATGGTAAATTTTATGTTAGGTATATTTTAACTCAATAAAAACAAATAAGTCAATTATTAAGATGATTGTACCGCTCACTGAGGCCCTCCGTGGCCACTCTCTGCACCATTCCCGCTGTGCCCCCATGGGATAGTTCATATCTCCTAGCTTTATTTTTCCTTCCTAGTGCCTGAGACTATCTAATATATTGTTATATAACACCTTTTTCATCATTTATTGCTGTCCTCCCATATCAAAAAATATATAGAATATAAGGTCAATATGGGCAGAGATTTGTATCTGTTTACCTTCATATCCCCAGTAGCGAAGTTGGTGTTTGGCACAGGCATAAACGTTAGTTCAGGGAATGTAAGGCACCAGAGGACAGTGGGAGCCAAGAAGGTGCCTCAGGACACATCTCTAGCACATTCACAGTTCCCCAGCGGGGCTCTGACCCCAGAAAGAGGCGGGTCCCTGGCTCTGGGCTTGCACACCCCCAGCTCCTCCCTGCCGCGGAGGGAGCTGCTCTAGCAGATTATTACCATGGCTGTTGGAGGGGCAGGGTGCGTGGGAAAGGAGAATCATCAGAGCCAAAAGAGAAATGAGGAGGGATCCTCCTCCTGCTGCAAATCCTTCCCAGTCCCCTGGGGGAGGTGGCTGATCGGGTGTCCCCAGCAGGAGCCACTGACAGGTCAAGCTCTGAGCCAACAAACAAGCTACAGGAATTTATTGGGCACCCACTAGGTGTCCAGCTCCTTGATGAGGTTATGGGGCCACCCAGAGAATTGTTCAGCTCCTGAGAATTATACTAGAGGATGGACATACACATACACCCCACACCACAGCAGGAGACATGCACATACACCCCACACCACAGCAGGAGACATGCACATACACCCCACACCACAGCAGGAGACATGCACATACACCCACACCACAGCAGGAGACATGCACATACACCCCACACCACAGCAGGAGACATGCACATACACCCACACCACAGCAGGAGACATACACATACACCCCACACCACAGCAGGAGACATACACATACACCCCACACCATAGCAGGAGACATGCACATACACCCCACACCACAGCAGGAGACATGCACATACACCCACACCACAGCAGGAGACATACACATACCCCCCACACCACAGCAGGAGACATGCACATACACCCCACACCACAGCAGGAGACATGCACATACACCCCACACCATAGCAGGAGATATGCACATACACCCATACCACAGCAGGAGACATACACATACACCCCACACCACAGCAGGAGACATGCACATACACCCCACACCACAGCAGGAGACATGCACATACCCCCCACACCACAGCAGGAGACATACACATACCCCCCACACCACAGCAGGAGACATGCACATACACCCCACACCACAGCAGGAGACATGCACATACACCCCACACCATAGCAGGAGACATGCACATACACCCATACCACAGCAGGAGACATACACATACACCCCACACCACAGCAGGAGACATGCACATACACCCACACCACAGCAGGAGACATGCACATACACCCCACACCACAGCAGGAGACATGCACATACACCCACACCACAGCAGGAGACATGCACATACCCCCCACACCACAGCAGGAGACATACACATACCCCCCACACCACAGCAGGAGACATGCACATACACCCCACACCACAGCAGGAGACATGCACATACACCCCACACCATAGCAGGAGACATGCACATACACCCATACCACAGCAGGAGACATACACATACACCCCACACCACAGCAGGAGACATGCACATACACCCACACCACAGCAGGAGACATACACATACCCCCCACACCACAGCAGGAGACATGCACATACACCCCACACCACAGCAGGAGACATGCACATACACCCCACACCACAGCAGGAGACATGCACATACACCCCACACCACAGCAGGAGACATGCACATACACCCACACCACAGCAGGAGACATACACATACACCCCACACCACAGCAGGAGACATGCACATACACCCCACACCACAGCAGGAGACATGCACATACACCCCACACCACAGCAGGAGACATGCACATACACCCCACACCACAGCAGGAGACATGCACATACACCCACACCACAGCAGGAGACATGCACATACACCCCACACCACAGCAGGAGACATGCACATACACCCACACCACAGCAGGAGACATACACATACACCCCACACCACAGCAGGAGACATACACATACACCCCACACCATAGCAGGAGACATGCACATACACCCCACACCACAGCAGGAGACATGCACATACACCCACACCACAGCAGGAGACATACACATACCCCCCACACCACAGCAGGAGACATGCACATACACCCCACACCACAGCAGGAGACATGCACATACACCCCACACCATAGCAGGAGATATGCACATACACCCATACCACAGCAGGAGACATACACATACACCCCACACCACAGCAGGAGACATGCACATACACCCCACACCACAGCAGGAGACATGCACATACCCCCCACACCACAGCAGGAGACATACACATACCCCCCACACCACAGCAGGAGACATGCACATACACCCCACACCACAGCAGGAGACATGCACATACACCCCACACCATAGCAGGAGACATGCACATACACCCATACCACAGCAGGAGACATACACATACACCCCACACCACAGCAGGAGACATGCACATACACCCACACCACAGCAGGAGACATGCACATACACCCCACACCACAGCAGGAGACATGCACATACACCCACACCACAGCAGGAGACATGCACATACCCCCCACACCACAGCAGGAGACATACACATACCCCCCACACCACAGCAGGAGACATGCACATACACCCCACACCACAGCAGGAGACATGCACATACACCCCACACCATAGCAGGAGACATGCACATACACCCATACCACAGCAGGAGACATACACATACACCCCACACCACAGCAGGAGACATGCACATACACCCACACCACAGCAGGAGACATACACATACCCCCCACACCACAGCAGGAGACATGCACATACACCCCACACCACAGCAGGAGACATGCACATACACCCCACACCACAGCAGGAGACATGCACATACACCCCACACCACAGCAGGAGACATGCACATACACCCACACCACAGCAGGAGACATACACATACACCCCACACCACAGCAGGAGACATGCACATACACCCCACACCACAGCAGGAGACATGCACATACACCCACACCACAGCAGGAGACATACACATACCCCCCACACCACAGCAGGAGACATGCACATACACCCCACACCACAGCAGGAGACATGCACATACACCCCACACCACAGCAGGAGACATGCACATACACCCCACACCACAGCAGGAGACATGCACATACACCCACACCACAGCAGGAGACATACACATACACCCCACACTACAGCAGGAGACATGCACATACCCCCCACACCACAGCAGGAGACATGCACATACCCCCCACACTACAGCAGGAGATACGGGTAAGAACCAAGTGCTCCACTACATGGTGTGGGCCAGCAGCCCGGCAGTGCCCCTTTCCTTTCTCATGGGTTCTCCCCCACTTTTATACAGCCAGAGGATTCCTGCTCCTACCCCTGTCCTACCTGTGCACACCTGCCCCCAGGTAAACATACAATGCTGGCCATTTACACCTTAGCATGAACTGAACCTGAGCAGTTTTTTCTCTCCAAGGGATTCCGTGTCTATTATTTATCTTTAACCTTCCAGTGAAATTCCTTATGTCCTAAGAAATGAATTTGAGGCCTCAGGTGCAGGTGGGGGAAGAAATGTGTGGAGAGTTCTCCCAGGGACTCTGAGGACCCTGTTGCTGGCAGTAGTCCTGGAGGGGAGGAGGGAAGACGTGATCGCCATCAACAGGGAATGTGCCCAAGGAGCGGATTCCTGTCCCAGAACAAGCAGATTGTAACAACAGGGCACAAGGGTGGGTGAAATCCTGAAGCCAGCTGGCTACAGCCAAAAGGGTCAGTGAAGAGGCCAAGTTCTCCTTCTGGTGCCCGGGATTCATGCCTGACTGGTGGACATTTATGGAGCCTGGCTGGGCCAGGCCCTGGGCTAAGTGTTGGAAGCACCACCAATGCATGGACATTGCCCTCATCCTGGCAGAGGCCACAGTCCAGGCATACAGCCCATTACAAAAAAAAAGGAGGCTCAGGAGGGCTAGGGGAGCCCAGAGAAAGGGCCCTTTACTCAGTCTTCAGGATCAGGAATGACGTACAGGAGGAGACAACGTCCAGGCTGGGTCCTGAAGCCCTAGTGACAATTTGGCAGGAGCAGAGGCAAAGGAAGAGAATCCCAGTCCGGGGGATGGCATGTCCAGAGCCCTCATCACCAACTCAGGAGTGGTGACTGCTGGGTAGCTGCGTGTTCAGCAGGCTGGGGTAGGAAGAATGTTGAGGGGCCAGATCCTGGGAGACCTTGGGTATCACATTGAGGGCCAGGGCTCTCTCCTTGAGTCCAGATCTTCAGGCATGGCTGTACTATGATCAGATGTGTGGGTTAGAAGATTTTTTCCTACTGCTTTGTGGAGATTGGATGGAGTAGAGGTGGGGCACTAAAGCTTATGGAATCAGGTGGGAAATCACTGAGGAAACCAGGGGATAAGTGAAGGGGGTCCCAGAACTGGGGGATTAGCCGAGGAGAGTTAGATGTGGGGAAGTGAGGCTGAAGGACTGAGTGAGGCCTGGGCAGCCAGATGAGCGGTGGCCCCAGTCCCTGCGTCCAAGGCAAAAGGAAATGGTATCTGTCAAAGGTAAGATCATATGGTATTTGTCTTTCATCGCCTGGCTTATTTTGCTTAGCATAATGCTCTCCAGTTCTATCCATGCTGTCGCAAAGGCTAGGAGCTCCTTCTTTCTTTCTGCTGCATAGAATTCCATGGTGTAAATGTACCATAGTTTTTTGATCCACTCATTTACTGATGGGCACCTAGGTTGCTTCCAGCACTTGGCTGTTGTAACTTGTGCTGCTACAGGAATCTAATCAACAAAACAAACAAGGAAGTAAAATATAACCAAAGACACTGGAATTGAGAAAAGGCCAACAGTGACCAGAGGGGAGAGAGGAGGGAATTTCAAGGGAAAAGGGTTTGTAGGAACAATTATGGGGGACACATGGACAGTGATGGAGGGATGGGGTGGGGGGGGTGGAGGCGGAAGGGAGGTGGGGAGGGCTGGGGATTGGGCTGCGGTGTGGGGAAAAGGCAGAGAACTGTACTTGAATAACAATAAAATTAGAGGGGGGGGGAAGGAAATGGTATAAACTCTTTCATGGTGTTGAGGTTAGATGTCTGTGGGACATTCAGGTGGAAATCTATGAAATTCTGGAGCTCTGAGGGGAAGTCTGAGCTGGAAATACAGGTTTGGGAGCCACCGTACAGGTAACTGAACCGGGGACTAGGAATGCGATCACCCAGAGAAGGTATAACAAGGAGAAGGGAGTTCGAGGAGCACCCCAAAGAAGTCCAGCACTCGAGGTTGGGCAGAGAAGAATAGGCTCCAAAACTGATGAAGAAAGGAGAGTCAGAAAGACCAGTTCTGGGAGTGAAGGGGCTGCACAGCCATCTGCAGGCTGGGGTGGTCATCCAGTCATTCAACAAACATGTGTGAGCTTCTGATCGGGAGTGCAGGGAGGGGCTGAGAATTGTTTCTCTGCTTAGGGAGCTTGAGCACACACTACAGCCTCCCTTGGTCAGAGATCACCCCAAACCAGCAGGAAGGGAGACCCCACAGTCCTTCTTCCTGGTGTCCTTCCTCCCCAAAACGTTTATCCCATTTGTGCGGGAGGCAGCATGGGCTCTGGAGTGATACCACGTGGGTCTCAGTCTCATCTCAGTCACTTACAAGCTCTGTGACCTTTGGCAATTTACTGAACTTCTCTGAGCCCTAATGGTCCCACCTATGAAATGGGGACAACTGCTACCTCTCAGGTTGTTCAGAAGATCAAGGATGATTTGTGTAAAAAGGCTGGCTTCACATCTATTATTCATTCATTGAACAAGTATCCACTGAGTGTCTTCTACGTTTCCGGACACTGGGCCAAGCCTGGGAATGTTGCAGAATTCCTTCTTTCAAGGATTTAACAGTTCAGAGAAGGAAACAGCAAAAAACAGACAGCGGTTGTCCAGTGAGATTAGTGCCCTGGAGCTGAAGCTAGGAGCAGAGACAGGAGGGCCCTGGGCCCTGTTCCAGCTCTGCTCTTACTTGCTGTGTGGCCATGAGCAATGACTCAGCCTCTCTGAGCTCCAGGTTCATCTGTAAAATGGAGATAATCCCACCTCCCAGGTACTGTCCTCTGTGAGAAGATTCACAGGAAGGAGAAGGGGTGGAAGTATCCAAAATTCAGGATATTTATTTCCACAGTTTCTGGGAACTTTGAGGAGAAGCTAAAATGGAGGTGGGAGTTAACAGAAACAACTGGAAGGAGAGAAATTAAGCCAACAAGAGAACAAGCCAGGGATCAGCATCCTCTGGCTCCCACGGCCTGCATCCCCAGCTCTATCGGCATGAAGGGGAGCTGCTGAGGACTTCCCAAACGAAAAGGGAAAACAAGTGCATTCTTGAGATTAGCTGAGGCAAACAAGAGCCAGGAGAGCCTCACGTTCCCATGGACCCCGCCTGGGCTGTCCCCAGGAGAGGGCTGTGGCAGCAGTGGAAGGGGAGGAGGCCAGGGGGTGCTGAGAGGCCACACCTGTGCGAGGGTGCCCTCTGGCACCCGCTCCGGCTCCAGGGCCGCACTCTGGGCTTCTGCTCGGTTTCCCACGGCCCGGGGCTCCCAGCTCAGCTGGGCTTAGCACTTGCTGATAGCTGGACTCCCTCAGCCACCAAACACCTGTCAAAGCCTACCTGGGTCCAGAGTGCTGAGATGGGTTCCCTGAGGTCAGAAGGAGCCCCAAAGCCTTGCTTCCCAGCAGAGAAGGCCACAGGGTGCACCCCTAGAGCCCAGGAAATCATGTGATTGTTTGTGGAGGTAGAGAGTCAGGGACCCACTGTGGACCCAGAGGTCCAGCCACCTCAGATCTCTGAAGACTCGGCCAGTGCAGTCGCAGTAATTGCCGTCTCTGGCCATTTCCGGGCACAGCGCCCTGCCCAGGGCAGTGGGAAGAGGGCGGCAATGGGGAGGTCTGACCCTGGCTCCTCTCTCCTCTCCAGACCCCACCAGTGCCTCCGCTCAAGGGACACGTCAGACTGTCATACTTCTTCCCCCACAAAAAGGGTTAAAGGCTCCCTCAGCTCCTCCCTCAGGATACTCTGACTGAGGAGACCGCAAGCCCTTCTCCAAGGGTTGTTCTGAAGGAAAGGCCAGAAGGTCCCAAGGCCCTGGGGTGTCCTCAAGCTGGCCCTATTCTCTCCGGCTGGTCCCTCTATTCTCCTCTTCCCCCTCCCCCACACCAGGCCACCGCCCATTCTCTTGAGCCAGAAGGGACCCCTCAGAATCCCAGGAGAGAGACAAAGGGGGACCCCACCCTCGAGTGACTGAACAGGGGCAGACAACAACAGATCGAGGGGCAGACCAGGACCCCTCTGGGAACCGCCTTGTGTCCGTGGGAAGTGTGGAGCTGGGCAGCCCGAATGCACACCCAAGGCACCAAAAACAGTGACAGAGAAACCGGGGACACATGTCTCCACCTCAGCTGCGGCAGAGCCATCCGCAGACGATGACGGGATTCTGCCTCTGCCTGTCACAGGCAGGGAGCCAGGCCTTAGGCTCCTGAGTGCTGGACCTCCTCTCCCACGGGGTTTTAGAGTTGTGTGGCAGGAAAAGTAAAGAGAGAGACCTTGCCTGGAGTCAACATCATATAGGCTTTATTCATGGAGACAGTCAGGGGATAAGGAGGGAGGGGAGGAACAGGGGGAGGAGGAGATGGGAGAGGCAGGAAGGAGGAAGAGGGGTGGAGGGGAAGATGGAGAAGAGCATCAGGAGGGACAGGAAGGACGAGCAGGAGCAGTAGGAAGAGGAAGAGGAAGAGGAAGAGGGGCAGGGAGAGGAGAAATCCCGAGGCTGGGAGGCCAAGTTCTGTGGGTGGGAGGACTCACGTCCAGGGGCGCTCAAATCCCCAAAGGTGATAGGCCACAGGGTGGCCTCAGAGCCATCCAGACTTAAGAGTTCTAAGTCCTGTGTCCCGGCCAGCCACAGAGAAGATCGCTGTGGCCAAGCTTGCTGTGCAGGGATGGGAGGCGGCTGATACAGTCAGCAGAGCTGCTGCCTTTGAACAGATCTGATGGGTCTTCTGGGCTGATGCTATGGAAACGGCCAACAAGGGCCCTTGCCACCATGGGCTTCCAGAGAGTGTGGGGCCTGCTCCGCTCAGGGGAGGGGTAGGGAGCCTCAACCCACGAAAAGCGACTTTTCCTAGTCTTCAAGTTTTGTATACACCTAATGGTTGTTAGGTTGCTATTCTGTGTAACTTCTATCTACTTGATATTTAATGAAAGTATTTTAATACATTGACTTTTTAAAAATAACATAGTCTATGGAGACAGTATCAAGATGACATGCTGAGCACATGCGTTTGCCTGTCCTTCCACAGCCCTTACAAATGGTCAGGACGCACGCACGTACGTTAGAGTGGCGGGGAGTGAGAAGCAGTTGTGTGATGAGCAGAAACTAAGAATTCTTGAAAGACTAAACGCAGATGGGATTGGACTAATGGAAGGAATATCAGTCAAAGATACTCAGCTGGGGACCACCGTGAAATATAGCACAAAACTCTGGGGGTGCTCCAAGCTGAAAGGTAGGGGACAGGGAGCAGAAAAAAGTGACCATCAGAATAATTGCTTCAGGTATGACATTTGGAGCAGCCAGGCAAGGGGGGGTCACTTAGCCCAGCCCTTGGCCAAGCATCAGGTGGCAGAAACACCAGCCTCTAAGCTAAAGCCAGGAGCATCGATAATATAAAAAGACGAGCCTTGATATTCCCATCAGCAGTGTGTACCATTTTTACCCACCGCTCTCCCCCCACACTCACCCTTCTCCTCCCTTCCGAAACGAGAAGACTGGAGGCAGGCTGATGAGCCCAGTCTAAGCACAAACAGCATGTCCAGATCGGTAGATAGGGGATATAAAAAACAAAGAAAAATACACACCGCACTATAACCAACATATGAAAGACAGGCAGCAGACTCCACAGAGCACAACATCTAAGGAAAGAGAGTTAACAGACAATCTGAACGCAGCTTTAAAAGTATATTCATGTCCTCAGAGAGATAAGAGAGGGGACCACATCTCTCTCTCTCTCACACACACACACACACACACACACACATACAACAGCTGCCGTTAAAAAAAAAAAGGACAATCAAAGGTTTGAGAAATGAAAACCATGACTGTCGACATTTAAAAACTTCATAAATACACAAAACCCAGAAAGGGCAAAGTTGAGAAGTAGATTAGCGTGCTAAAAGATTTCTCTAATTTCACAGTTCAGGACAGAAGTATAAGTGCCCAGAAGGCACAACAAATCAGTAGCTAATTATCAAAGTTAATATATGGTACTGCATGTTTGAGAGCTGCTAAGAGAGTAGGTCTTATGAGTTCTCACCACAAGGAAAAATGCATAACTATGCAAGGGGCTGAGTGTTAACCAGGTTTACTGTGGTGGTCAACCTGCAGTGCATATAAATGTGGAATCATTATGTTCTATGACTGAAACTAACATAATAGTACATGTGAACTATAACTCAAATTTTAAAAAAGAATAACTAAGAGATATGTGTAAATTCCAGTGTCTAATAGGACTTCAAGGGGAAGCGAACAGAAGAAGAAATGGGGGGTGGGGAGGAAGGCTTATGCAGGAAGTACAAGGACAGCATGCTTCTGAAGAGGCAAGCCCCCGCAGACAGGGTTCCCTGCTCAGGAACCTGTGCCCGGAGACAGCCCAGAAGCCAAGTGGACAGCATGAAGACTTCCGAACTGATGCATAAGCCCTGGCATGACCACCCCACTCCACGACGACATTGGCAGCTCTATCGTGAGGCGTGTGCATGGGGAAGAAGGACGGGAAACGGCAGTTCAGAGCACACCAAGACCGAGCGCCAGGGACGGGAGACAGGGTCGGGAAGTGTTGACTTCCCTTTTCTTACCCCCACATTGTTCTGGGGATAACGTGGCTTTCCCCTGACTTCTGTGAGGCAGAAAGACAGCGACCAAGCAATATCAAGATGGCCCTCAAGTCCCACTGGGATGCGGAGAGCAGGCAAGGAAATACTGGCCAACTTCTGTGGTCTCCCTGCTCTCAGGCCCCGGCGCAGCCCAGGGGCCCGCTGGCTGCAAGGAGGGCTCAGGCCTGGACAAATCAGCAGCGGTGGGGCACCGGTGGGACTGAAACTCCAGACGTCCAGCACTCTGGGAAACCTCCACGCCCTCTGCCCCTTGTCCAGATACATTAGGAGGAGGGACAGAAGCCTCTCTCCTCAGTCCCCACGCCCCCTCCTCATCAGTGTAGGTAACTAATACCCCCAGGGATCCGCAAGGGCAAAGGGTAAAACAGAGAAGTCCCCAAGTTTAGTTGGAGATTTTAACACACACTTCTCAGAAACTAACATATGAAACAGAAAAAAAAAACAAAAACAAACTAGCACTGCTAAAAGTTAAATTGTACAGTTAAGAATTATGAAATACTTACATCTGGGTTGTACTACATGTAAAACCC
This sequence comes from Desmodus rotundus, assembly GCF_022682495.2. Classification (NCBI taxonomy): domain Eukaryota; kingdom Metazoa; phylum Chordata; class Mammalia; order Chiroptera; family Phyllostomidae; genus Desmodus; species Desmodus rotundus. Next base: position 101,195,526 of record NC_071394.1, read on the forward strand.
ATTGAGCACAGCTAAAATGGTACATTTATGAGGTTAATGATGAAGTAGGCATTCAAATTAAGAAACTTGGCAGGACAGCATAATACATATGTATCTCCAAAAGAAAAATAAGAAAGATGAAAATAATATAAGAAAAAAATGTGGGCAGAAATTGTAATAGAGAAAACAAAACAAGAGAAAAGGTTTAAGCTGGTTTTTTAAAGATGTTTTTAAAATGGACAAACTTATCAAGACTAATAAGGGAAAAATGAGAAAATTATAAATAAAATATAAGGTGAAAAAGAAGAAATAATTACAACAGAGATTAAAACATTTATTTAAATCTATATGACAATAATAGATAAAGTTTTAGAAAGAAGTTGCAGTGCCAAATGTGGTAAAAGACACATTGGAAATAAAATAGCCATTAAAAAAATGGAAACTGTTTAATGAAAGACCACTCTGTTACTACCAAGAAAAATCTGAGGCCTAGATGGTTTTAAGGAAAGGCCAGCACAATCAGGAAATCACTGAAGTCTATATTATACAAGTTGTTCTAGGAAACAGAAAGAGGGAAGGCTATCCAACTCATTTTATGAGGCTGGAATCATTTATCCATGATTCCAAAGCCAGATAAGGACCTTATAAGGAAAGAAAGTAAGACCCTTAATATTAGCTAGTTATCGGAACCCAAAAGTGTATTTAAAAGAATACATCATATTGAAAAAAAGAATGCAATATATTGAAATGAAATCTTAAAATTAACGCATCCATACACTAATATACTAAAAAAGAAAATTACTTGATTATGTCAGTAGGTGCAATAAACACAGCCTAATTGTTTATGATAAAAGCCTAACTATTTAAGATAAAAGTTCTCAGAAAACTCGGCAGAGCTGGAACTTTCTTATCTTGACAATGACTATAGATTAAAACATGGAGTAAAAATATCATCCTCCATGGAAAACTTTATACATGTCCTCTCTGACATCAGCAACCAATGAAAGATGCCCACTATCACTGCTTTAACTAGGTTCAGTCTGTTCTAGCATCCCCAGCCTGCAGACTAAAACAAGGAAAAGAAATAAGAGGTAAAATATAGGAAGGGAAAAAAACAAAACCCTCATTATTTGCATATAATTTGATTATCCACATAGAAAATGCAGCAAAATTGGATAAACAATATAAACAATAAATGAGTTTAACAAAGTTGCCAGGTACAAGATCAATTTCCAAAAATCAATACTGTTGTCCACAACCGCAACCAACTAAATCATAACAAGAACTAGACACCATTCATAGTAGCAGCAGAAAGAACAAAGTAACCAGGAATTATCCTGGCAAAACAATATGCAACAAAAGATACCCCAGACAAAGTGAATAGTTCAGTGGCAGGTTGGGAGGAGATGTCTGCAAAAATGTATATGTGAATTTTAAAGGAATTCTCGCAAATCAAGGAGAGCAGTTTAAACCTGGATGACTAACAATTTTTAAAAAAATATAATTGACCTCATTAATAAGAAAAAATCCATCAAACATAATATGAGAGTAATAGAATAATAAAATTTATAAAATTAAATAATAAGCGACAGTGTTGTGTACACAAGGGAAGAAACCGTGTTTTAACACCTGTGGGTACGTAGAGTGGTACCGTAATGCTAGAGAACAATCTGGAAGCAATTAGTGAAATCCAACATGCATATTCTCCATGACCTATCAGCTCCACACCTGATACTGCTCTAGAGACATCGGTGCTCAGTTCCGTAAAGACACGTGTATAGAGGTGCTTATCACGGCATTGTTTCTTACGGCAGGGAGGGGCAACCCAGGATCTAACCGCTAAGAAAACGGGGAAAGGCAACTTACTGTGGCGCACTGTGCAGGCAGCAAAAGGGAACGTGCTGAGATACACAGAGGAACATGGATACAGTTTGGAAACATTGTGTTGAGTGAGAAAAAAAAAAGAGGACTAGAAAAAGGTCTGCACCATATCACTTATGTAAATTTAAAACATGCACATAACGAACACAGATATATCAAAGGCCTGTCCTTTCAAAGGCCCCAGGCAAGAAGAACCAACAGAATCAATAGACAGGTAGTAAAACTAAAGGAGAGTTTAGCAAATTTTTGGATATAATATCAAGTTACAAAACTCAATAGCATTCTCTAAAACAGAAAGAACTACAAAATGTACCAAAAATATTATATCACCAGGATTTCAACAAAAATGATCATCTAAGAATTATCTTAACAAAGAATGTCCACTTCTGAAAGGCACAGTAGATGATTTGAATAAATGGAAATAGATATCACACACTTTTGGAAGCGAACCTCAACTGTTATAAAGACATTGCCGCTGCTCCAAATAATCTAAAATGTCATGTAATCACAATTAAAATTCCAGCAATCTTTTGAAAGCTTAATAAATTTATTTTGAAATACACAGGGTGTAATAAAGGACCAGAAATAGTTGAACTACCTTGAAACTGCCCGACTGGCTGTTAAGGCGCAGGACAAAGCCATAACAATAACAGTGGTCTATTGCGGGCACAAGGACAGACAAAGGGACGAAGGTACAGATGAAAGAGCTCAAAGACCTGCCCTTGCGTGTATGAGAATTTCACACAGATAAAGGTGGCACCACAAGTGACTGCAGAAAAGATGGTCTCTTTAGAAGACGGTCTTGGGAAAAATGGCTCACTCCAGAGAAAATTTTAAACTGGTTCCTTGCATAATCAATGCATGGTGATGGAGCTCAGGTGAATTAAAGGTTTAAAAGTAAAGTGTAAAATTATAAAGTTCACAGTAGATAATAAACCTCTGTACTCTAGACATGGGTCAAGACTTCTTAAATAAAATCCCAAAATCATAAATGTAAGCAATAAATAAATAAGTAAATAAATAAAAATGTATTTGACTAAATGAAATCTGAGGATTTTTCTTTACTGACAGACATCACAGACAAAACTACAGGCAGAAGTCCGAAATATATTTGGAGAATATATTTGCAACGTTTTGGGCAGACAAGGACCTAATTTCTAGGCTATAAGAAGCAACAAGTGGGAACAATCAACAACAAAAGCAAACACCAGGAAACCCAAGAGAAATATGTATGGGAAAATGATATGAACAGGCAATCAAAAAGAGAAAACTGATATCACTAAAATGTTTAATGATTAGGGAAATGCAAATTGAAACAAGACAGGTTCCTACATTTTTATTAGACTGACAACAATTAGAAAACTGGAGAGTGCCAGTGTTGACAAAGTGTTAGGATACAGTGACTTCCACCCACCGGTGATGAGAGTGTGCAGTGGAACACACATTTGGGGCATAAACTAAGGAAGTCTATAACCCGTGATTCAAAAATTGGACTCCTGGATAGGTATTTCAAGACAATCCCACATAGGGCCACAAGGGGGCATTGTGAGAATGTTCATCACCATGTGAGGTATAGCAAGGGATGGAGGCAACCTAGGTGCCCTTCACTGGGAGGTGGGATGCCGTGCAGCAAGTGAAGCAACGGCACGGATATCACATCCGAGGCCTGTGTGTTCACTCAGCAACACGGACAGGTCTTCAAAACCCAGTGCTCAGTGACGCGTGTAAAGCGTATGAGCTCTGTAGTGAAGTGTCGTGTGAGTAAATTGAAAACATCTTCGCGGATAAACAACCCTACGCAATTTAAAAGAGCACATAGAAATGTCCAAGGATGAGGACAAAGGGGTTGCCGTAGTTGAGAAGACAAAATGAGATTTAAAAAATAAAGAGGGGCCCGAAATAGACAGATAATGACAGCGTTTACGAGCTGAGGAGTTTGGTAAACTCAACTCTCTGCACCTGAGGTCTAAGGGGAAAAAAAGAAAGAAAAATATGTACATAAACAAAAACACGCTATAGGGCAATGATATATACCAAAAGCACTAGAAAGGGCACCGCTGGAGAGGACAGGGAATGGGAGTGTAGGTCAGTGTGCGGAGAGGAAAAATTAAACAAGAGAAGTTCCACACAGGCCAATGGGTGAATGGGCTCTGAATTGAGGAGAATGATAACCTCAACTCTCTGAAGCAGAAGTTCAAAGAAAAATAATAAAGAAATGGTAGAAGACAATTTCCCAAAGCCGGAGACTCCAAAATTAAAGAGATAAGCCAAATACTAATTTGGCTGAAAATGATTATCAATGACCTCAGTGATAAATACTAAATGGTAAATAGTTCATTCCTAAGAGTCTTAAGAAGAATTCTTTTTATTCATAGATACTCCCAGAGAGGAGAAGATAATATAGAGAGGAATAAAAGTCATATTAACAAGAGACTGTTCTGTTTCTGGAGCACCATGGGAAAAGAAAGAAGGTGGGCAGGGAGGGAGAGAGGGAGAGAGAGAGAGAGAGAGAAGGGAGGGAGGGAGGAGGGAAGAGACAAAAAGGGGAGGGGAAGGGAGGAGAGGAGAAACAGGTTTACTGATACTCTGCCAGGAAAGAAACCCAAAGGTAGATTGGGTTCTGTCCCATATACCTCCCAATACATTTCTTCCTGTTAGGGAGAATTTTCTGAGAAAATGCACCTACAATCAGCTAACAGTTTTGGTGCTGCTCTAAATGTTTAAACGTCTGAAATATTCTCTCGTTACTTCTTGACTGGTTCAAGAATCCCAAACACTTCACTACGTTCTAAGATTCTGGGGCAGAGGTGACAGGAAGAGCGTCACTTCATGGAAAGGACACTGGTAATTTCTGGACTTAAAGAAGCTAGCCTCTTCCCTCAATTCTGTGACATCTATTCCATATCTGTGTTTGCTACCAGACCACTAGCTCCCATGGCTTGGTGCCCAGTTCCTGGAGCACACAGTGGGTACTTGTATATGTCTGTTGATAGAATGAGTGGAGGAAGGAATGAAGCACAGACTGCAGAACGCGTGACTTTGACATGGCCTAATGATGGCTGCAGCCTAGACTGTCTTTGGTCCCCGGGAAGTCGGTGACACTAAGACCTTTGCTCCCTCTGACTTGAGCCCCATATCAGAGACACTCATATTGCTGGAGGGACCCAGGGGCCAGGCTGATCTTGGGACACATGGTATTAGGCTACCAGGGTCAGAGTATCTCTGGGGGGACTTCCCTTGGGGACAGACTCTAAATCTTAGTAAAGAATTATCTTGGTCATTGACATCCCAGAACAAAGCAAACAGGTGAAACTGGAGGAGAGCCCAATGGGGTTGTGGGTCTTTTAAGTGTTTCCCTGTGGTCACTTTTTTGATATGGAATCACATGCCTTGGTAAGGAACAGTCCCAGGAGGCACTGGAGCAATGAACTCATCTTGTTCTCCAGCTGCCTTTTCAGAAGAACCTTTATTTTCCTCTAGCAAAGCAATGTTGTATACATTCAGCTAAAACATTACTCTGCCGATGGAGCTAAACGCCCAGTCATAGACAAGCTCCACCCGTCTGATTTGAGGGAAGGTCAGTAAGTAGAGAATGGCTTAAATGGCAATAAAGCCACGGGGAAAACTGATTAAAGTCATACACATGTGCAGTTACAGACCCAAGTTTAAAAAGAAAAAAACTTCCCTTGGAATGAAACCAAATGATCGCCTGGATCCTAAAGGGAAGCGATACTGTTCCAATTTTTCCTTTATCAGAAGAAAGAAGAGGTCTCACCATGTAGCGTTTTGACATAGAGCTAATTTAAAGAAGATTGGGGAGTATGATGCAGGATCAGATGCCTTTGCAGAATTCCTCGCTGTTTTCATTTGAAATCTCTCATTTATGCTCAAATTTCCAATTGGAAATTTAATGACTTTTTCTTTATGGGAAGTTGGCAAGCTGGGGTGGTTTAAATACAAATCTCCCAAAGGTAAAAGATCAGACATCATTATAAAAGGAGAAAATATTTCCATTGTCCTTTCGAGATGTTTCTCCTAAAAGACGTGAGGACGTTTCTGAACAGCAGATGCGTTTTGGTAAAACAAAGTTGAAAAATATGTGAAACTCTTGACATTGGAATTACTTCCTGAGCCGTGTCAAGTTATGTGGCTGCCTGGGGTAACTGAGACATTCTACTTGCGGCAATAAACTCGTTGGAAAATGCCCAGTAATAGAAACACTCGTCAACGGCTCTCTGATGATTCACGCTCCCACTCTGGGCACAACTTCCCCTCCCGGCCTCAGTGTCCCCGGCTGTCAAAGGGGTAGGCTGATGCATTCCCACTTTCAGGAGGTCTTCAAGCGTGGACATGTTCTGAGTTTATGGCATACGAACATGTCAAATGAATTTTGCGTTCCATTGCGAGGAACTTCTTTTAATTAGCAAAATATCAAATGGCTGAGTAATTTCTTAAATCGGGCGTGGGTCAACCAGTGCAGTCAAGTAACACCCCGCTTCCCACAAAGGGCCCAAACCACCCTCATACGGCCTGTTTCTCGGCCTCTGTGCCACCCAGCCCCAGGTGAGCCCAACTCAAACGTGAGCCGATCACGTTGAAGAATGAATAAAGCGACGTCCTTCTGTAATGAAAATGGGCTAAGAAGTGCTTTCTGATGGTAGCTCAGCACATGGCAGGTCTCTGCTGCGAATGTAAAGAAACGTAGGAAACACTTTGACCACCCTTTCAACCCAGAGCATTTAACCTCCCTTGAAAGCCTGTGGGGTCTAGGGTGTGTCTCGTTCACCTCCGCGAGCCCAGTTCCTAAATCAGGGCCTGACGAAACAGAGTGACTCTCCTGAGTAAATGAGATATGCTGGCACAGCCAGTCTCGGTGCTTGTCACCAGAGGCCGCCTCAGTGTTTACACGGAAAAGAATCAGGGGCAGAAATTTGTTAAGAAGACAGGCTGGGGGATTTGTCTTAGACCTGAAGTTGCTTAACAAGGATACCCAATTAACTTGGACTGTAATTTATTTTTCTTTACTATTTAATTAGTTAATTAATCCACTTAGTCTGTACCTCCTGTAATTGGAAGGGAGGTGCTGATGGGAATTCAGAAAGCCCTATTCCCAAGCCACGCTCGGATGCCACCAAGGACAGCTGATATCTGAGGATTCCCTCCCCAGTTGTCCCATCCAGAGGTGTCCAGGACAGAGAGGAAACGTCCTTCTGTTCCGTCTGCGCAGCCCCAGACCACGCAGGCACTGAAGTCCTGTGCAGCCACGTGTCCCAGGTGTGACTGCACGCGTGTGCCCCGCAGGGTGCCAGCGCACGGTGTTTCCCGAGGGGGCAGGGTGAGCAGTGGGCAGAACGTGGGCTCTGGAGGAGGGCAGGGCTGGGCTTCATCCCGGGGCAGGGAGGGGACTGGGTTTGGGAGTCGATAAAGAACCTTCTGACGTTGATGAACCTCTTCGTCTCGCGTCTGTAAAGAAGGGCGACCCTTCCCTCCCGCACAGGCTTGTGCCTAGACCTCCACAAATGGCTGGACCTTGTACCATTTATCCATCTCTTTCTCATATGGGCCTGTTTTACACTGGCCTCTCCCGGCCCTCGTAGCAGGGCCGACTAGCACAAGGAACACATTTTCTTTGTCCTGCCGAAGCAGTCGAGCAAGTCCATGCAGGTGACCCCTGACCTTACCCCAGAGTGAAGTCAGGGGTAATCACACTCACCCTGTACCCCTGTCAAGGAAAACCGGGACGTTGTGCACAGAAGCAGGGAGAGTCTGTGCCGGGCAGAGGCGTCCGGGGCAAATGTTAGGACCGAACAGACAGGCCTTCAAATCGGTTTTGCCACTCAGACACCCAGAAACCTTGAGTCCTGACAAACCTGGCCTTTTCCAACCTTGCCGCTGACGACGGGGGCTGGGAGAGTCAGGTTAAATTTCCTGGCCTGCTTGTCCCAGCCTGACCGGGGGCCTTTCTCATTCAAACCACACGTCCCAGCAAGGCATCTCTGGTGTGTCCGTGTGAGTGTGTGCGTGCAAACGCACATGTGCATGTGGACACACTTGCCTGTCTACATACAGATATAACAACAAGACAGCTTCTCAGGCCAGAGCTCGTTTCAACCTGCTCACGAAAGGGGAGAAAACGCAGCAAAGATAACCTGAAACACATTTGCCCTTAGTGATGATTTGAAATGGAATCAGAAAATCTGCTTCAAATATGAGAAACACCTTTGTGGGGCGGGGGGGAAGCTTTAAAAAAAATCTCAGTTTTCAAGAAAATAATTCCCCGAAGAACTGATCAACAAGAATATTAAAAGCCATAAAAACACGGCAATATACTGAAATGGTAGGCATGTGACATGTTGATAATATATTCACATAATATACCAATGTCAATCACGTGATGTTTTTAATTACCCTTATTAAAGAGAAGAGCTGACATACAATCGATAATCACAGAATCCCCTTCTGGGGCCGCACTTTCACTTTGTGAGGGCTGTGTCATCAGACAGCCAGCGGACCTCCCGTGCCGGCACGCCCATGTGTTAGCTGATCGAATTAATGTGGAGGTAAAAGTGGGTGTGATATCCTTATAAACATTCGTGCAGAAGGTTTGAACTCGGAGGCCTGAATGAGGTCTCATCGACTCCAAATAACCACTGGGTCTGGACCTTCGCAGCCTATTCCAGTCCTCTAAGCAATTTTGGGGCAGCATTGTGCTTCCCCCACCAAAAAAAAATAATAATTTTAGAGAAAACTCATCTTTTGTACCTGGTCCGTAAGATACATCAGCACACCTAGGTCTCAACATCTGCCATGAGAAAGATTAAGAACAAGACCCGAATTTCTGGTGCACTCTTGCTGTCGGGAAAACACCAGCTAGTGAGCAGTACTCTCTATCTTCGAGTTGACAAGAATGCAGGATTAAGTTTCTCTAAGGCAATTACACTTTTGATGACCCCTCTGCATATAAAACATGTTAGCTAATGGGGGTGCAGGGGGCAGGCTTAAGTGTTTGATCAGGAAATCCTGCGTGAGCATATTGGATGGAAATTTGATTAGTAGCCTTAGTGACGGGCGATCAGATCCTCCAGGTCTGCACAATCAGATCTGGCAGCGCTTGCCTTCTTGCCTCTTTGAAGGAGGCGAACATTTGTACGGAATCAAGACAGTGCTGGGTCCTTGAGTTGTGTTTTTTTTTTTTTTTCCCTGGGTCCTTCTCTTTAAGCTATTGCAGACTAAAGCCTGAAAAGTACCTCTTAATTTCTTTCAACAGTATGTTTGCAGTTACCTTAGTGTTGAAGAATAAAATAAATGTCAGCCTTTCCCTGAACATTCGAGGGCAGGGGAAGCAGAAATAAAAAATCAGCAGAGCCAGAGGGAACTCAGAGAACGTCGTCATAAGCGTCACAGCAAAGCTGACACTCGCACACGCATCGTACGCCAGGACTTTGCACATTTTCACAATGACTCCGGTTTACAGAGGTGGAAACTCAGGCGGTACAGTGCAGTGACCCCACGGCACGTGGCCAGGGTCTGAACCCGGGCGGCTGGGCCCCTGACCCAGGCTTTGCCCACTCCACACAGGGCGCACGTCTGCCTCCTCAGCGTTGTAGGTTCCAGAGAGAAGACTCTCCCAAAGGGAATCTCAGCTGTGACTAAAACGTGGATCTTTACTTCTCATCCAAAGCTCTTCTCTTATAACACAGTCTCTGCCTCTAAACTTCACCTTCCTCTGTCAACCTGGACAAAACAGAGTCTGTGCTAGGTGCTTTACATCCATCGTGTCATGCAATTTTTAAAGGACCCTCGGAAATGGATGTTATTTCCATGTTACAGATAAGAGAAACTGTGGCCTTGGAGAGGTTAGGGACCTGCCCGTGGTCGCACAACAAGAAACAGAAAAGGGATTTGGTCTCATGGCTGTCTCATTCCAGAGTCCATTCTCCCTTCTACTTTCTCACTGGGAAAAGTAAGGCTGAGAGGAAAGAAGGAAAGAATAAACCCCAGAAATAGTTTGGGTCAAATAGGAGTTAAAACAATGAGTTTACATTTGCAAATTTAATGCATTTATTTGGCACTAGGAACAGGGGTCCAGTCTTCATGTTAGGTGTGTTTGGTTAAAACAATAGATATTTTCCATGTGCCTGATCCTCAGTCAGTGAGGTGAGGTTAGATCCTGACTTTTTAAAATGCAATTAAAAAAACCCAGTCGCACACACAGACACACGCACGCACACACCATTTAAGCTAGGCTTCACTCTTCTCTTCTATTTTTACGTGGACTCTAAGGTCCCCAGATCCGCCTCCTAGTGTGAACCATGAAACCATGGCTACATTTGCAGAGGAAATGAAACAAACAATTCTGAACTCTCTCACTAGCAGAAATTATCGAGGTGGGTTCTGGCATCGGACTGACCCTGACTCACAGAAAAGTCAATTAATTGTGATGGCCATAATGGATCAATTATTTGGGGAAATCTACGATGTGACTTCAGCCCGTCAAGCTGACAGGGAGACGCACATCAAATGTTCCAGCCTTTTCTGAGGGAGCAAAAAACGGGGTGCAGGGCCCACCAGCATAACCACTCACCTCGGACAGTGTGGTCCCCATACGCAGGAAGATCAGCGTACATCCCTTCCTCAGCTAGGAAGCCGGATTCTGTCATTTAAAAATATCTTGCATCTTGTGAGTTCAGAGTCATGTAAGTGAAATATATTTTTAAAATGCAATTCTGAAACTAAAATAGCAACATGCATTTTTTGCAGAAGGAAGGGAGACACACACACACACACACACATATTTCAATCCATGTCCAAACGAATTGAATCAGTTTTCTTCAGGTTTCAGGGTTCCACTTTCCTCCAAAAATTTTTATCGACTACAAAAATAATTCCCCGAAAAGTAGAAGACAAAAGGCTCTCCTCGTCCTCACCCAGAGAGAACCTCCATTAACATTCATGCTACATTTTATTCCAGATATTTTCCGTCTAATATATAATTACAATCACTGGACATAATCAAAATTGCTACACTACTTTTTGAAAAAGTCTCGTTGATGGTTTTTTTTCTGATGATAAAACTCATATAAGCCCTTAGAGGAAGTTTAGGGCAAGTAAACAGAATAGTAGACAGAAGAATATGAAGGCTTCCTATAGTCTACCCCTGAGCAAGAAGCCCTCCTCATGAGAACCCCTGGGCTCTGCCCTGCTCCCCTCTCCAGCCTTTGGGTCCTCTGCTCCAGGACCCAGCCATCCTGTCTCTGTGTCCTGGGACAGGGGAGGAAGGGGCTGTCCTTACATTAACCCTCCAAGCGCCTTCACCCACGTCCAGGCTGCGAGCCCCTCAGTCCTGGGGCTGCACACACGCCCTACGGTCATTCATCTCCTTGGCTACTTTATGTCAAATTATTCATACTTGTTTTTTGACTTGTTAGCTAATGTCCTTTGCCAGCCATCCCCCCACCCGCCGCACCCCACTTTAAATATTATGGTCCTAATTACAGTGGATGATTGTTGAATGACCAAACGGGCGGGCAGACCACGATCACACTCCAGAGGCCCAGCCTCTCTCCTACAAAATGGAACTTTTTTTTTTAACACCATCCAATGATGTCACCCGTTTGCGGTTTCTCTGGGACTTTATTAAAATGTTTGTGACGGAGCCAATGTAAACCATCCTAAATCCAACACAGAGCTGAAAGGACTGATTTTAGGGAATGCAAAGATATGGATCATTGGGCCTGTCGAAGCCCCATCTTGAGCCAATTATTGGTGTCATCTTGAGCCAATTTAATCAATCCAAGAGGGATCGGGGGTAGAAGGGGCCGCGGGCAGGGGTTGTGAGCGTTGGTCAAACATGCTGGCTCAAACGCATACGTCGTGAAAGCAACTAAGCCCCAGCTCCGTGGGTTTCAGTTGCCGCCCTAACCTGCAGTTTTATCCTGGGGTACCTTCTTGTGCCCACTTTCAGCCTCATTGTTGGGTTTGTTTGAAATTGCTGAGTAGTACCGGCCCAGGTTTGAGAGAGGAAACCCCAGAAAGTCTTCAAAGCCATTGGGGAAACAATGTCAGGGATGCAGAATGCACAACACACCACTGATATCTGAGCCATTGAAGGGACCCAGGGAAAACAGCCCTCCAATCCTTCCACCCCAGACAGGCTGGAGCACGAAAGGGCCAGGAACGGGCAGAGTGGGACACTTGGAGACCGAATGCAGCCACTACGCAGCCCTGAGTATTTATCTATTATTGAATTGTTCTTTCTTTTTTTCTTTAATTGGGCATCCAGATTACAAATTATAAACTGGCTGTTTTTCTCACGTAAAACATATCGACTGGAAAGAAAAGGCCCAGAGTCACCAGCACAGAACATACTTGGCCGTGTCAAAAGCTAAAGTATCATCAGCTCCCAGTTTTGTGCCCTGTGCCTCGAACAGGTGACACAGACACAGGTTAACACACACATAAAATGGCCGATGCATGTGGCACACAATTAGTGCCATCCTTTCATATTATTATTTATCCACACACTTTTTTTTTTCTATTTCTCCATGCTCCGAACAGGACATTGGGGTGGTACCTAGGCCTGACATTTTTTATTAACTGCCCATCCTCTCTCCTGCATTGTCCTCCCCTTCCAGGTTTCAAAGGGCTGCTTCTCTCCCTCCCCCAAGGCAGATCCTTCACATTTTTTACGAATCAGAAAGAATGTACACTGTCTAGTGTGTGCGCTTTGTGTGTTTTGATGGCTAATATCCATGAGCATGCTCACTCACTTCTCCAGAACCGCTATTTGTCTTGGACATGGCGCTCTGCAGGCCGGCGCGGACTGGAACGGTTGCCGCGGCGCGGAGCCTGGTCCCAGCACATATCTGTGCGAGCTCGAGGCCATGGAATGGAATGTAGATCCATAACACAATCGTTTTCAACCCCACAAAAATGGTCGGAAAAGGCCCTCTTGAGTTTCGGAATGCATGCTCACTGTCGGTCCACGAAGGAGGCATCCAAAACATTAATCTAGGAATGAAAGAATACGAATCAGACAACCGCCTTGATGTTCCCAAATTTAATCACTTTAAAGGACCCTGCTTCGCCACCATTGAGTTATTTTCAGAAAACAATGGATGTTGAATTCATTTCTTCCTGTAATGTGCCATCTGAAAGCTGTTTCAATTAAAACTGAATTTCCTTCTATCTTAACTTGTTTCCAAAGACTTTAATTGCAAAACTTATCATTTCTGTAAACCTGACGGGCTTCTGGGACAACACAGGAGCCTCGTTCCTCTGAATGTGTTTAAATAAACCCAGAATGAACTTTGATTATTGCAACGTCCCAGGAAAGAGTAGGACATGCAACTGTGTGGGCCGGGCTGGCTCGGTCTCCAAGTCAGTATCTCCACTTGAAAATGTGTTAGTCTGTTTAGAAGCCAAGCTAATCCTACCTTTCAATTATGGAAGGAAATGGATTTTAGATTCAAGACTCAAGGTGGGTCCTCTGAGTGCGAGGATCAAACGCTCTGGTGCTTTCAACAAGCAAATGCTACTGCCTGTCTCAAGGCGGAGGCCAGACGGGATTGCAGGGTTTATAAACAACACTCTGCTATTTATTGGAGCTGCCCACCCGAATCCAAATCTTCCTCTCTTCAATAGCGGCCTATTTACCACAGTTTAAACGGGGTTCTGCAGCCCTGCCTGGGTCTGCAATTTATTACTCGCTGCGCGAGCTCAGACCCAGACTTTAAATGTCCCTAGTTGAAAGTTTATACCAGTCAGGACAGAAAATTATTCTCCCTGCCTAGGTTGAAGCACATTACTTCTTTATTGAATTAATTATGATAAGGATCATAACTTTAAACGAGGGGTGAGGTGCTGGCTTTCCGCTGGGATTGCTTGGAGCAATTTTCATCCAAGCATTTTTGTGGAGTTATTGAGTCTGGCAGGTCTGAACTTTGGAGAGGAGTAACTTTCTCCAGAACTTGAAAGGGGTTGGACATTGATCCAGGCAAAGCTGTACCAGATTCCATGTCTTGAGACAGGGAAATTTGCACTGCATGCTGAACAAATCACTGTGGGACCGGATGAAAGACAGCTCGGGAACTCCTCATGTGGCCTCAGGCTTGGCCTTTCCCTAGCGGAGCTGGGAGGGCAAGGGACAGACAGGGACAGAAAGGTCCCCAGCCAGCCCATCTTCCCCTGCCTCCTGACCTTCCAAGCCCGGCCTAGGCTGCAGGGCTGTACAAGCAGCAAGCCTAGCCCTGATGCCCAGAGGACAGTGGGCAGATCAGCGCCGGGCCCTGGCTCAGAGGTTGAATGCACCTGGGTCTGAATCCGGCTTCTGCCACTCTCCAGTGGTGTAATAGGAAGAGTGTCCTTCCCCTCCTCTGTCTCTCTCTGTGCCACTGAGCTATTTAAAGTGTGTCTGTGTATGTAACATACAGCTGACCCTTGAACAGCAACATGGCTTGAACTAAGAAGGCCCACTTACACATGGATTTTTTTCAATAAATACTGCAAATGTATCTTCTCTTCCCTAGGATTTTCTTAATAACATTTTCTTTTTCTTTTTAAACAAATTTTTATTGTTATTCAATTATAGTTATATGCCTTTTCTCCCCATACATTTTCTTTATTGTAAGAATACAGCATATAGTACATAAAACATACAAAATATGTGTTAGCTGTTCATGTAATTGGTAAGGCTTCCAGTCGATAGTAGGCTGCCGAGAGTCAGAATTATATGCAGATTTACTACTGTGCCAGGGGTTGGCACCCCTGACTCCCATGTTATTCAAGGATCAACTGTATATTATATATAAAAATAATATTTTATACACACATGCACACATGCACACACACACACACACACACACACACCCCTAGTACTTAGGTGGGGCTTATTTAAAGGTAATCATGAGCCCTGGCTGGTGTGGCTCAGTGGATTGAGTGCTGACCTGCAAACCAAATGGTCACCGGTTCAATTCCCAGTCAGGGCACATGCCTGGGTTTCAGGCCAGGTCCCCAGTAGGGGGTGCATGAGAGGCAATCACACATTGATGTTTCTCTCTCTCTCTTTCTCTTTCCTTTCCCCTCTTTCTAAAATAAATAAGTAAAAATCTTTAAAATAAAGGTAATCATGATTACTATCATTCTTATCAGGACAATAGAAAAGAGCCAGGCCAACATCTCATATCTCTTTCAGTTCAGCTCCTACCCAGGTGACAAAGCAGTATGGGTCTCCGGCTGCTGGCCCAGGCCTCCTTGCTGCCAGCAGACTGAACTCAAGGCAGTCCTCTGCTCCTCACCTCCAGGTTCAGAGGTTTGCTGCCTGGCTCCCAAGTGCTGTGACCAGGCACGGCAGTCTCCCAGACCAGCCTCACCCAGCCTAGGTCCCTGTAGCCACTCAAGCAGGCCTTGCCAAGGAAAAAGGGTGCTTTCCCTAATATACCTTCACATTCAGTGGACAGCCAGCTGCACTAGGCAAAGTCTGGCCTGTGGCTCAAAATAGGGTGACTGTACAATTTACTATCCAAATCAGAGCACTGTGAACGGTGACAGGGCACTGATAACAGTTGCTCCAGGGTAACACCCATAACCAGGACATGCTGTCCCAGGATGTATGGTTATCCAGCCTCAGGCCACTCTAGGTCTGAAATGCTGTTCCCCCACCACAGAAGTGGAAGAGAACATTCCTTTCACATAAACTACACTCAGTCCAACTCTTCAAAATGACCTTCCCTGATGACTCTTGACCTCTAAAGCCCAGGTAGTCTGGCAGGCCCCTGAACAGCCACACCCAGCTTCCAGCCATACATCAATCACTCATTGTTTTCAATGTCCCTTTTCTGTTCCTGTGGGTGAGAGACTCTGGAAAAGTAGCTGGTCAAGCCCAGTGTCTAAGTTGTCTCTGAAGATTTAAAGAGGGGGGACCCTTGGGAGGGCCAAGAGCCCAGGCTCATTGAACCTGCCAGTCTAAAGCCCTGGGTGCCCCAACATGCTCATCTGCCATCCAGGATGACCTCAGCAATTCTGCTGACAGCCTGGGCAGCCACCACTCGGGTAGTACTCACGATCGTATGGTCCTCACTGAGGTCTCCCGTCTGTGAATGTTGGAGCCTCCTCGGGATCCTACAGGTAAATGCTATCATCAGCACTGGTAAGTGAGGAAACTGTGACACAGATAAGTAATTTGCCCAACTTCACCATGCATGAAAGTGGCCCAGCCAGGCCTTGAACCCCAGAAGCCTGCAGATGCCCTTAGAGGCCAAGACTCACAACGTACAGGGATAAATGGGCTTAGGCCTAGATTCCAAGCCTGACTTCACCAATTCCTAGCTGTGACCCTGAAAAGTTCCCTTTTGTGATGAGTTAATTCAACTGAGGCTTGTTC
The DNA here is from genome assembly GCF_022682495.2 of Desmodus rotundus. NCBI lineage: Eukaryota > Metazoa > Chordata > Mammalia > Chiroptera > Phyllostomidae > Desmodus > Desmodus rotundus. Next base: position 101,211,766 of record NC_071394.1, read on the forward strand.
TGCGATCAAAAGGGACAATGTATGCACAGGTATCTTATAAGGTGGGTGGCCCAAAGCAGTTTCTTAATGTGTCTGTTGCAAAAGTCCCCCTGGCAGTGAATCTTCCACTGTGTCCCCAGCAAGAAGCAGCGAGCCTGGCCTGGAACATGCTGTCCACTGCCCTTATCCTCTGGGCCTGCCCTCAGGGGCTCTGAGGCTGGCCTTGAGCCCCAGTCCCCTCAGAAGGCCGACTCTGATCTGAGAGTGGAGTTTGCCATCCCAGGAGCTCAAACCATCAGGTCCTGATGGAGGCAACCCTATTTTACTAGGGTGGTTTCGTTCTGCTCCTTCCAAGGAGCGGTGACCTCCAAGTCTTCGCCCCAGAGATGTGCCCGCAGTGGGTGCACCAGTGTTGTCGAGAGCTGCGTTTCCCAGACAGCTGGCCAGTTAGCGATGAAGTGGACAGTGGTGGAGAGGCCGGGGCCCCACTGCTCAGCTAGCCCATACACTGAACTTCCACCCTGAGGCCCTCAAGGCAGGACACACGCCTCCGAGACATGGCTCTTCCTGGTACCTTCCTCTGTCTCCTCAAAGGTGTACGCACACTTTTCATCCCACTCACCATGACCCCCCCATGGAGCCCACATGGTTTGGGTTACTGGATCCTCCTCTAAATGGGGTGCTATATCATTTTAACCTGTCGAAGAAAGGGTTCCAGAGCTGGGAGCATGGCAAGGGCTGGCACAGGGACAAGGAGCAGAGGCTGGACTCTTGTGGTCTGGCCAGTGCCTGCCCAGCCCTCCCCTCACTCCCTCCACCTTTGGGCCCACTGAAGCCCTGTCTCTGTATGAGGAGGGTCCCTTCCTCCCCACAGAGCTGAGTGTGGGACAAATACCGTGTTTCTCAGCCTCCTGCAGTGTGGGGTGGATGACAAGGTGTTACACCTCAGAGGGGTTACAGGCTGAAAATACCAACAGGTCCCCAGAGGGTTTGGAGAGTCACATGGACCATGACAGAGTAGGGAGCATGACTAATTGTGAACAGGGTGGCCTGCCCTGTCTCTCAGCACCCCTTGCAACTCAAGGATCCAGGCCGCTTCAAGAAAGATCTAAACTTGTTCACACTGAAATGTGAATGACCAAATGTTCTTCATGCATTACACTTCAGAGTAGTTTTTACATGTTTACAGAAAACACGTAAATAGAAATTTCCAATACAACTCTCCCGTCATTACCTTCCCCAAAATACAAATGCATGCACACACTGACACACACAAACATGCACATAAACATACATATGCACACACTAACACACATGACTCCCCGTCCAAACCAAACTACTTAGTATTTCCTGAACACCCCCGGCCCTCTCTCCCTAGCAGGCACTTTTGCTACCTACATCCATTAAAGAGCATCCCCTCACTGTGTTTCTCCAATTATGTTAAATGAATCCTTCAAATGAATCCCAGTTGTCACCTCTTCGGGAAGCTTCCCAGAGGCTCCCTCTCTCTGGGCTGCATTGGGAGTTGCTCCACGGTGTGTCCTCTGTGCCTCCCTGCAGCAGGGCCCGCCCCGTCCTGGGCTGTCATCCTCTGTTTCCTGATCTGACTCCCCACTAAGCCGTCTTGTAAGGGCAGGACCTGAGTCTCATTCTCCATTCCATCCCTGATGCCCAGCACAAGGCTTGGCACAGACCAGGTTCTTGGAGAATGTTGGCTGAATGAACAAATGACAACCTGTATCAAGGAAATTTCTTTCTCAGTAATGAAGTTAGAGACTCTGCCAGGGGCCTGTAAAGCCAGGCACACACGGAAGAGCTCCTGAGTGTGACGCAGCTGTGCACCCAAACAGAGGCGCCCACAAAGACGCACGGGCTCCTCTTCTCTGACCTAATGGCATTCATCATTTCCTAAGAATCACTTTAACCATAGCTGGGGAAAAAGAAACAAACAAAATCAAAAGCTTGAAGAATTGTCCCTGGCCTGTGTCACTTGATTGGTTGGAGCACTGTCCTGTAAACTGAAAGGTTGCAGGTTCGATTCCTGGTCAGGGCCCAGGAATTGAGGAAGACACATGCCTGGGTTGCAGGTTCAGCCCATGGTTGGGGTGAGTAAGAGAGACAACCAATCAATGTTTCCTTCCCTCTTTCTCTCCCTCCCTTCCCCTCTCCCTGAAATTAATAAATACGTCCTTGAGTGAGGATTTAAGAAAAGCTTAAAGAATTGGTGGAAGACAATACACCTCTCAGCATGTCATTGGCTGAGATACATTAGCTGAAAATTGTTCAAATTAAGTAAACAAATATGCCATGCCAACTGTGACCTCTCAGACCCAAAGCAGTCCCCACCCTTCCATGCTGGAGGGCCCCTAACCCACCTCACTAGGTCCCCCAGAGGCAGGCAGATGGCTTCTCAGCCCACACCGGCTATTATGAGGGTCCATGTTGCCAGGCTACCCTTCTCTGTCACTTGGGCCTAAAGCGATACCTCCTTCCTTTCTGCCACCCCCTAGCCACAAGCCTGATGGGATCCAGAGTGCACTCAGGATGGCAGGAGCTGCCCAGGATACATCTGCCACAAACCACATGTGGACATGCCCACCTGCCCGCTCAGCCACACACTCCACACAGGCCTGGGAGACTACACAGCAAAGAGCTGAGAGCGTTGGCCCCGGAGGTCCTCCACTTGGGTTCAAATCCTGATTCTACCCACATTTACTTACTGAGTGTTCTTGGGCAAGATATTTTACCACTTGGAAAATTATAAAACACGGAAGAAAGAAATTGAAGAAGATACAAATAAGTGGAAGCATATACCGTGTTCATGGATTGGAAGAATTAACATCACTAAAATGTCCATACTACCCAAAGCAATCTGTAGAGTCAGTGCAACTCCTATCAAGACACCAATGGCATATTTTACAGAACTAGAACAGATATTCAAAAAGTGTACATGGAACCACAAAAGAGCCCAAATAGCAACAGCGATCGAGAGAAAAAAGAACAAAGTTGAAAGAATCATGCTACCTGATATCAAACCATATGCTATAAGGCCACTGTAATCAAAATAGCCTGCGACTGACATAAAAACAGACACATAGATCAATGGAACAGAATAGAGAGCCCAGAGATAAACCCACACCTTTATAGTTAATTCATGTTCACCAAAGGAAGCAAAAACATACAATGAGGTAAAGATAGTCCACTGAGCAAATGCTGTTGGGAAAATTGGATGGAAATGTACAAAAAATGAAACTAGACCACCTTACACCATACACAAGAATAAACTCAAAATGGATTAAAGACTTAAATGTTAGACTCCAAACCATAAAAATCCTAAAAGAAACCATAGGCAGTAAAATCTCAAACATTTCTTCTTTAGCAATATTTTTTCCTGATATATCTCCTTTGGCAAGGAAAACAAAGAAAAAGTAAACAAATGGGACTCCATCAAACTAAAAAGTTTTTGCACATCAAAGGAAACCATCAACAAAATGAAAAGACAACCCACTGAATGAGAGGACGTATTTGCCAATGATACATCTGATAAGGGATCAACAGCCAAAATTTATAAAGAACTTATAAAATTCAACACCAAAAATCTGCCCAAACAAGCCAATTAAAAAATGGGCAAAGGACTGAATAGACACTTTTCTAAAGAGGACATACAGATGGTCAATAGACATATGAAAAGATGCTCAATGTCACTAAGTATCAGAGAAATACAAATTAAAGCCACAATGAGATAGCACCTCATACCTGTCAGACTGGTTATCACCAATAAATCAACAAACAAGTGCTGGCGAGGATGCGGAGAAAAGAGAACCCTCGTGCACTGTTGGTGGGAATGCAGTTTGGTGCAGCCACTGTGGAAAGCAGTATGGAGTTACCTCAAGAAATTAAAAATGAAACTGCCTTATGACCCTGCAATTCCACTTTTGGGAATTTATCTGAAGAAACCCAAAATACTAATTCAAAAGAATGTATACATGCCTTTGTTCATAGCAGCGTTATTCACAATAGCTAAGATTTGGAGGCAGCCTAAGTGCCCATCAGTAGATGAGTGGATAAAAAAGCTGTGTTATTTACAAAATGGAGTACTACTCAGCCATAGAAAAGAAGGAAGTCTTACCCTTTGTAACAGTATGGATGGACCTGGAGAACATTATGCTAAGTGAAATATACCTGTCAGAGAAATACAAGTACCATATGATTTCACTCATATGTGAAATCAAATGAACAAACTGAACTAACAAGCAAAACAGAGACAGACTCAGAGAGAGCAGGCTGACAGCTGTGGAGGTTGGGGGCTGAATGGGTGGCGGAGGGATTGAGCAAAATAGAAAAAAAAGAGGAAAGACTCATGGACACAAACAACAGTGTAGCGATTGCCAGGGGGAGGGAGGGGAGTAGAGGAGGGCATAGGGGGAATAAACGTGATGGAAAGAGACTTGACTTGGGTGGTACACACATGATACAGTGTACACATGATGTGTTGTAGAATTGTGCACCTAAACCTTATAATTTTATTAACCAGTGTCATCCTATTAAATTCAATAAAAAGGGAAAAATAGATAATCTGTACCTTTTGGAGATAAGGTACATTAATTTAACTTCTTCTTTTAAAGATTTTATTTATTTATTTTTAAAAAGAGAGGAAGGAAAGGAAAAAGAGAGGAGAGAAACATCAATCAGTTGTCTCTCGCACGCCCCCAAGTGGGGCCTGGTCTGCAACCCAGGCACGTGCTCTGACCAGGAATCGAACCAGCGACCTTTAGGTTCTCAGGCTGACACTCAATCCACTGAGCCACACCAGCCAGAGCTAATTTAATTTCTAATACTAAATCAGGTTTGCGTTCCTAGAATAAACCCATTGGCTTACTCTGGGACATTATGAGCTCTATTTTAGAAATAAATTTTGAATCAATGTGCCAAAATAAAAAGATATTTTACCACTCTGGGCCTCCACTTCCTCACCTGCAAAACAGGGGAAGTAATATTTCCTTCCTCACAGGAGTGGGATGAAGATTAGATCTACCTAAGGAGCTCCTAACACTATCCAGCTATGGTGGGCACTCAGCAGAGGTCAGCGATCATCGTCACTCACCCCCATGCACAGAAACCCACACTGCCCACCTGTGATTTCCCTACAAGTCATTCCTTGTCCTGGGCTACGAAGTTCCCTGCCCTGACTCAAAGGGGCACCCGCCGTGCCTGAGCATCGGGGGTTAGGACTCACAGTCATCCATTCACTTAACAAACACTTAATGGACCTCTACAGTGTGCCAGGTCCTGGGGAGCCAGAGATGGGACAAGGTCCAGCCCTGCCTTCAGGAGCACATCTCCAGTTTGGCACAGAGGGCAGAGCTGGTGGTAACAGCGGTCTGTTTTTTACCATAGCTGGGGAAAAAAAGAAACAAACAAAATCAAAAGCTTAAAGAATGGGTAAAAGACACTGCCTCTCAGCATGGCATTGGTGTCCCCAGAGATACATTTCCTGAAAGTGCCATAATGAAGCATGAGAGGAAGGGGAGAGGTAAGTGGAGGGAATGGAGAGGGGGATAATCCAGCTGCAGGAAATCATGGAAAGCTGCTTGTAGGAGGGAACATCTAAGTGCTGAATGCTGAGCCTAAGTTAGCTATGTGAAGGGGTGAGGAATAAGGGAGATGAACCTAGGCTGCACTGGCTCAAATTACCTAATGATAACAACCATCACGACCAATAACTTCCATCTTTCGAGCATTTTCTCTGTGCCAGGGCTGCTGTGGAGCATTTTGGCCACATTATCTCATTAAAGCCTCACCCTCAGCTCTGAGGAGAGAGGACAGACAGTCTCTGTTTTGTGTTTTGTTCCTCAGTGGCGTCTGGAACGTAGGTAGTACGCAAAAAATATGTGTAGAATGAATAAAGATCAGGCACCCCTAGGACGTTGGTTCTAATATGGTCCCCGTTTTACAGATGAGGAAACTGAGGTAGAGAGAAATCAAGTGCCTCGCTGAAGGATGTCCCACAGCCAGTTGTGAAACGGATCTAGGGCTGGATGGAGCTCTCTGGTGTCGGAGCAGGACTCTCCCCACTTGGGCTCACTGACGGCGAGCTTGGCCTGTAGAGACCTCTGCAGCCAGAGCCGCCACTCTCTCACATGCCTATAAAAGACCAGGTCATGGAAAATCAGCCTGAGGTCCCCTCAGAGTGCGCTCTGTGAGAAAGGCTAGCCAGCAGGGTGCCCACTGCCCAGCCCACCCCCACGGCTGCCGGTTCTGCAGCCTGTGTTTACATTTCTCCCTCAGTCTGGAGGCTACAGATTTAAATTATCTCCTCTCGGCTGTGTCAGCCCGTCCTGAGCCTCACTCCCAGGCCCAGCACCTCCCAGCAAGCCCGAAGCAGACACAGCTGGATTCTGATAAAGACAGTTCTGTCCCATTGGTTTTTGATGGGGTGAGAGAGGATCTGCTTTCTCAGCCAGTGGCCTTCCCTTCCTGGGGACCAAGGGAAAGTGGAGGGATACCCCACCCATCCCAGCCCCAGCAGCCCCTGGGAGAGCAGAGTCTGTGGCTGGCCCTAGGTCTCCATGCTGACTTCCAGGGAAGTGGCCACCCTCACTATCTCAGTGATGAAAGTACTTGCTGTGCCACCCTGAGTCAGTTCCCTCCCCTCTCTGGGCCTCATTTATTTCATCTGTACAGTGAAGGATGGGGGTAGATGTCCTTGGGTGATGTATAGGGATTTGCTTCATGCCAGCCTCTTGTAAGCTCCCTGAGGCCAGTCCTCATTCTTATCCATATCCCCAGCACCCAGCACAAGGCCTGGCAGTCAGTAGGTGCTCAAGGAGCATTTTTTAACTGAATAAATGATGAATGCCTCTCTGTCCCCCTCCCCTGCCAGTGATGACTTCCCTTTCCAAGCCCTCAGGGCCCTCGTGAACCCTATCACACCTTGGAACCCATCTCCCTACCCCCTTGGCCAACAACAGACTCCAGGCCATATCTTGATCTACAGAGTGATCTTTCCCCATCCCTGCTCTCAAAGTGGGGGTCTCAATAAAAATCACTTAGTGCATTGCACGATCTCAATAAACACTAGCTATTACCATTATTATCATGTCAGATAAGTTCATTCACACGAAAGTCTTAATAGTCAACAGAAAATGAACATGTCACTTTTCTAGAAGGGACACCACCAGAGAACAAATCTCTAAGCATGATATCTCAAGTGCTACTTGGCATCTGAAGATGTAAGCCTGGCTCCCAGGTGTGGGAAGGAAGCAGGGCAGGCATTCCCAGCAGGGCTGGGGGGTCCCAAGGCTAAGGTCCATGTCTCCAGAAAGACAGAGGAGGCAGAATGAGGGCAAGAGTTTCTCAGCCAGGCTGGCCATAAGGACATGTCCCTGTACGGAGGGGCCACACACTTAGCATGACCTGGCATAGTGATGGCAATAATGCCAAAGGTAGAAATGCAGGCGGAGAGGCCTGGGATGGGGTCATCCAGATGAGGAACATGAAGGAAGTCACGCTTGGCCTAGAACCAGGTACCAAGTCTGAGAAATTTGCACAGAGCTAAAACAGGCTGAACAACATGTCCACAATATAAAACAATTACAGATGCAGTGGTTGAGCTCTAGGCTATGGCATAGCCAGTACTGAATTCCTATTCACACTTCAAAATCCTGATAAGAATTTCTACTCCTGGTAATACTATGGATTTGATATTCTAAAACAAACAAACAAACAAACTCCTGGTTTAAAAATGTACTGCATGAAACACGTCAAACAATCCTTTTAAATGCAGAGCTCAACTTGCAGTGAAACAAGGACTCTCCAAATGTCAGAGGTGAAGAGGAGACAGGCCCCCAGCCTAGAGCGCCGGTGCTACACCAGGGCAGCTCTGCGGCATTTACTGATACCAGGATACCGAAGTCTCGCGGTTTACTGGCAACTGGGAAGACAAGGCCTTGGGCATATGTGATTGGATCCCCTATCCCACTCCTCTCCCGTACACAGAAGTTGGGGCCTTTGAAGGGCTATACCCTCAGTGAAAAGATGGACTAGAAAAAAAATCTGCCCACCATCAAAAGGAGAAAAGATCTCAACCGTTTTGGATCCACAATTTAATCTTAGGCTCGAATCCAAGTGAGGAAAAAAGAAAAGAAAACAATAAGGACTTTGCTGAATTCATAACCATGGCCCTGCACTCTGCAAGTCTGGGTTTGGATTTACACTGAGTCCTCAGTCCAGGAAACCCCAAGTCAAGAAAATAAAACGGTCTCAGGCCCACAGTGCTCTGTAAGACCCGGCAGAGGCAAAAGCGAATTGTCTCTGGAGGAGCACGCCATCAATCCAGGCCCCTTCAGCTCCCCGGAGGTTCCCAGTAGTCAAACAGAGTTCACAGTCAGAAAGGTGCCAGACATGAGGAACCATAAGTGGAAATCCTCAGAACCAACCAGTAGTAGAATTATACCCAGAAGGACATTAGACACTGGAATAATTAGACACTGCATGAATTAAGTAAGTTTCAAATGTTGAACAAACCAAACAGAATGGAAAACTCAAGCAAGAAACAAACCATTAAAAATGACCAGGCCAAGCCCTGGCTGGTGTGGCTCAGTTGGTTGGAACACTGTCCATAAACTGAAACACTGTGGGTTCGAACCTCTGTTCAGGGCACATACCTAGGTTGCAGGTTCAGTCCTCAGTCAGCGCTTTCTCTCTCTCTCCCTCTCTCTCTCTAAAAGCAATGAAAAAATGTCCTCAGGTGAGGATTTAAAAAATGAGCAGGCCCATTGTATGGATAAATAAAGGGCAGATAGATAAAACTGCTTGAAACAGAAACTCAAATCATTGAAATTGAAAGCCCAGTGGAGTTGGTTAGACAGTTGAATAGAGAATTCCTGCACTGCAAGGCAGATCTAAAGAAACGACTTAGAGTGCAGCACAAAGATAAAGATACGAAAAATATAAGAGACATGGGGGATAGAATAAGAAGGTCTAAATTATGTCTATTTAGAGTTCCTGAAAATATAATTTAGGGACAGGCAATCTTTGAAAACTAATGACTAAAAATTTTTCAAAATTGACAAAGGACATAAATCATCAGATTCAGGAATCATAAGAAACCCCACCAGGAAAAGGAAAAGTGAAATCACATCTAGACACATAGTGAAATTGCAGAAAACCCTTTAAAAATGCCTCAGGGAAAAGACAGATGACTTAAAAGAGAACAAGCAGACCAATAACCGCAAGAATAGCAGCCACAGGCAGTAAAATAACACCTTCAGCATGCTGAGGGAAAATAACCACCTAAATTCTACACTCAGCTTAACTCTCACTCCAGTATAAGAAGAGGTCAGCTCTTGGGCTCCGGCGTCAGCAGCGGCTGGCTCCCCAGCACATACCTGGTGCCTCGGAGCCGGTTGTTGAGCCCCAGTCCAGGGTCATAGCCGTGCTCAAGGCAAGATGTTGAGGAAGAGATGCTCAAACCAGACAACTGCAAGATGCTCTCATAAATATGGAGAAGCATTAGGAAGAGCTGTGCCAAATCTTTGCTGCTTATGCGCAGAACTCTGCCGGGCTACGAGACAAAGCAGACCTCCTGGTGAACCTCTACATGCCTCTACAGAGAACTCAAACTTAAAGCAGGGCCCGAAAACTTTTGCTGATGAGTTTGCCAAACTTCAGGATTATCAACAGGCAGAGGTTGAAATACTTAAAAGCCAAAGTACTTGAGCCATTGAAAGCTTATAGAACCATTGTGAAAACGAAACAAGTTGACCTCAAAGCAACATTAACATCAAGGAATCGAGAAGCTAAACAGTTAGCTCAGGTCAGAAAGAACACATCAGAGACAACTGTACTTGAACAACAATAAAAAAAAAAGAAAGAAAACACGTCAGCAAAACCCATCCGATCGACATGTTGTTTCACAGGCAAAAACGGAATTCCAGAGAGCTACAATGGGTGCTACTGGAGCAACTCGTCATCTGGGAGAACTATTGACAATTTTGAAAAGTATAAAATAAAGCATATAAAGACTTTACTTTCAGAATTTATTATTATCGAAATGTTATTTCATGGCAAAAGTCTAGAGGTCTACAGTGTTGCCTACCAAAACAGACAAAAGATTGATGAAGATTTAGAGGGTTTCTAAAATTCTATCTACCAGATTATACATCTCATTTAGATATTATAAAAGCAAATCCAAATTCACCTCTTCAGAGATCACTGTGAGCTAAGTGTGCATCTGGAACAAAACAGGTCAACTGAGAAAGGATCAAGAAGCAGAAGATGATGATGAAGAGGATGAAGACTTAGATTTAACAGAAGAAAAACATTAATTTTCTTAAGTAAACTTCACCTTTCCATTTTTATCTTAAATGACTTGTAATCCAGAATTGCTGAATTGTAAAACACTATACTGGCTTGATACATTAAACCTCAAAATGAAATCCTACTGGAAACAGAAAATAATTCAAGGAAATTTATGCTGACAAAAATGAAGGTTTTCAAAAACATTACACACCAGTGATTTCAACATCCTGTCTAGCAGTATGTGAACTTTTTGTATAGCTCCATTTTTTCAAAAAGATTATGCATTTCAAATTATTTCATATTAATTAATGCACTATACTTAGTTGGGGTTGCAACAGTAAGTAGATAACAAAAAAATATTTAACAATTGCACCTGCTTTCTTTTAGGCTAAGACACCATGGTTTCATTACCAGAAAAGGGTCCTAGATGGTCATTCTGACTAAATAAATATTTTATTCTGTAAAACCTTAATCAAAAAGACAAGCTTTTTTCCCTTACCTTTCTTTTTCACTTTTACTACAATCTGAAGTTTCAACATTTAATACATAATTTTACTTTTCAACAAGATTGTCATCACTCTTTGGTTAAGGGTAATGGGAATCTACAACATAAGTGTTTTACAGCTATACTTAAAACATAAATTTTAGCTTTAAAAAGAAAGGCACATTCAGCCTGATTCTGATTTTAAAACAAAACTGCTGTCATGCAAAAGCTGTACACGGCACTACAATTACAGCTTGGGAAAAGCAGTAATTTGGTAATGTTGCCTTGAAAAACCATGAATCATTAAAAATTATATGAAAATTTTACCAAATTACCATCTAATAAATAAAAGAATATGTACCACATTTTTGGAGTGTAAGACGCACCGGACCATAAGACGCACCTAAGTTTTAGAGGAAAACAGGAAAAAAAAAACCCCGCTCTACCACCATCCCCTCCCGAACCCCGCCAGCGAGCCAGATAAGCTACACTCAAACTATAAGAAACACCCCCATTTTCCTCCCAAATTTCAGGGACAGTATGTCTTACAGTCCAAAAAATACAGTAGTCACTCTTATTCCTAACAATACAAAACAATTTAATCAGAGCCTTTCATTATGTCTGATGCTTTATTTCTTTAAATGGGGAGTTGTACTTTGTTATTTCATGGATCCCACTCAGGCATACAAAAATTATGAAATTTATAAAATTCTTTGGGAAAACTACAAAAATCAGTTATTCATAACAGAAAAATACAGACTTTCTAGAAAAAAAGAATACACAGACAACACTGTCAGCGGCTGAGTGGATGACAATGATGTGGGACCTGCAAACACAACGAGACATTCAACCCTAAAAAGGAAGGACATCCTACCATTTGCAACAACATGGATGAACCGAGAGGACATTATGCTAAGTGAAGTAAGCCATATGCAGAAAGACAAATGCTGCATGATCTCACTTATATATGGAATCTAAAGTAATCAAACTCATAAAAACAGAGAGTAGAATTGTCATGACCAGAGGCTGGGAGGGAGTAAGGGATGGGGAGCTGTTGGTCAAGGGGTATAAAGTTTCGGTTATGGAAGATAAGGTTTGGAGATCTTATGTACAAAATGCGACTATAGTTAATACTGTATTGTACACTTGAAATTTGCTAGGAGATATCACCATGCATACACATACACACACACAAATAATAACTGTTGTGGTGATGGATATATTAATTAGCTTGATCGTGGTGAATATCTCACAATGTATACCTATAACAAATCATCAAGTTGTACATCATAAATACACACAATGTTTAATTGTCAATTACACCTCAACAAAACTAGGGAAATAAATAAGAGGACCATAGCCTTTTAGACAAAGAACGGAGTTTACTACCACATGCCTTCACTAGAGGACCAAGAGAAGAAAAATGGTTTCAGAAAGATCTTGTACAAGATGAAATTGAGAACAAAGAAAATAGTAAATATGTACACAAAGCTAAACAAACATAAATTCTACTATATGATTATAATGGCTCAGATTGACTCAGATTCAAAAATAATTTGAATGATAATAGTAAGGACAATGATAATAATAAGATACAGAAGATGAGAGGAAGGTGATAATCTTTAATCATTAAAGGTGCCTGCTAAAGTTTTTAAGAGTAACCATTAAAATCAAAGCTAAATTTTCCAAGTCAATAGAGGAAGAAATGGAATTTTTTAAAAAATCTTAAAGTTCAATCCACATTCAGCAATACATTAAAAAGATCATAAACCATGACCAAGTGGGATTCATCCCAGGGATGCAAGGATGGTACAATATTTGCAAATCAATAAATGTAATACATCACATAAACAAAATGAAGGGCAAAAATCACATAATCATATCAATAGATGCTGAAGAAGCATTTAATAAAATCCAGCACCCATCTATGATAAAAACACTTAGCAAAGTGGGAATAGAAGGAGCATACCTCAACATAGTAAAGGCCACATATGAGAAATCTACAGCCAACATCATAGTCAATGGGCAAAAACTAAAAGCTTTCCCTTTAAGATCAGGAACAAGACAAGAGTATCTGCTTTCACCACTCTTATTAAACATACTACTGGAAGTCCTAGCCACAGCAATCAGACAAGAAAAAGAAATAAAAGGCATTCAAATTGGAAATGAGGAAGTAAAACTGTCATTATTTGCAGACGACATGACAGTGTACATAGAAAACCCTATAGTCGGCACCAAAAAACTACTCAAACTAATAAGTGAATTTGGAAAAACAGCGGGATACAAAGTCACTATTCAGAAACCAAGGGCACTTTTGTACACCAACAATGAAATATCATAATGAGAAAATAGGAAGAAATCCCATTTACTATAGCAACAAGAAAAATAAAGTACCTATGAATAAACTTAACCAAGGAGGTAAAAGACCTGTACTTGGAAAACTATAGAACACTGAAAAAAGGAATTGAAGAGAATACAATTTCTTCAAGAGGAAGCATATATCATATTGCCTGGATTGGAAGAATTAACATCATTAAAATGTCCATATGACCCAAAGCAATCTATAGATTCAATACAATACTATTAAAATTCCAATGGCATATTTCACAGACCTAGAACAAATATTTCAAAAAGTTATATGGCTGGTGTGGTTCAGTGGATTGAGCACTGGACTGTGAACCAAAGGATCGCCAGTTTGATTCCCAGTCAGGGCACATGCCTGGGTTGCAGGCCAGGTCTCCAGTATGGGGTGCTCAAGAGGCAACCACACCTCCCTCCCCCTCTCTGAAAATAAATAAATACAATCTTTTTAAAAAATTTATATGGAACCACAGAATACCCCAAACAGCCTCAACAATCTTGAGAAAGAAGAACAAAGTAGGAGGGACCACAATACCTGATATCAAACTATACTACAAGGCCCCTATAATCAAACAGTCTGGTACTGGCATAAAAACAGATACATAGATCAATGGAACAGAATAGAGGTCCCATAAATAAACTAATGTCTCTATGATCAATTAATATTTGACAAAGGGGCATGAGCATACAATGGAGTAAAAACAGCCTCTTCAATAAATGGTGTTGGGAGAACTGGACTGGTACATGCAAAAAAATGAAACTAGACCACCAACTTACACCAAACACCAGAATAAACTCGAAATGGACAAAAGACTTAAATATAAGTTGTGACATCATAAAAGTCCTAGAGGAAAACATAGGCAGTAAAATTTCAGATATCCCACACAGCAATATTTTTGCTGATATATCTTCTATGGCAAGGGAAATAAAAGAAAAAATAAACAAATGGGACTACATCAAACTAAAAAGCTTCTGTACAACTAAAAAAAAAGCATCAAAATTAAAAGGGAACTGACTGTATGGGAGAATATATTTGCCAGTGGTACATTGGACAAGGGTTTGATCTCCAAAGTATATAAAGAACTAATATAACTCAACACCAGGGAAACAAACAAGCCAATTAAAAAATGGACAAAGGACCTGAATAGACACTTCTCCAAGGAGGACATACAGATGGCCCATACACATATGAAAAGATGCTCAACATCACTAACCATCAGAGAGATGCAAGTTAAAACCACAGTGAGCCCTGGCTGGTGTGGCTCGGTGAATTGCGTGGTGGCCTGTGAACTTTCAAAGGGTTACCAGTTCTATTCTCAATCAGGGCACATGCCTGGGTTGCAGGCCGGGTCCCTGGTTGGAGACGTGCAAGAGGCAACCACACATAGATGTTTCCCTCCCTCACTTTCTCCCTCCTGTCCCCTCTCTCTAAAAATAAATAAATAAAATCTTTAAAATGTATAAAAAATATTTTTAATGTAAACACTGGTGACATTAAACATTCATTGCTACATTGCTTATTGTGTTTTTATGCTGTATTATACTTTTTTATGAGTCATGATAGCAGCAATTAAGTTGTTTGTATTTTAACTAAAACAAAAATGCTTCTATCTTGCTATAGAATAAACACATTTCAGTAAAAAAATAAAAATAAAAAATAAAACCACAATGAGATATGACCTCACACCAGTCAGAAAGGCCATCATTAATAAATGAACAAACAAGTGCTGGCAAGGATGTGGAGAAAAGGGAACCCTAGTGCACCATTGGTGGGAATGCAGACTGGTGCAGCCACTGTGGAAAACAGTATGGAATCGCCTCAAAAAACTAAAAATGGAACTGCCTTCTGACCCAGAGATTACACTGCTGGGAATATACCCCAAGAATCCTGAAACACCAATTCAAAAGAACTTATACACCCTAATGTTCATAGCAGCATTATTTACAATAGCCAAGTGCTGGAAACAGCCTAAGAGCCCATCAGTAAATGAGTGGATAAAAAAACTACGGTACAGTTACACAGTGGAATACTACGCAGCAGAAAGAAAGAAAAGAAAGAAAGAAAGAAAGACAGAAAGACAGAAAGACAGAAAGACAGAAAGAAAGAAAGGAAGGAAGGAAGAAAGAAAGGAAGGAAGAAAGAAAGAAAGAAGGAAAGAAAGAAAGAAAGAAACTACTACCTTTCACTACAGCATGGATGGAAATGGAGAATATTATGCTAAGTGAAATAAGTCAGTGAAAGACAAATACCATATGATCTCACCTACAAGAAGAACCCAATGCACAAAAATAAACTAATGAGCAAAACAGAACCAGAAACATAGAAACATGGAACAGAATGACTGCGACCAGAGAGAAGGAAGGGGATAATGGCGGAAAGGGGGGGAAGGGACTAGTCAAAGAACATGTATGAATGACCCATGGACATGGACAAAGGTGGTGTGGGGATGGACTGTGGGAGCAATGGGTGGGCTGGCTGGAGGAGGGCAAAGGGGGAAAATTGGGGCAACTATAATAGAAAAAGAATTAAAATTTTTCAAAAAGTCAATGAATAGAAAAAAATCTTAAAGTTAAGCAAGATATGACTAATCCCTGACCTTGAGAGGCTCAGAATCTTCTCAGGGGTACTCTGGATGCAGAGGACAAGCAAATAAGGACATAATCCTACTAACAATGTTATAAATGCACGATCAGGTCAAGTACTGACGAGAATAAGTGGAAATGGGTTGTGATAGTCATAGTTCGTGTGAGTATAAATTGACGCAGTTGCTCCTATGGCTCCCCTGGTATTCCCCTCTCACTTCAGGGCCCTTAGAGCTGTGTGACCCACGTGCAGATGTGTGCAAAGGGGGCACCTATGGGCATGCTACTGCAGCATTGTGTGAATACCAAGCCCCAGAAACAACCTCAATACCCATTAATAAAAGAGTGGGCAAAAGTGCAGCTCAGCCATAACCTAGAATATTTCTCCACAGTAAGAAGAAGACAAGGCAGATCTACTATGTTCTATTATCAAACATCTAATATCAAATACCCTCCATCTACACACACACGTACACACACCATCCCAGGCATAGCTCTTCCAGGCCCAGGACAGAGACCTGGCACCTCATCGATGCACAATAAATGTGAAATGAATTGAACTGAACTGAATTGAGCCAAGTACCCAGAGAGGGGTCCAAAAAACCAGGAGGAGCTACTAGCAGAAAGAGAATAAGAACAGGGATGAAAGTCCCTGGCTGACACTATGGGGGTGCTTTGTATAGAAGCAAAGGGCAGACACAGAGAGGAAACCCACAGACACCTCTGCTGCATAGGGGCTTACACCCCTGCCAGGCCCACACCCAAGGGGATCTGGGCCTGAGGAACCAGACCCAGGCTGAGGGGAAAGAGAAGGCTGGCAAAGGCCCAGGCAGCAAGCCCCCACCCTCGCCTCCTTCCCACACTATCAGCTCTTGACTTCCTGTTTGACCAAACTTGTCAAGTGTGTTTTTGAAAGCTCCTATCTTTGGGAAGAGTTATGGGGGAAGGGGAGCCCAGATTTCTCAAGGGGCCACAGTGACCACTCAGCCCACAGCTCTGCACCTCTGCCTTGAACTCCCAGAGAGGGGAAGATCTGCAGTGCCTGGGCCACAGGGCTCAGGCTTCTCTCCCATGGGAAGCCTAAGGGTCACATGAATCTTAGGGGGAGGGGTGTCTGTCTGTAGGTCTGTGTGCCTGTCTGTGCGTGTATGTGCCCACGTGTGCTTGCATGTGCATGCTCCAATTTGACTCCTACCCAACCACATATAAAATTATCTCCCGCTACATGCTGGGCACATTTTTGGACACTAGAGATGAATCAGCTCTTTTCCATGCCTGAGTCCGGACCTCTCATGCCTCTTCATTCATCATTCTGTGCTTTATAAGGAATATTAGTACATCCTACACACAGCAGGCTGTTTCTCACTGCCAAGCCTTCACTTCACTGCTCCTCCAGCCTGGGACTCCTTTCCTCTCTTACCTGGTTAACATTTTTCTGTCTTTCTGATTTGGGCGCAGGTGTTACTGCCTCCAAGAAGTCTTCCCTGTCACCCTTTTGTGACTAGTTGGGCTAGAGTCTCTCTTTGGGATCTTCATCACGGGCCTGGGCTTCAATAGGTCTATTGTGGAACATACAGCAATACGAAAATCAACATTAAAGGAGTGCTTTCTATGTTCCAGGAGTGGTACTAAGCAGTGAACATGTATTGATGTATTTAGTTTTCACAGTATCCCTATGAAATGGGAGGCCTTCTAGCTGCCTTCCTCAAAGCCATTTTCTCTCCTTTTTTATTAACTTAGCTCTAATTCTGTTGGGAACAGCAGTGTGCCCAGCTTAATAATCACATTTCATTCCTATCTTGCAATTAAATTCTGACTAATAGGATGTAGGTTCAAGTTGCTAAGGGAGAGTTATGGGAAAACTCTTTTCTTTTTCTTTTTTTTCTATTGTCATTAAAATACAGTTGTCTCCATTTTCCTGCCACCACTTTCTCATGCTCCACCCACCCCCACCTCCCACCCTTTGACTTTGTCCATGGGTCCTTTATACATGTTCCTTGATGACATTTAAAGGGTGCCTGATACAGCTAAAAAGCACATGTTGCCTCTCCTCTTTTATCCCTCTTCCATCCTGGAATGTTAACATGATGGCTTGAGCCATAGTAGTCATCTTGCAACCATGAGACAATCTTGAAAAGGAAGGCCCATGCTTAAAATGATGGAATAGAAAAATAGAAGTAAGTTCTACTTTTGATATGGTCAAGTAAACTCCTAATGGACCAAAATCCCAGTGATAATAACTATTAACTCTGGACAAAACTAAAAATACAACTATCTAAAGGCAGTGGAGAGTGAAAAAAAGCAGGCAAATTCTGGATGGAAGTTGACATTTGGAATAGAGGATAGGGAATAGGCTCTTTCCCATTTTTGTGGCTTTTAGCTTGAAGACAGTTCAAAGTCAGCTTAAGTAGACACTGAGCAGAGAGTACCACGTGTGATGACTAAAGCTCTTATAAAAACCCTTAGTGTTTCTGACTTAAAGAAGCAGAGGATAAAGCTTGGGGAAACCTCAGCTGCCAGAAAGTGAAAGGAGAGAGTCGAAGACAAGGAGCCCTTAATTCTGCGCACAAACTGTCACGCCTCTGGTGAGTGCTGACCCATGCCTTCACGGAGAAGGTTCAACACTGCCCAGCGGCAGATAGAAGAACTCAGTGAGATTTGCTTTGCTGTCCCAGCAACAGAGTCTGCAGTTGGAGTCCAACTAAGGTAATTACCATCAAAAAGAAGAAACTCAACACTCTCTGTAAGAATATAACAAAGCCCAGTGCCTACACAATATTATACTCACAATGTCCAGGATACAGTAAAAAAATATATTAGTCCTGGCTGGTGTGGCTCAGGGGATTGAGTACGAAGAGAAGGGTCACCAGTTAGATTCCCAGTCAGGGCACATGCCTGGGTTGCAGCCCAGGTCCCCAGTAGGGGGCATGTGAGAGGCAACCACACATTGATATTTCTCTCTCTTTCTCCCTCCCTTCCCCTCTCTCTAAAAATAATAAATGAAATCTTTAAAAAATACTAGTCAACATATATGAAGAACAGAAAAACATGACCAACTTGCAAGAGAAAAGACAATTAATGGAGACACAGATGTTGGAATTAGCAGACAAAGATTTTAAGCAGTTATTAGATCAAAGATGTAAAGAAAGTGCAGCAGCAATGAATGAAGATGGGACCAGATGTCTGTGCTGCTGCCTTGGGCTGAGTGCATCTGGAGAAGATGGGATACCCATGCAGAGCTGGGATTTAGAGCGGAGAGAGAAAGACAGGGGAAAGAAGGGAAATAAAGGGAAGAGAAAGAAAGAAAGAGGAGTGAGGTGATAAAAGAGAAAAGTGAGGAGAAAAGTGCAGAACAGCAAGTACATGGGTTCCAATGGCTTCAGAACAGTGTCCTGAGAAGGGAGAGGCTATCCCCTGCCTCCTGACCCCTGTGGCCTGACAGCTGCCCTTTTCCAGGTGCCTCGGTCCTCATCCTGTCACCTCAGGAGCATTGTTCATCCTGTGACCCTCCAACCCCAGCTTCCTCTGAAACTGCTACATCCAGGCAGGAACATTCCAATACTCATCCGAATTGCAGGGAGAGGAAGAAGGAAACAGGCTGTACGATGAGGTAGGAGAGTGATAGGATAGGACTGATCCTGTACGACTGCAAAGCCCCTTCCCGTGCCCACTTCCAGCTTCCAGCCATGTGGTGGGCACTGTCAAGCCTGAACCCACGTAGATTTGCCCCCACTTGCTCCCAGGAGGGCTCTGTCGGGACAGCTGGGCCACCGACCAACACTGCCCAACCACACCTTCAAGTTGAGGTGCAGGGGAGCTGTGTGGGTGTTGAGGTGGTCTTGGAGAACTCTGAGTATACTCAGACACACAAAGAAATTCAAAGTACAGTTTCTGCAAGTACAACACCTAAATCTTAGCCCTTTGCTCACGGGCAGCAGCAAACAGAACAAACATAAACATCACATTTACCTCCTCGCCCCAGTCACCTTCACAGCTGATTTCTGCCCCTTGTAATGGTTCTATGGGATTGCCAGGACAGTCTTCTCTCCCAATTTACAGAGGTAAAAACTGAGGCCATCAGAACATAAGAAATGGGTTTCATTTTGTACAATGATGTACAAAAAATAGCAGATGTAGGTCTACAACCCAGGGGTCCTGTGCCCCAGTCAGAGCTCTGTCCCACGAACCAGAGAGGCAGGTGCCTTCCCCGAGTCCTGTGTTATCCTACCCACCCCCTACCATTGCTTGTGATATAGGCATGTTCATCTTCACTCAGCTATGAGCTTTTAGAGGATAAAGACTGTGTCCTTTCACTGCCATCTCCAGCAGCCAGCACGGAGCAGAGACTTGAACTATGATGAAAAAGCTTAAACCAGCCTTGGTTGTAGCTGAAGAGTAAGCTACAGTGCAAGGCAGACCTTCTCCAGGAGTCGCCCTTTCTCTCCCAACAAGCATGTGACTGCAGCCGCCCCAGCGCTGGAGACCACCAGCATAAACACAACACATGTCATCTTTAGGCAAAGGAAATTGAAACCAATGAACACAGTTGGCCACCTTTTTTTTTTCCTAACATCCCTCTAAAAACATGCAGGCAAAGCAATTGGTTCAGAACATGGGGAGCTGGAATGCATTTAGGAGCCCTGAGGTTGTCCAACCGGAACCTGCATATCCAGAGACGCCACCTCCTCTCCCAGGCCCTGACAAGCTGATTGAGCCGGGACAGGAAGAGTAACTGGCGGGTGATTGCAGACTATCCAGTGTCAGCTCATTGTTCCGGGAGGAAGCTGTCAGGACCAGACCTCCCGGGAGTGCCTGCGGCCTCTGGTTCTTATTTTTCCCTTTGTAGGTGGAGGGATGTTGGGGGTGGTATCAGGGAGCCATCATCCTTTCCCCCACCCAACCAGACACTCCCAACCAGATGTCGTCAACCCAAGGTCTCCACATTTACAACTCCTGAGACCCCAGATGAGGGGAATAAGGACCACCTGATGCTGGTTTTCCTAGGGTTCCCTTAAAAGCAAAAGTTGTGTGCTTTTCTTAATTTTGCTAAGAACACTTAATGCCAGCTATGCCTTCTTTAAAAAATTCTAACTATACAAGACAGCATTATTGACTACAGGTACAATGTTGTACAGCAATCCTCTAGGACTTACTCATCTTGCTTAACTGAAACTTCATGCCCCGTGACTAGTAACCCCTCATTTCCCCTCTCCTCACCCTCTAGAAACCACCATTGCACTCTTTGATTCTCTGATTTGACTACTGTGGATAACCTCAGATAAGTGGAATCATGCAGTACTTGTCTTTCTGTGATTGGATTATTCCACTTAGCATAATATCCTCGAAGTTCATCCATGTTATCACATATTGCAAATCGTCTTCTTTTTAAATGCTAACCAGCACTCCATTGTCTGTCCTATCACTTTTCATATCCGTTTACCTGTGGCTGCACATTTAGAGTGTTTCCACATTTGGGCTCCTGTCAACAGGGCCGCAGAGAAACTGAGCGTGCTAACAGCGCCTTGGGATCCTCATTTCGATTCTTTTGAATAAATTCCCAGAAGTGGGATTACTGGTTCATTTTATTTTTTAATGTTGAGGAGCCTTCACACTGTTTTTCATAGTGGCTGCCCCATTCTGCTTTTCCACCAACAGCTTGCAAGGGTTCCAGTTCCTCCATATTCTCGCCCATACTTTTGTCTTTTGTCTTTTTGATAACAGCCATCCTAACAAATGTAAAATGAATTTTATCTGATTGTGGTTTTGGTTTGTATTACCCTGATGATTAAAGATGTTCAGCATCTATTCAGATATCTGTTGGCCATTGGTGTGTCTTCTTTGGAGAAACGTCTATTCAAGTCCTGAACCCATTTTTTTCTGTTATTTCATTCTTTCTTTTATTTATCTTGTAAATGTTTTATTGTTATTCTGTTCCAGTTGTCCCGATTTCTTTTCCTTTGCCCTCCTCCACCCAGCCCACCCCCTGCTCCCACAGTGAATCCCCACACCATTGTCCATGTCCATGGGTCATTTGTACATGTTCTTTGGCTGAACCCCCTTTTTAATCAGGTTGTTAGTTTTGTCGCTATTGGGTTGTAGGAGTACCTTATATGTTTATAAAATATATAATTTGCAAATATTTTCTCCTATTTTGTAGGTTTCCTTTTCACTCTGTGGATTATTTCCTTTGCTATGTAGATGCTTTTTTTTTAGTGTGATAGAATCCCGCTGGTTTATTTTGTTTTGTTTTTCGCCTTTGCTTTTGGGGTCATATCCATGAAATCACTGTGAGGACCAATGTCATGAAGATTTTCCGTTTTCTTCTAGGAGTTTTATTTTCAGGTTTTATTAAGTCTTCAGTCCACTCTGAGCTGATTTGTGTGTGTGTGTAAGACAAGGGTCAGTTTCATGCTTTCGCATGTGGATGTAGCTTCCCAGCACTGTTCGTTGAAGAGACCGTCTCTATCCTCTGTGCATTCCTCACACCCTTGGCAAAGGTCAGTTGACCGTAAATACATGGAGTTCTTTCTGAGCTCTGTATTCTGTTCCACTGGCCTATATTTCTGTTTTTATGCTAGCACCATGCTGTCTTGATTACTGTAGTTTTATAATATATTTTTAAATACCTCAACTTAATAAATGCTACATCTGAAAAGCCCACAGCTAACATCATACTCAATAGTGAAAAACTTAAAATTTTTCCTCTAAGACCAGGAAGAAGGCAAGTATGCCCACTCTCACCACTTCTATTTAACACAGTACTGGAAGCCCTAGGCAGAGAAATTAGTCAACAAAATAAAATAAAAGGCATCCAATAGGAAAGGAAGAAGCAAAATTTTCCCTGTTTGTGGATGACATCGTCTTGTACACAGAAAACCCCAAAGACTACAAAAATACTGTTAGAACATATGAATTCAGTAAAGTTGCAGGATACAAAATCAACATACATACATACTAACAACAACCTATCTGAAAAGGAAATTTAAAAAACAAGCTCATTTACAGTAAGAATAAAATACTTCAGAACAGCTGAAAAACTTGCATACTGAAAACGTGTTTTGTTGCAACAAAATATTAATGAAAGAAAATTTTTTTTAAACCATAAACAATGGAAAGACATGCACATTCATGGGTTGGATGACTGAAAATTGTTTGTTTGTTTGTCTTTACTGATATCCATTTGCTTTACCATCATTTTTGGCAAAAATGACCCTTCCCCTCAGCGCACTGCAGTGGCATCTTTGTTGTACATCAAGAAACTACATATTGGGTCTTTCTCTTCTGTTCCATTCATTAGTTCATTTGCCTCTCCTTATGCCTGCACTACACTGTCCTAATTACTGCCACTTTATAATAACTCTTGAAATCTGGAAGTTAAAATTTTCCAACTTTGTTCTTACTCTTCAAGATTACTTGGCTATTCTAAGTCTTTTGCTTTGTTATATAAAGTTCAAAATCAGTTTGTCAATATTCACTCCCAAAAATTCCATTGTAAAGTCGATTAAGGTTGAATTGAATATTCGGAAAAAGTGACATTTGAACAATATTGAATTTCTTAATCCATGAACACAAAACATCTCTCCATTCATTTAGGTCTTCTTTAAATTTTCACAACATGATTTTACAGTTTTCAGTGTAGAGGTTTAATACATTATTAGACTTATTTTAGATATTTAATTTTTGATGAAATTATAAGTAATTTCACTTTTTTAATTTAATTTTCCAATTTCTGGTTATAAGTTATAGAAGTACAAATAACCAAGATTGGCCACCATTTCCTTAAAGAAGAGAAGAGAAGAGAAGAGAAGAGAAAAAAAAGAAAGGAAAGAAAGAGAGGAAGGAAAGAGAGGAAGGAAGGAAGGAAAAGAAAGAAAAAGAACTTACGAACTGATGTATATATTACCTTTATATACTGTAGTCTTATTAAACGTACTTATTAAGTATATTAATTGTTTATAGATTCTTTTAGATTTTCCGATATGCAATCATTTCACCTGCAAATATAGATCTGTCAACGTCTTGCTTTTAAACCCTTATGTCTTCTTGGGTTGTCTAGGCCCTGAGCACAACAGTGGAAGAGGTGGTGGCAGTGGACACCCTGGTCTGGCTTCCAACCTCTGAAGGAAGTGCCCACTATCTGGACATTAAGTATAATGTTATAAGGGTTTTTATGTTAGCTATATAGGTTTTTCTGTAAATACCCTTTATCAGATTGAGGAAATTCCTTTCTAGTTTCCTAGTTTGATTAGGGTTTTTATCATAAATTGATGCTGAATTTTATCAAATACTTTTTCTACATCTACTGAGCACAAGTAGTACCACAATTCACATGAGGATGCACTCTCTGCAGCGGGGGGCTAAAATGGAACATGTTGGGGGTTGTTAACATCACCCCTTTGGAACGTCGATGTGGGATTGAAAGCACTCATGGCAGGGTTGGTGGAGAGTCAGAGAAAGTCTGTTACTAAGAGAACTTTGCCTACCAGAGACTGAGAAGAGGTGTCCTTTATCCTTTCCAAATCTTGCAATATCACTAACTTGGTGTCTGTTTTTATTTAACCATTTTGTGCTAATGTTGGTGTTACCCAGGCATTAAATCCAGAGTTGTGTTTCTTGAGTCTCCCCTAGGCGGGGAAAGCTGCTGGGTTCTCCAGGGTCCAGACTCCCCCATCACCAGCCTCCCCGGAGATAGGTGGTTCAACTGTGCCTGTAGAAGAATCAAGAAAGGACTCTGCTTCTTCTCTTTCTTCCCAGCAGTTTCCCAGGATCTCCAGGTGCTGCCTCAGCTTTCAGAATGGACTCTTCAGGCTCCTTCCCTCTCAAAGTAGGATACAGAAGACGGGCATCACTTACGGGGGGAGCAAGACTGGTGTGGGATGGGGAGTGCTGCCAGGTGATCTGGAGGTCCAAGAAAGCCCACCATACAGGGTGCCCTCCCAGCTCAGACCCAGGAACTTGAACACTTTCTTCCCTAGGAACTTCAAACACCTTCATTAACAGGGCTAGAGAATCATCTGCAGAAACCAATAAACATCCTACCACCTCCAGATGCTGCAATCTTGCCACAGGACAGACCAAAGAGGGTCAGCAAAAGTTGGAGGATAAGACCTCTTGCCCAGACAAGATAAGAGCTATTGTCTAGGCCTTGCTAGTTCAAGGCCGCCTAGGTCTGGGTGTTGACATAAACTCACTTTGAGCCATTGGGAGTTAACCCATGGCACACTGTGGAAGGTTCGGTAACTCCCAGCTACACCATCTGTGGTCTTTGTAAAGTCTCAACCCGAAGAGCCTCTCCCTCCAGACACTGGTAAGCACGAGCACTGGGCCAGATGGCTCCTACCTGGATGTTACAAGAAATAGTCTGGTGTCCACACTGAACCAAGCCGGACAAGTAGCTCCTCTCGGAGCTGACAGTCTTAATGGTGTGCTCTACATTTACACCCTCAGAGCCTCGGGAATTTTCCTCTCAATATCACTGTCCTTTCTCCCAGACCTTCACCCCATACACTGTGCCAAGGGGCCCAACTGGTTGCTGCCCATCCTCAGCAACTGAGCTCCGCCCCTCCACCTCCACCCTGGAAAGGGGCCTGTCCCTCAAAAGTCCCTCTCTCCACAGAGCTTCTCTGATCACCTCAGAGGGGTGGCAACCCAATCCTTAAATTCAGGGACCATGCCATTCTCTCCCCAGACCACATATTGTCCTATAACTGTCGTCTCGATTTGTTCAGTCCTTCTATTTCCCAACAAGCCTGAGTGCTCCTTGAGACCAGGGACCAGGTTTTACAGGTTTGGGTAGCAACTTCTGCTCCTTGAACATTTCTGGGTCCACTATGGGAAGACTGGCAAACTAAGTGATGCTTCCCTGCATCCTTCCTGGGCCCCTCACCATGCCTGGGACGGCCTGTGGGCCAGCCCCTTGGACACCCACCATCACTGGGCAACAAGGTCCTTTCACTTGGACCCATCAGTCAAGCAGTGGGAAGCTGTTAGTACAACTCAGGAAGGAACAACTTCACCCTGGGAGCAAACTCCAAGAAGGGCTATTTGGATAAGCTTTTGCCAAGGTGTGGAACCTTGAGGAGCTGGGCCAGAGGTTTCAGGAAACCCCACAGGGACATGTGGCATGGACATCACATTTGGCACACAGCATGCTGGAGGAATTCAGCAGCAAGACTGCCTGCCTGCACGTTCAGTGGCCGTTCTCCCGTAAGTCCAGCACATTTGCAAAGCTTTGGCACAAGGCTGCTCCCATCCTTGCCGGCATGGGTTTATGGATATTAAAAATGTGCTGATGTGAATCACCATGCAAACACGCTTCACTAGAAGTGCTGCGTGCAGGAACACTGTTCCTTTTATCATCTCTTCCACCTCTGTTGGAAACATTCACCCACAGATGATGCGGAGATTAGTGGGGCGTCAGGCTGCTGCGTGTTTTTAGGCAGCCTGTCAGCTTCCATCAGCTACGGCTAGGGCCGCAGAGGAGGCTGGGACACACCTCCTTGCCCCTGCCCAGGGCCCATGGGCAGAGTCTGGGGCAGGAAGAGTGGCTTGGATGTAGGAGAAGGCATTTCCTAGTCAAACGTATTCTCAAGTATCCAGGCTGTCGCCATTGCCCTGTGGGAACATGGTAGCCAGCCCCTTTGGAGTACCTTTGCACAGGTGGCAAACAGCATCAGTGAAAGTCCAAACCCTCCTGCTCTGGGAGAGCCACTCTCCCTGTTGGGTTGCCAGGTAAAATATAGTCCCATGGGAGTGGGAATGTGGGCCAGACAGCCCCTGCCCTCAGTGCACGCAGGAAGGTACCAGAACCGGATGCAGACATTCTGAGAATGGCCATGGTAAGGGTTTGGGGGCAGATGCTCTGGGAGCCCAGAGGTCCCCTCTGCTAGGAGATCAGGGAGTGCTAGAACTGAGCGTTGAACCGCAGCTAGGCTTTAAACACCCTGAGACTGGGAGATGGCACTCCAAGTGGCAGGAAAGGCCTGAGCAGACGTGGGGACTGGGAGAGCACAACCTCGAGGACCAGGTACTTTCCCACTCATGCTCATCCACTCTCTGTATCGCCTTGTCCACATGTTGCCTCAAAAAATGACTGTCATCATCCCAGGCACCATATCCAAACCCAACCAGGGACAGAAACAGAAGAGCTCCTCTCTGCCAGTGTGTCCAGGAGCCAGTGCAGGGACAGGAAGCCAATTTGAAGGAGGAGGCACTGGCAGGGGGGAGGAGCCTGTCTTGGCCTATGTCTGACCAGGGCATTCCTGTGCCAACAGTGATAATCTGGCCCACTGCTGTCTTGCCTTACCTAACACCTTCGTTGTTCACAGGGTGGTCCGACTCCCCAGGCACACTGCAGAGGGCAGAGGTTCTGTCCCATGCATCTCCGCCCACAATCTAGCGTGCTGTTTGGCTCACAGTAAACTCTAAGGACCTCACCTAGAACACAGCGAATCATGATCCCATCCTCACTGGGTTTCTGTTCGCACCTACTTAGGGCCACTGTGCTGCCTGGCTCCCCAAGGCTGTATCCACATGGAGGACAATGGGAACTCAGTGCTGCAGGCCTGCAGCTCATAGTGGTCAAGCGGGTGGGGCCAACATTTATGGGGTTGTTACCGTGTTATAGTCTAGCTAAATTATCTTAATCCTTATAGTGAGGGGGGGCACTATTATATCCCCAGATGGAGAAACTAAGGCACAGAGTGTTAAATAACCTACTCAATGTCACACCTGTACCAAGTGGCAGTGTGGGATGGGAACCACTTCAGTTGGCCCCAGAGCCTTTTTTAAACCACTGTGCCCCTCTGCCCCTGAGAAAGCCCTGCACTGTCCATCTACAAGAAGTGCCTTCGAAATCCAAGCTCTTAGAGGAAAGCCCAGACTGTGAACATACGTACAGCACAGCAGAGCTGGGGTGGGCTTTGGCAGCACCACGCCCCACCGATCCTCCTCACCTGCCCTCCCTTCTGTTTCTTAGAATAGCCTAAGGCCTAGACAGGAATGTATGGCCCCCTACCGGTCCGGCCCCAGCTCTTTGTAGCAGGTCCAGCATCCTTTCCCGGACTCCCTCTGCCTTTCCAACAGAGGCTCTGCCTGCCCTCTGTGAGGGACACATGGACTGTCAGTAGCTTCAGAAAGGTGCCCACAGGGTAGAAGCAACCATAGGAATGGACCCAGCCAAATCTCTTGACCTTTTGCTGACGACTGAGCACAGCCTGAGTTGAGGGGCTCCTTACAGAGTGTCCCTTATAGGGAACACTAACCAGGCCTCAAAGCCCCACTAGGTAAATGAGCCTCCCTCTTGCCACCCAAAGGGAAGGAAAAGGAGGGGCTGAGCCTTAGAGCCCTGGGGGTTCAGCAAACATCTAGACGTCCCTCCAGGGTCTGCCCTAGACCCAGAGACCACCATGGGGAGACAGGGGCATCTAACCAACCGCCTCCCCAGCTAGGGGCGACCACACCCACGTTGGTCTACAGAGAGGAGGAGAGGGGAAAATGACATTCCATTATGTGAAATTCTTTCCCTTGGATTAAAACCAATTTGAATTAGCTAGATCTTTTCTTTAGGATAATGTTGAAGGGGTTAAGGGAAAAAATGAGGGGCCAATGTATTTGAAAAGAATGACAAGGTCTTCAAGCATTCCAAGGTAGAACTTGGGTTATGTTTTTAATAGAAAAATCATGTTTTTAATTACCTACCAGTTAACTAACTTTCAATCAGATATCCCCAGTTGTACATGATACCGCAGACAGACAAGCCATGTTAACCTCTTGGTTTCTAGAACCCTGCCGTGCCCATGTGTACACCACAGGTTGAACAGCAAGAGGGAGTCAGAACCAATTTTAGTTCTAGAATCTCAGAAACAGAAAGAATTTCAGGGGTCATTCAATCTTGGGTTCATCACCTTGTCACCATAAAGGGCTCCTCTTATTATTCCCCCCAATATCCTGGGAACCCAATGATGACATCAACACTAACCAGCACTGGTGACTAGGATGGACTAACCACGCAGAGATGGTAAAATTTCAGAGAAATGCCATACTGCTTTAGATAACCTGATACTCTCCATTTGGGTTAAATAATGGCTTTCTGATCTGCCTCTCAAAATGCTAAAAACAGTTTCATGCCACATTTATTTCCATTCGTCAACCCAAAAGTATCTCAGGCCTGGCCTAACCAGCCTCTGGGACTGTTCTGCAAACCTAGACTGTGAAGGCGAAGACTGTGTATGGCAGCCCTGAAACCATAGGCCATGGGGCCATGTGGCCCACAAGAGGAGGTTGGTCCTGTGGCCATCAGCCCTGGGTGGGGAGAGGGGCTGGGGCCAGGGCCAGGGCAGACCCAGGCTTCCTCAGAGTTTCTTGCTCACCATAGTGTGGTGCCTTTGATGCCTATAGCTGCTGAATTTCACTTTCCATCTGGCTCCCTGGCCAAGGCCACTGAGAAAGGCCAGGTGGTGGGACTCTAGGACTGTCATCTGGAATGACATCCGTAATCCCAAGAGAACAGGATATGGAGAGCAAAAGTCAGCAACCGCTCAGGGACCTGAGTGCAGCAAGAAGCATTCTTTTTGTCCCAGGAGAGACCAGGTCTGGGATGGCTCAGGAACACCTGGTCTATCCCCAGGGAAGAGCTACTTGCAGCTAAGGGGGACCTGGGGGGAGGCCTCATGAAAGCAAGGATCCAGGTGGTGGCAAGTGCCTTCTCAACCTTTCCTGAGGCCCATTTCCCACCCTGGTTGGGGGCATGGGGCCTCCACCCCCAGAGGCTTTGCCAAGTTCCCCCGTGTACCTTTGCTAGAAGCCAGGAAACCTGCATTCAGATATCCCCAGGTATATATGATACCATGGGCATTCAGGTCCTAGATTTGACCCACTTTCACTGTGTGACCTTTAGAAATTCCCTTTTCTCTCTCCAGGCCTCAGTTTCCTCATGTATCAAATACAGGGATGAGTACAGCAGGTGTTATCTATATCAAAGTAGACAAATTTATTGGATACATTGTGTGTTCCTGCTGTTTTAGGTACACTATTTCTTTTGATCTGTACAAAACTTTATATTAATAGAGCTTGGCGTTTTATTGAGGGTTTACTACAGGCCAGACCTTGTGCAGGGCCCTTTACCTGTATCGATTCACTTAGTCCTCACAATAATCCTACGATATAGATCCTGTTATCTCCATGTTATAGGGAGGAAACTGAGGCGCAGAGCACTTCAGTAACTTCCCCAGTCATGCAGCTAATGGGTGGGGAACTGAACCCAGGCTACACAACTTCAGAGCACGCAGGCCACTTTTCTGCGGCCTTGTGCAGTTTCTGTACAACACGGAAATAAAAAGAGCACCCTACTCAGGGAACTGTGAGCATTACATCGGTGGTCGAGAACTGCATGAAACATACAGACCTGCTCAGTGAGAGTGAGCTCTTGGTCTCACTACTACTACTACTATTACCACCATCATCATCATCATCATCATCATCATTCTCCCCTTTCCACTAGGGCTCAGAGAGGTGAGGTGCAGATCCAGGCCTCCAGCCCTGACAGCACTGCCTACCCAGCCTCTCCTCCTGCTGCTCACTCCATTCCTTCAGCTCAAGGCAGCCCCAGGCAAGGCCAGAAGGGCCACCCATTACCTGCCTGCTTTCCTCATTCCCAGTCTTCAACTGGCTCCACTTCTGCCTTGGAGATTCCTCTGGACTCACTCACTCCCTCTCCCCAGGGTCAAGGCCCCTACCTCTCGGAGAGACAAAGGAGGCCCACTCCCTTTGGTAGAGTGCCTGATCACAGCTTAGTGTGGGACGGTTCTGCAGGGAAGGTGGACGGGATACAGAAGTGGAGCTCTAAGAGAGGACTCCCGGGAGCAGCCCAGGACAGAAGTCATGGGAGGTCTGAAATCCCTCAGAACAGCCCATTTCCTGGAAATGTTGATGGTCAGGGCCACCACCTCAAAGCTCAGCAGTCCATGAGTCTGGGAGGATGTCTAGCCTCAGATTTTTTTTAGATAGAGACTTGCCAATTTTTAAAAAAACTCCTTTTGTTTTAAAAGGTAATTTAAATATATATAACCCCCCATAGTCATCCCTTAATATTTTCATGTATATTCTCCCTGATTTTTCTATGATAAAATGTAAACCTCAAAAAATTAAAAATAGAACTAACATATGATCAGCAATTCTACTGCTGGGTATATATTCAAAGGAAACCAAATCACTATCTCAAAAAGACACATGCACCCCATGTTCATGTGGCAGAATTTACCAAAGTCAAGACGTGGAAACAGCTGAAATGTCCACCAACAGATGAATGGATAAAGAAAATGCAGTGCGTGTACACATCAGAGTGTTATTCAGCCATAAGAAAGAAGGACATCCTGCAACAATGTGGATGGACCTCGAGGGCATTATGCTAGGTGAAATAAGTCAGACAGAGAAAGACAAACACTGTATGATCTCACTTATATGTAGAATCTAAAAAACAAAAAAAGAACTCGTAGCAACAGAGAATGGATAGGTGGATGCCAGGAGTGGGGCTTGGAGGTGGATGGAAAAGGTGAAGGAGTCAAAAGGTACAAACTTCCGGCTATAAAATAAGTGGGTCACGGGACGTAGCGCACAGCATGATGGCTACAGTTAACAACACTGTATTTTGTATTTGGAAGTTGTTCAGATAGTAGGGCTTACCAGTGCTCCTCACAAGAAGAAAAACTGCACCTCCGTGGGATGACAGATATTAACTAAATTTGTGGCAATCAAATCATTATGTTGTACGCCTTATGTGGAATCTAAAAAACTAAAGAAATGAACAAACAAAACAAACCGACCCGTAGATACAGAAAAACTGATAATTGCCAGAGGGTTGGGTGGTGGGGATATGGGCAGAAAGGTTAGGGGATTAAGAGGTACAAACTCATAAACAGGTCCCAGGAATGTAAAGGACAACACAGGGAATATTAGTAACATCAATCACATCACAATAACTTTGTGTGGTGACAGATGGATAGTGGGCTTTTTGTGGTGGTCACTTTGTAAGGTGTACAAATATGAAATCTCACTATGCTTTACCCCTGAAACTAATATAATATTGTGTGTCAACTGTACTCTAACTCAGAAGAGCTTTACATTTCAGAACAAAAATTATACATGAAGCAAAAAAAATCATTATGTTGTACACCTTAAACTAATAACAGTGTGATATGTTAACTATATCTCAATAAAACTGGGGGGAGTAAAGATATAATTTGTTTTAGAAATTGGAATAATATTATAACCACAGTTTTGTATCCATTTTTTTCACTAAACTTTACATGGCCGGAAGTTTTCATGTTACCTAAAATTTTCTAAAGTCATCTTTGTTGTGGTAGACACAGCACATTGGCTATTAAACAGCCATTTGCTCTGATGACCTACCCCCTCATTCTCCTAACTTGCTTATTAAAAAAGCTGGAAAGCCAAAAATTCTTACCTTCCCAGAGTCCTTTGCACATAGGGGTGGCCACGTGACACAGTTCTAGCCAATAGATGAAAGCAGAACTCGCTGGGCGGGTCTTCTAGTAAAGTTTATAAAAGCGGATAAGCTGATTCGTGCCTTTTGCCCTTTCTTCTTTCTTCATTTTTGGAATGCTGAAGTCATACCTGAAGAAGCAGCAACCTAAGGATGTGACCTAAGGGTGAAAGCAGGAAACTAGATGAAATTTGGGTTCTTAATAATATCCTTGGGCTGCTGCACTAGCTTGAAAATGCCTGCTTCTGGACTTGTTATTGGCTGACAGATACTCATCTGTTAAAGCCACAGTGGTCACATCTTCAGTTACCTACAGCTGAATGCAACCCTGAATGCAAAACATTCTACCATCTGAATGTTCCACAACGTAATGTTAAATTCCCTGCTGCTTTACTGCTACTACAAAGAGCAGTGCAATGAATACCCTTCAACATATTTCTCCAATTATTTACTTTGGTTTTGTTCTTAGAAATGAAATTATTGGTCCAAAGGGTAGGTAGTTTGGGGGACTTTTTGTTATTTTGTTTTGTTTTGTTTTGTTTTGTTTATTTACTTCCTGAATCAGCTTTCACATGGCCATGCAGGCAATGTTCTGCCAATGATTCTTCTACCAGCTACAGGTAAGTCAGGTTGACTTACAGGCCACTTCCTGAAGCAGAAACTAAGTCAGCCACTGTCCATTAAGGTGGACATCCCCAGGATTGCCCTGGCAAGGAGGCCTGTGTGTGATGTGAGCCTTGGAGGGGCTGGTTCTGACCACAGAAGGGCCTTTTGCTACCCCTGCTAGTTGTAGCCTCTGCTGAAGCTCCAGTCCCCAAAGGCTGTAAATTCTAGCCCAGGGTCTCTCATTGCTGCGCTGACATTTGGGGATGAACCGTATGTTGTAGGGGCTGTCCTGTACACTGTAGAAGGTTTGGCAACACCTCTGTCCTCTACCCACTATATGCCGATAGCATCTGTTCCCCAGGTGTGACAACCAAAAATTCCTCCACTGTGTCAAATGTCCCCTCCCACTGGTCTCACCTAAAACCTGCTTAAGGAATAGCTAAGTTCCAAAAGAGAGAAGATCCTGGTTCAGTTCCGAACTGGGTAGGTGGTAGGACCAGGGGTAAAAAAGACTGTAAGTGGGAGAGAGTTGCTGACAGGCTGACACCAAAGAAAGACAGAGCATCCACCAATCCCCACAGTAAGAGTTCCTGTGACTAAAAGGCCCATAAAGCAACATGGCATGAAGGGAACCAAGAGCCATCTGCCCAGTCATGCAAGGACACCACCACAGCAACCCATGTGGTCACTGCTGGCTTATTCAGATTTTTGGAGCTCCTTAACACCTCCAATGCACTGCCCAAAATTCTTGCATTTGATGGGGTACCAGTCTGAGGTCTGAAGTCCCCCCTCCCCCACCTCATAATGAGGGATTATTTTATGTGCTACAATAGCAAACACACTGACACGGTCCTTGCTTTTCTGGAGCCCAGAGTCAGTTGAATAAGTTGGACTATGGAAACAAAAGACTGCAAGAGCAAGATGGATGATCCAGGCTTTAGTCTGCTCATCTGCGAAGTGGAACAGTCCACCATCGTCTGACCTTGCAGGGTTGCTGGGTGATCATGGGCAGTTTTTATGAATCTGCCCTGAGGAAAAGACAGCTGTAGACAGGGGCAAAGCAGAAAGTGGGAGAAGAGACAGCAACTGAATTCTATTAGCACAAAGAAAAGGAAGCAGATGTTGCTTAAAGACAACCTCTCTTTCAGTCTTTATGGGCTCCTGGGTGAGTTAAATTTCATAATTTTAGTTGTATGGGGTGGATACCATAAAATCAAAATGACTTAAACAAGACAGGTGTTTATCTTGCTCTCACATAAATGTCTGAACCAGAATGGCCTCTCTGCTCCAGAAGTCACTGGGGCCCAAGTACTTTTTCCCTTGTTGGTCTCCTATCCCAGAGCACTGCCCTCATCTGCTTGGCACAAGATAGCTGTCTACCATGTCTGCATCCTAGCCTGCATGAGGGAAGAAGGGGGAAGGAGGGCGCATCTATATCCTTCAAGGGTATGAGCCAGAAGTTGCTCCAATCATGTGCCAGAGCTGAATCCCACTGGTTCTAAGAGATGCTTGTGTGTATGTCTTTTTAACTCAACATGGTAGCTTGAAATAAGCTGTGATGGGAGTATTTACACCACGGAAATTGGCAAACATGACAATCAGGGCTTTATGTTCCCTGAAGAGCTGGTTTTTAAACAATTACCAGCACAGCCTCACACTTTTCTGCTCACAATCCATTGGTGAGAGAACATAGCGACAAGATTACTGCCTAGCTGCAAGGGAAGCTAAGAAACATAGCCTCCAGTTGTACACTTGTGCCCAACTACAAACCTCATTGCTGAGAATAAGGGTAGGGTAGATACTGGTAGCAACTAGCAGACTCTGCCCCCAGACTAGTTGAAGGGATCATGTCCAGGAGGTGAGGTCTGGATTCCACACATCAGGGGGCTGGTTTCAGGGACCTCTTCCAGGCAGACCACGTGAGTGACAGTTCAAATGGCCCCAGGCAGGGTCCTGTGCATGTAGCCCAATCTGGTCCATGGGAAGCACTCACAAATCCTGGCCTGACACTGACCAAACACAACCCCCTCACACTCAATGCCACAACTCACATGATTCTTCTGGGCTCTCTGGCCTTGAAGCCCTTCCCACCTGCCCAAGGTGAGGGCAGACATCCTCCACCGCCCTGCTCTGGGCTCACCTACTGCAGTGACTTTCTATAAAATCCTCACCAAAATCTCCCTTTCTTCTCCAACTCCCTCCACAATGAAGGGTTTTTAGAGTCATGAAAGCAGTTTTCCAGATTCCCTTAGAAAAATACGTACATGTCCTGAACTGCCGCATCTCTCACTTTAGTATTTGCTCTCTGATCCTGGTACTTCAGCTGAAGCCATCGATCTGCCACCCTGCTCCTCTGCCACTGCTGAGCTCCCTGAGACCCAGCTACGGTGGACAACTGTAAATACACAAATCCAAGGTCTAGACATAACTAGTAACACTGATGGCCAATTCAGGGGTCAAGCTCCCCAAATTGACAGCCATCAGAGTCCCTGGGTCTCCATCCCAAAGGCTCTGCTTTCTGAGGAGCTACTCTCAGGTCCATCAACCCACCTGCGCTGACTGCTCTTAGACCCAGGCAAGCAGGGCTCCTGCCCTGAACTCCCATGCGCCTACTTTACATGGTCCTGCTCTGCCCCTCTCTGGCTATTCCCCTGATCCCAGAATGAGGGGTCCAGAGATTCAATAAAACAGGACCACCTGCACATGACCCCCTCTAGAGCATGTTCTGGGTCCTGAACTCAGGAATTCCCGGAGCTCCCTTGCAGGACCTGAGTGAGCTTCTTCCTTGGTTCTGTCTGCCAACGGCAGGATGAGCCCCTGGTGTGTGCACTTCTCCTGTGAGATGACCAAGAGTGGCTGTTTGGTGACTAAGCATGGACAGTGACTGGAGTGTCCACATGACTGTATGGAAAACCCCTCCTAGAGCAAG
Organism: Desmodus rotundus; assembly: GCF_022682495.2. Lineage (NCBI taxonomy): Eukaryota > Metazoa > Chordata > Mammalia > Chiroptera > Phyllostomidae > Desmodus > Desmodus rotundus. The sequence goes on from NC_071394.1 coordinate 101,247,511, forward strand.
GCCAAGCCAAGGTGGGAAGAAAACGGGGGTGGGCCATAGTTTGGGGGCTGGCTCGCCCCAGGCTGTTGCATTCCAGTGTGGAATTCCTAGGAGTGTGACAATTCTAAATTTAAATCCAGCCTTCTAGATCATTACAAAGGGGCACTTGTCAAGGTAGAGGAGAAGAACATATTTTACTTAACTTTGTTAGCTAGATTTATAACTTATACAGACACATGGTATGAGGACCTCCATTTGTACTCTAGGCCTCCAAATGTTAGGGGCGGCCCACCCGAGAGCTCCTTTCCTTTGGCCCCATGTTATTCAGACAAGAAAGTGGCATTTATGAAGCACCTCCGCCTCCAAGTAACTCAGCAGTTAGACTGACAAGGAGAGAACCAGCATCTGGTTTGTGCTTGTACTGAAAGTATTTATCTGTTGCATATGCAAGAATATTTGCAAAGTATGAAGCAGGCTTGGCTCTACCTTGACAGAAATGTTAACAAAACCAGCAGGGTCATTTGGGAGAAGAAGGGACAAGACAGAGTCAAGACATTGGGCAAAGGACGGTTAAAAATCCACTATTCAAATGTACCCCTCATTGAGGAAAAGTATTCACTTTGGTATATAATCCACTAGAATGTTCTAAATGGAAAACTTAGATATCACCTAGTGCAATGGTTTCCGGGCTTTTTTTTTTTTTCCAACAAAATCAAAAAGATTTATCAAAGTGAAATCCCAATATGAAAGCAGCCAAAAGTAGTAAACAGGTTCCTCCAATCATTTAAATCCTTACTGACTTTTGGAAAGTGCTTTACTATTTATAGATGTCCCTAATGTTCCTCCTCGGAGGTCTGGGCTCCCAGGGCAGAGATGGAAAACCACTGACCCAGCAGTGGTTGGGGCCTGATCAACACCCATCCTCCGCTTTTCTGCTAATAGTCCTCCCGCCCCTCAGGTTATATAGTTTGGATGAACAGGCCTCCATAACCCCTCAGCCAATAGAGGGCACATGGCCTGGGCCTGGCAATCATCATGTTCCATCTCTGGCCACAGTGATTGGTTCAGAGATAGAAGGTGACCAAGGTAGGGTCAGATATTAGGCCTACTTCCAAGACTTCTGCTCGAGTGACAGGGAAAGTATGGTCTCCTCTCTGTTAGGTCTTCTAAGAGGGTTAGCAATTGGAGGGAAGCAGAGACACAGAGCCTGAGACTCCCTCACCTGTGGGAGCCCCTGGGCCCACCCATGCATGGAGGCAGAGCCACCCTGGATTTCTCACTTACACAAGCCAATACAATTCCCTTCTTGACCTAGGCCACTCTGGTTGGACTTTTATCATTTGCCAACAAGACAGTCCTGACTGGCACAGTCATCATATTTTACATATGAAGATACTAAAGCCCAGAGAGGAGGCAAGCACTGCCCACAGCCACCAGGGGCCCAGTCGGGAGCCAGCACTAGGACCCAGCTCCCCACCTAAATGACAACTTGTGCCTTCTTTTAACCTTAACCTTTTTTTATTGGTTAAGCCTGACTCTGACTTTTGTGTGTGAACGAGAACTCTGGGTGGGGAAGAAACAGTGGTTAGAAGTTTTCTGGAACTCAACTAGAGGAAGCCGGCCCACACTCGGGAATAGACTACCTTGCCAGAAAGGTGGAGGTGAGAGCCTGGGAAGGTCACATTGTCTGAATCAGTCTCTTCTACCTTTTCTGCTGCCTGAAATTCCACCAATACAGTATCTCACTCCCAGATTAAGCATTGCCTTCTTGTTCAGACTTTTCTGTTAAAATGCTGAGCCGGAGTGGCATCCTATACCCTTGATTCCACAGGGGAAGTTAACCAGCCCCTTCTCCCAGACCACAGAACCCCAGGGAAGTCTGAGGTCTAATGTGTCAAGGAGAAGAGGTGCTGCAGTGGGAGCTCATGATGCCCTGAAGGCAAAGGCACAGTGGGAGCAGAAAGAAGTGCTCTCTCTTCTCAAGTGACAGTTTGTTGGGCATTGGAGAGTCCCAAAGAAGCAATAAGGGACAGAGCAAGACAGACCTGAGTTCAAATCCTATTCCAGCCAATTCCATTTTGGATAATGGCAGGCAAATTATTTAACCTCCCTGAGCCTCCATTTCCTCAGCTCTGGATTGAAAACACAAACACCTGTTTGGCAGTGAGGAAAAAATGAGCATGTAAAGCACCCAGTGGATACAAGTGTTCAATAAAGGAGTTCTACCATCTCCACCACGGTGAGCCCCCTCCACAGTTCTAGCCCTTTGCTTACACAACAGATGAAAGTTTTGGGGGAAGGAACTGGTACCCAACCAGACTCAGCTCTGCACATCCCATGGATGCAGAAGCAGCCAGTTGGCCAGGGGCTCATGGCTGGGGCTGGTAATTGCCACCATTCTCATATTAGTAGCACATCTGCACACTCATCAGACAGCAGGCCTTTGCTCCATCCCCAAAAGCAGCAGGGTTCCCAGCCACAGGCAAGGAGGCCCTGTGCCCATGAATGCAGGCAGATGGCATCCAAGGGCCCCAAGGCTCAGGCAGGAAGGGGCTTGGCAATGGTAATGTAAGAGCTTGAGGAACTGGGGCTCAGAAAGGTCGAGCATCTTGCTGATCGTCACCTCATGTAGCACATTATAGCCAGGCAGGACTGAAAACAGCCTTGTCTGTCCTTACCCAGGATGCTTTTCCCTGGCTATCCTGTCTGGAGTGCCATTTTTAATACTTCAAAATAACCACCTGGGAAGAACTTCTTATAGATATGGCTGCTGGAATCACAAAGGAGAGACAGGGTGGATCAAGGAAAAATAAAAATAAAAACCACAGAGCAGGCCAATACTAACTTCTCCCTTTCCAGGGCTCCCTCATCTTCCCCCTGTTGGAGGAAACCATAGAAAATGTCTCCCATGCTCTGGAATTAAGGATCTCATATGCTACTTGCCCCAGGAATTTGCATTTGAAAAGAAGAGCAGAGGGCAGTGCTTTGGCCAAAGGACAGTGCTGGGTGGCTTCCAGGCACAGTCCCCTGTGTCAGTACCTCCTGTTTCTGCCTATAGTCCAGGGCTGAGCACTCCTCCAATGCTCCTCTCCTATCTAGACGGCTCTGCGGCTGGGACTGGGGCCTGAGCTGGGGGTGCAGGAACTGCAGCATGTTCAAAGATATGTCACCAGAATAATGGAATGCCCTAGCCGCGGGCCAGGCTGACCTCCCAAAGTATGTGTTTGGGAGTTTGCAGCTGGAGCCCAACTGCTTGAAGAGAGCCAGGCCCACCCGGATGCAGGCGGGGCAGCAGGCCGTCCCACCCCCACCTCTGGGCCAGGAGCAGAGCAGTGAGTGGAGCCTCATGGGAGGGGGCCTGACCTGGGCTGGGGACTCCTGCAGCACACAGGGGGCTGCTCCACGTGGGATACTCCCATGCCAACAGGGGTGGACCCAGACCCTGCGTCAGTAATACCACCTGAGAGCAGGATGCAGGAGGTGTGGGGCCTGCCCCATAGACAGCAGGCAGGACAGGTAGGGTAAGAAAGAACAAGCAGCTTTCCCAGGATCGTGAGGAGGAGCTCCCAAGGCCCTGCCCCCCAATGCCTCTCCTACCCCATGTTCTATTTCTCCACATGATGAGTTCTCACGAAGTTTTTAAGCACTCTGCTGAATCAAAGGGACTATTGACCTAGTAAATGTTTTGCATGGCTGGGCATTATGGGAAGTGGTGCTTTTAAGAAAGCAGGATTGAGCTATATGGGTCTTTGGCCAAGCTGACCTCTGTGTGGGACAGAAATGTGCCGGCAGAGGTGACCTCAGGAGCTAAGGACCTTTGCCCAGCCCAGGTGGACTGAGTGGGCTGAGAAGGACGTCACCCAGCATGCAGTTCCATGGGGGCCCTTCCCGCCCAGGGGCTCTGGCAGCAGCACTGCATGGGCCCCATGTCACACTGACACCACACAGCTGCTGCCTGCCACAAAGGCTCTGTGCTCACTCTTACCCTGCCAGGGAGGCGGGAAAGGGGCAGCCTCAGAGTGATTAAGGGCCGACAGAGAGGAGGTGAGACTAGTTTGGGTCACAGCCCAAAGATGGTGGCTCTGAGATCCTGAGCTGACTTCTTTCCCTTCCGTAAGGCCCCCCGGGGTGTCCACCAGTCACTAAAAGGCCCAGGCTCCAGAGGCTCCGAGTTCATGGTCCGACTAAGGGGCTCACCTGAAGATCCTCCCTGTCTGAGTGGCCCTGCCCTGTCTCCAGGTCCAGTACCTCAGCTAAGTGCCGGAAAGGGCAGGGCTCTCAGCCACTCTCCCCAGGGTCCTGCAGAGCCTTTCACTTTCCCCTCTGCCCACCCACAGCTCTGCCTGCCCTTCAGCCTCTCCAGACAAGAACTCACATGGCCCAAAGCCCAGCATACCTACAAACACACCTTCACACAAGAACAAAGACCGCCAGACATACTCACATGTCCCCACATACTCCCTTACACACACACACACAGAACTTCTCTCACTCTAATGCTTATTTTCACACCCAAACACACTCATACCAATGTGCACTCATGGACACACACAAATGTTTCTACACTCACACAGACACATAAAACATTCCCACCCACAGTTATTTAAATGCTTGCATAGAATCTCACATATGAACACATACACTCACACACATGCACACTCACACACACATAAACATTCACAGTCACTGATGCATACACATACACACACACATCCTCACATGTTCGCATTTGGCCACATAAGATGTCTGCTCCTGTCTTCACTAGAGTCAGAAAGGGGTTGTGGAAGGCAGGGGCCACCAGCACCTAGGCCCCAACTTGGTGATGGTCCCTCCTTCCATCCCGCCATGGCTGCCTCCCCCACGATTCCTCCTGTCCCCAGTGCAGTTGGTCTGGACTCCTCTTGCTACCCCGCTAAATAAGCATGGTCGTTTCTGCCCCTTCTCACCTGCATCAAGCTGTTTCCCTTGCTTGAATGCCCTGCCCTCCCCACAGTATCCTACCTAATTCCATTCAACCTGCAAGACCCCAATACCCCTATCCCCAGGGAGCACTGCCACCAGCGCTGACCTCCTGGGAAGAATGGTCACCCATGCAGGTGTGCCCTGAGCCCAGTGGTCCCTGCCTGTTTCTTGGGTGTAAATCTCATCTCACTTGTGAGATAGCAAATACTAGGGGCCCAAGGAAAGAACCGTACTCACACCCACCTCTTGTGGTCCCAGAACACCATACTGTAGAGCTGGCCCCTCAGCTCAGCTCTGCCCAGGAGCACTGCCCCAGTCTCACTCTATTCCCAGGTGAAAGGCATCCACTCAAAGCTCAGACATACCCAGGTTCAAATCCCAGCTCCACCATTTCTAACAGTGTAACTTAGGCAACCTCCCTTACATCTCTTGGCCTCAGTTTCCTCATCTAAAGCAATAAGAACAATAATTCCTCTGTTGCAGGTCTGGAATGAGGATGTGGATATAAAGCATCCTGCACAATGGCCGGTGCACAGTAGGTGCTCAACCTAACATGGTGCCCCTCCTCCCTTGCCCCTCTCAGTTTTCCTGGCCCACAATCCAAGGGGGTTTAACCCCCAAGATGGAGTAGTCCAGAGCAGGATCGAGGGAAGCTAATGGCACCTGGCTCCAGCCCACACCCCCTCCCCAAGGCTGGGTCTAGGTCTGCTCCCCTCATGTAGAGCCCCAGAGCTCTAGGACATCTTTGATTAATAAGAAGCGGAAAGATAAGACTCATGGTAATTAATAAATCATTAGCAGCATTACTTTTCATCAGATAAGCCCATTAATTGTTCCCATTTCCTTACAAAAAGCCCAGGCCTGGGGGCCCCTTGCAGTGAGTTGATTTTATGAGAAATCCAAGCTCATAAAGAAAAGCAGGTCCCTGGAGGGATGAGCAGCATCCACCTGCAGAGGCACCCAGGAGACTGTGTGCCAACACGCACTCATGCCCTTTAGGGGAGCAGGGAGCAGAACACAAAAACAACACCCCCCCCACCTCCCCAGCAGGGCACCACAGGAACTTGGAGACTCTTAACCAAAGCTGGCACACAGATTTTCTCTCTGGCACTAACACCACCTAATTACCAGGATCTGTTGTAGCCACACTTTACAACAAAAAACAAAACAAACAAACAAACAAAAAACCACAACTGAATTGAGAGGGGGCAAAAGGTCCAAATTCATTGACAATGCCTGGCGAGGACATGGGACAGGGCACGAGGGGAATGCCTCTCCATTCAATCACCCATCCATGCATTCACGCATTCATTCCTTTATTCATTCTGCAAATGATTAGTAGTTGTCAGTCACGTGCTGAGGAAGGTGTTGGGGAATCTAAGTGCAGGAAAAAGAGGCATAGTTCCTGCTCTCATGAAGTTCATATTTGCCATCTCTAAAGTTCTATTCATTTTTAGAGGATTGAACTGAAAGCAGGAAGGGATTGTGCACAGCCATACTAAGGGTTAGTGGCAAAACCAGCCAGAGCTCCTTCACCGTCCCCTTCCCAGCACCTCCTCCCCTCAAAGGAGCAGCAAAAATACCCTAGCTCCCCATTCCCTGCTGCACACACACAAAGGTGTTGCCAGTTCCTCAGGCACCTGCCCCTGACTCCGCAGATGGCGGCACATACTCATTTTCCTGAAGAAATGTTTTTAAACGCCTACCATGTGCTGAAGTGGGACACCCAGAAACTGCCCCTCAGAAGCTGGCTGGAGGTTAAAGAGAAAAGACTTCCTAGAGAAATAATAGTGACAGAGCAAATGACTAGGCAGAACAGAAAGCATGCCTTAATAAAGTGCTCTGAGAGATTAAAGGCAAGAAGCATCCTTGCAAGCTGGGGTATCCAGGAAGGCTTTCTGAAGGAGGCGACAGGTTAGGAAGGAACTGGAAAAAAGGTCTGGAGATGGATCTTGGACCCTTTAAAGACACTTCTTGGGAGTCCAGCTTTGTCCCGTGGCTCTTCACTTGCCCCTCTAAAGGCAGAGGGTACCATTGGACAAACCTGGTTTCTCTTCCTATAGCATTGATCTTACTTACAGATTTGAAAGAGAAAGGTTTTTAATTGGAGAGTTCTTAAAAGTTTTGTCATATCTATACAGAAACACATTTCAGGGAGATTAAAGAACTACAAATTGAAATAAATAAAACTATAAAGATACTAGAACGGAAATATAGGATTATATTTATATATGCTTGGGATAAGAAAATTTTCCAAGCATGGAAGAAAATTAAGGTGCCTTAAAGGAAAAAAGAGTAGATATGACTACATAAAATTTTTTAATTCTCTAGTGCAAAAGACACCAAAAACAGAATTACATATAAATATCAGATGGGGAAAATATTTGTTTTATATAGATATACATACACACACGTATATATATCTCAAAGGATTGTTTATATAATTGTTTATTATATATAATTATATAATAAATAATTATATAATTATATAATTAAACAAAAGATTAAGATCTCCAAAATATAAAGAGTCCCCAACACATTTATCCCCAAAATATTAACACATTTCTTTGTAAAGATATGTGCGGCCGTATGTTCACTGCAGCCTATTCATAATAGCCAAGACATGGAAACGACCGAAGTGTCCGTCGACAGATGATGAGATGTAGTTGTGGTACACATGTTCAATGGAATATTATTCAGCCACAAAAAAGATAAAATATTGCCATTGGTGGCAACATGAATGGATCTTGAGAGTATTATACTGAGTAAAATAACACAGAAAAGGACAAAAAACATGATTTCACTCATATGTAGAATATAAAACAAAAAGTAACAAACAAACAAAACAAACTCATAGATACAGACAACAGAATGGTGGGTACCAGGGGGGAAGGGTGGGGGAGGGCAAAGTGGTAAAGTGCATCAAACGTGATAAAGGAAGGAACCTTTGGGTGGTAAATACATAATAGACTATACACATTGTACACCTGAAAGTTGCATAATGTTATTAACAAATGTTACCCCAATAAATTCAATTTAAAAAGAGTTCCCACCCTGGCTGGTATGGCTCAGTGGACTGAGTGCCAGCTTGCGAACCAAGGGGTCACCAGTTCGATTCCCAGTTGCAACCCTGAGGACCTGGGTGGGGGCCAGGTCCCCAGGTGGGGGAGTGCAAGAGACAACCAATAGATGGACCTCTCACACACTGATGTTTCCCTCCCTCTCTTTCTCCTTCCCTACCCCTCTCTCTAAAGAAAAATAAGTGAAATCTTTTTAAAAAAATGAAAAGACTTCCCAACAACAAAAAAATCAACGGGCAATTCAAAACACAAACAGCTATTAACCAGTATTTCTAAACTCCAGCACTATTGACACTTGAGGCCAATAATTCTTTCTACAAACTAGATGTCAATAGTACCGGCCCCTCTCAGGTTGTAACCATTAAAAATGTTTCTAGATATTGCCAAGTGCCCTGTGGGGGGCATAATCATCCCCAATTGATGACCACTGCTAAAAACATGCAAATAGCCTCAGCCTGCTGAATGAACTGATAACTGCAAATTAAAATCATAATACAGCAAAATGCCATTTTTCTCTTATCATACTTGGAAGATTTTAAACATTGATAAGAACCACGAATGTCAAGGGTCTGGGGAGAATGATGTTCTCCTTCTTTGTTGGTGGGACCATAAATAGAGACGACTACTTTAGAAGACAATCTGGCGGCACCTATCAGTTTTTTAAATCTGCAAGCCCATTGACCCAGCGATTCCACTTTTGGACTCTGTCCCACAGAACTACTCACAAAAGTGCAAAAGGACATACATACAAAGAATGAACACTGGGGGCTTTTTTGTAATAGTGAAAATTTGGAAACAAGTGTAAATGAGTAAAGAAATGGTTAAATCATGATACATGGATATAAATCCGACAATAAAAGGAGATGCCGAGACACATGGCTGAGGGGGGAAAAAGCAACTTGCAAAATAATATGATCCTATTTTTTTTAGGTTAAAATGACATACTTGCATATGTTTCTGTGTGCCATTAAAAAAAAAGAAATAGAAAGAAAGACCTGGAAAAATAAATAGCAAATTATGATGGTTAATCCTAAGGAGAGGGACGGGGGGTTGAGAGTAGTTAAGTGTAGGGAGAGGGAAACATTCCATTTTACACTTTATAGAGTTCTGTAATGTTTAAATTTTAACAGTTAGCAATGATTATTTTTTAAAATTTTTAAATGTATTTTAAGCAAATTCCAAAATTAAAAGGATTTTTGATTATATGCTCAAGTAAAATCAGCCAGATCCCCTGATCCATGCTGATCTGTGTCATTGTTCACAAAGTCTACCTAACGGCAAAGCTGCATGTGCAGCGAGAGTTAAAACAGTTGTGTTGTCTTGTTACGAAGAAAGCTGATGCCTCTTAGTTAACGGAGAGCTGAGTGCACTATCGCAGCAAAAGCAGATTTGGCCAGTGTCTCAGCCACAGGCTAGGGCTGAGCAGGACATGTGTTTTCTCAGCAATTCTTTGAAATGTTCCAGAAAAAGGAGTTTGCCAACTTAGAAACCAGTTTTATTTTCACTTTGACTACAGAAATGAAAAAAAAAAACCCAGAAAACCCACGGACCTCCCAAATCTGTTCAGCTGCCTACTATTGTTCTTCTTGATCACATATTCTGTTTACAAACATCACTGGGCATCCTTCCACTTCCCACCACAGAGAATTTTCCCCAAACACACACAAAAAACAGAAGTGTAGGGGTTTGGATTATTTTTAATTCCTTTTTTTAAAGTATAACAATTTAAAATTTTTGTTTTCAACTTAGAACATGCATCAGTGGTTAAAAACAGAAGATCTGAAGCATGAGGTTGTAACCAGTGAAAATATGAAGCAACTGAGGCAAAGTCAGAATAACAATGAGTCACAGGGCCTTGACAGATGTGCTATTGACCTTGGGGCCCACCACGGGACAGTGACAGCTAGCAGGGCCTGAGCTCCTCCCCAACCACATCTAGTGAACTGGTAGTGAGCAAATTCCTAAAACACCACACAGCGAGCTGAGGAGGCCTTTAGTGAAGTTACTTGAGTGGAGTTACAGATGAGCACACGAAATAATGGTATCAAGCCACCTCTATTGCAGTGACATTGAAAAAGTCAAGTATGCAATTTCAAAGAAAGACATCACAAAATAATATGAAAATATAAACTCGAGCCCTGGCTGCTGTGGCTCAGTGGATTAAGTGGCAGCCTATGAACTAAAGGGTCATAGGTTCGGTTCCCAGTCAGGGCACACTGCCTGGGTTGCAGGCCAGGTCCCCAGTAGGGAGCATGTGAGAGGCAACCACACACCGATGTTTCCCTCCCTGTCTTTCTACTTCCTTTCCTCTCTCTCTAAAAATAAATAAATAAAATCTTTTTTTAAAAAAAATAAATAAACTAGAGAAGACTAAGAGCAATATAATGAAAAGCACAATCAAAGAAGTAAATCAAACAATCTCCTAAAGATTTCTTTAATCTGTTTTCCAAATGCCTCAGAAATTGTAGTTTGAGTCCTGGGAGCAAAGTCAGTGAAGTGTCTCATTGGAGATAGGATCACATCTCTATTTGCATCAAAAAGAGGCAGCTGATTTGGAAAAAGGTGTCCCTACAGAGCTACACAGTCTACCAATGTGTTTTAGTGGGTTCAGAAAGACAGGCTTGAATGACCTCGGAGACACTGTGGTTATGAAAACACAGATATTAATGATTCGGCCCTTTTATCAGCCTTTGCTCACCATAACTTTAATGAGTATCTGTGAAGACAGGTCAATTTCTAAAGTGCTTCGTGGTAAAATAACAGGGGGAGATATTTTCAACAAGATGCATAAGTCTGAAAAGGTCAGTATCAATAGGAAATGCGGAGCTCAGACCCCTGGACAGGGGGGTCAAGTCTCTGGAGGGCAAATGGCAGAAAACGGTGGCCCCACGGACCACTGAACACATGATGCCCAGACCCTGGGTCACTCTTGGAGCACACTTTTGAAAGATCTGCCCTTGAGTTCTAAGTAGTAAACTCTTAGTTGAATTTTAGTATGGAGAACTTAGCAGTTTGAATACATGTCTCTTCGGGTCACTTTACAATAAAATGAAAAGTTGTTTTGAGAGCTTGCTTTACTACACAAACGTGTGCTGGCCTAATAGGAAGAAGATGCTGGTCTAGGTTTTCAAACTTGAGGTTGATGTTTTTCATAGAAGAAAATGTCAACCGTGCCATGACTGAGGGCAAAACATCATTAAGGTGAATAAAGTCTTTGTTCACTGCAGTGTCAACGAGGGGCTCTCAGAGATGTTATATTTAGAATATTTTTCCAAGGCTTAATACCCTTTTCTAAATCTATTTTTATTGTGTTTTTTAAGGCTTAATACTCTTAATCAACAACTGCAAGGCAAAGCTGAGAAATGATTTTACTGCCATGACTGCTGCCATAAAAACGCAGTTACAGAGTCGGACGAAGAGGGTGGGTCAGGGGGGCTGTGTGGAACTGAACCTCTTGGCTCATTTGCATGTGACAGTTCTCTGCAGTTCAGTGGATGTTTTCAAAACTGTCAGGTTTATTGCAACAGCATCCTACCCATTATTCAATAGAGCACACAAGAATTGTTTTTTCTTTCCTGATAACAATAATTTCTACTTTTGACACAACCCCATTCATCTTTGATGCCTTCCTTCTCTCTGATACAGCAAGATGAGCCGGGATCATCTGGTGCACTTCCTGCCCCAGACTTGGCACCAGCTGTTACTCTGAGAGGACATGGCCCCTCTTCAGGAGAGCGTTTAGGAGATCTTACTCCTATGCCCTTCACTTGTCTGTGAGGCATTCCTGAACACTGTGTGCAAAACAGCCTATTGCCATGGAAATGGCATTTCCCCCAGAAACAACATTAGAATTGGGGTAGCTTCCTGAGCTAGAAGTAGGAACGAAAGACAAGAAATCCAAGACCAATAATGAGTTGGAAAAAGCCAGACAGGACAACCATAGGCATGTAAAGTTATGGATACAATAATCGCCCCTGGTCCCAAACTCAGTCACTAGTCAACATGTGGGTAGAGCCACTCAAAAGTGGGTGGGGCCAACAGCAGTACCGTTAAAGGGGCCTGTCCGTAAAGTAGGGGCTCTGGGGTGGGGAAGAAGCTTGAGAGGGAGAAATTTAGGACAAATAATAGGGAAACCAGCTTCCCACTGAATACAACAAATCCTGCGGCTGGTGCAGGGGCTTTCATGTGAAGCAGGCCTAAAGCACCCTACCCCCACCCCTCCCAGCTATGTGACCTCAGAAAGCAGTGCCTCCTCCCAGAATTCTGAGTTCCTTGTTGGCCACATGGAGAAAATCATGCCTGGCAGGAAGTCCGGAAGATTTGATGAGATGATTGGCATCTCAAACTTAACGTGTCCAAAGTAACCCCAAACTTGCTATTTCCATAGTCTTTTCATCTTAGTTAATGACTTCTCCATTCTTTCACCTGGCTCAGGCCAAAAATCTTAGCATCATTAAATCCCATTGGCTCCATCTCAGATTCTAACCCCCTTGCTACCGCCCCTATCACTACCGCACTGGCACAAGTCACACAGCACTCTCACCTGTATCACTACAACTGTCCCCACCAGTCTTCCTCTTTCTACCCTTGACCGCTACAGTGTGAATCCACACAGCAACACGTAAGTCCCACCAAATCACTCCTCTCTGCTCAAAACCCCTCCAGTGTTGCCATTTCACAGTAAAGCCCTACCCTTGACCTACAACACTCTATAGTATCTGGCTGCAAAGTAAAGGGGATACACTGTGTGAACATGGGAAGGGTAAGTAAAGTTTCTGTGCCTTAATTGTCCCATCTATAAAATGGCATCCTTCCCCCAGGCCACCACAGCTCTCTGCAGAACAAGGTGCCAGGACTAATCAGTTACTTCATATGCATAGAAGTCCATGAGGAGAGGGTGGTCATTCTTGCTGAGTATATAGTTATGTACCCAGGAAAAAGATTTCAATTATTTAATACAATTGTGCAATTATTCAGTATTCAGTACTATGTGCTTCCTGGCACTTTACTGAAACCCAGGAAGGATACAGAGTGAATCAGACCTGTCTTACCTTCAAGAAGCTGATAGTTTACAAGGGAAGACACAGCAAGTCTATATAATGTCTGTAAGAATGGGCTATAATCGATGGATGAACCAGCCTCCTGGGCACTCAGGGAAGGAATCACTTAACTCTGCTCAGAGAAGTCAAAAGGGAGCCCTCAGGGGAAAGGAAATTTGAGCTAAGCCTGGAAAGGTGAACCCACTTGCCTCTCACTCCCTCCTGAGAGGAGAGCGTGGATGAAGGCAGGGCAATGGAGAACCAGGAGCAGAGAGGCAAAAAGTTGAGGGGGAGGGGGAGCAGAGTGAGGCTGAAATTCCAGGCTCAGCGGGATCACGGAGAGCTTGGGGTCAGGGGGTGGGGGTGGGCTAAAGAATTTGCGCATCAGCCTGATGCTGTTGGGGACACTGAGGAGGTTCAGGCAGGGGTGGTTTGCGAGGAGATGGCAGTGCTGCACAACAGCTAAGACCACAGACTCTGGTTAGGGCAGATTGGGGTTCAAATCTTAGCTCTTGCCAGCTATAAGCTGTGCGAACATGGGAAAGTTTCACTCTGCCTTACTTACCTCACCTGTAGTATGGGCATAATAATAGTACTTACCTCAAAGGTTATTATAAGGATTAGAGTTCATTAGAGTTACTATAAGGATTAGAGTTAATTCTTATAAAGTGTTAGAACCCTGCCTGGGGCATAGCATGCCCTTAATAAACTTTAGTATCAGCACTGGCACCATCACTCCTTTAATCATCTGTATTTCCTACTAAACTCCAGTCCATAAGGACAGAAGACTTTATCTTTCTTATCTCCAGGCCCAATGTATAGCAAAGGGCCTGGTGCATAGTAGGTGTTCAGTTAATGCCAGCTGAATGAAACAACTGGCAGACTGATTGGACTGGTCCTCCTCTGGCATGGGGCTTCTCAAGGTCCAAAGGCATAACCAGCCTGGAAGCAGGGAAGCAGGCCCAGTCGAGGCTATCTCAAGGGTTTAAGGTTACCCACTCCTCCACAGACTCTCTTAGCTGTGGACACACTTATGCCCACCCAGGCCTGCCTACCCCAGGCCTTCATCTGGGCCTCAAGAGTTTGTGCCTCAGAGACTTCACAGACCATCCTGCCGCCGCCCCACCTCCTCACCCAGGAGTATAAAATACCGTGTGTCCTTCCCCAGGGAACTTCTGCTTTCCAACAGCTCCCAATTCCTTTGCAGTCAGGCCCCGTCCAGCCCATTCTCCCCGCCTCTGCCCAAGCGAACCTTCCACATTCACTGGCAAAATGGATGGATGAATGAATGAATAAAAGATAGGATCCCTGTGCCCTACTGATCCTGGCATGTAGCAGGGGTGCAGTGAATGCTTCTTGTGTGAACACATGAATAAGGTCTCTCTCCACTGGCCTTCTGTTTGACTGATTTCAGCACCAGCCCCTCCTAATACACTCAGACTCTTAAACACACACACACACAGAGCTCTTCCAGCCCTCTCCTTCCACTTTTCATAAAACAACCACTTGTTAAGTATCTCCTCATTAGACTAAAAAGAATATATTCAAATTTATAAAGTTTCCAGAACTACTTCTCAACAACAAAAAAAACTGACCAAGGATTGGCGAGGAGTCCCATGAACTGCCTCCCAGGTACAGCCTGTGAACAAATGTGTTTTTCTGGGGAGACCCAGGGGCCCCTGCCTAGCATGTGAGGCCCCAGCCCAGCCTCCCTTCCTTGGCATTGAGTGGACACCTGTGACTGGGCTGTAATCCCAGGTAAGCCACCACACACAGCCCAGCACCAGCCCCCCATCCTGGTCGCAGGGACTTGAATAGCCAGCTGCACCTGTGGGCCAGCAGCCACTGATCCATGGGCGGCGCCCAGCGGGACTGAGGCCTCAGTTTTTGAAGCGCTGACAGGGCTGCACTGCTAAGCCTGACCCCTGACCTACAGGTGGGCACAGCCATTGTCCCCACAGGTCCCAACTGCTGTCTGTCCTGCTGCAGGGACCCGTGAAGGTATCCATTTCAGGTCGGTGCAAAGCAAAACAAACAGAAGGGCCAAGGGGCAGGGGTTTGTGCGGAGGGCTTTGCCGGGCAGGAGGCTGCTGTTGCAAGTGCAGGTATAATCCGAACCAGGCAGGCCTCCCCAGCCAGCGGGGCTCCCCCTGCCACGAGGCTGTTTATAAACACATGGCTGGCTTGGATCTCCAAAACAAGAGGCTCTGAAAGATAGGAGCTCCATGGAGACTGAAAGATACTGCCATATCGGAAGGCAGCACCTTCCTCTCTTTGAGCCTGTGGAGTAAGAGAAACGAGACGGAGAGACATTTGCTCCCTGCCATAGACAAAGCTGGGGCCAGGGGCCGGCAGGGTGAGAAAGAGCTGGCAGAGCCCAGAAGCTGCAGACCACGACAGCCCTGTCAGACCACTTCCCATTAGCAGAGACTGAGTCATCTGCAGTCATAACATTGCTGGTAATTGTCAGGGTGCTACCGGCAGACAGAGGCTTCTGGAGAGTTTGTGTTATTTAGTGGAATAGGCACAGACCCAGATCTAGATTTGAATTCTGGTTCAGCTACAAACCAGCTGTGTGAACTCAGACAAGCGACTTAACGTCTCTGAGTCTCAGCTAGCTCACCTGTAAAACAGGCCTGCCAGAGCCCCGCTTGCAGGGATGTTGGGAGCATGAAATTTGTGCAAAATCCCCTGGCTCTGCCTCTGGCTTCTCACTTCCCGCAATGCGCCTGGCTCAGCCAACCAAATAGGTATTTCTAAAATACTGGGGCTTTCAAAACACTGTTAGTGTTAAGTATAACTTGCATTCAAAAATGCTTAAGTACCAATGTACGACCTAACAAATTACTATAAAGTAAAAGTCTGTGCTGAAACAAAACATTTAATGTTGCCTAGACTCCAGAAGCCACCACGTGTCACCCTCCTGTCACAGCCCTTCCTTTTTTTTCATCTGAACAGTACTAATGTATGTAGCCGCACAGTATGTATGGCTTCCAAAGATCATCTTATACGTTTTTAATCGATTCGGGTTGTCATGTGTAACTTAAGTCATTTTCATGGGCGTATAACATTCTAGTACATGAATATTCCATAATTTATTTACACAGCTGTTAATAGACATTCTTATATTTATCCCAGAACACAGTGAAAGGATACTACATACTATTAAAACATTTCTGGCTACCCAACATACAGATGTTTTTCCCACACCAACCAATTCTCCAACACCAGCTGAGTATCCTACGATTCAATTTAATCCTGGCATTAGCTACCTGGAGTTACTGTCAGACCCTCCAGGTCAAGGGCTCAGTCCCACAAGACGGCCCCCACTTCAGATGCCAATTGCAAATAGTGAGTCCCCAGATTACTCACACCTTTATCCAACTCGGCTACAAATCAAAGGCTTCCAAGACCCGTCCTCAGGTTTAACAATTTGCTATAATAGCCCATAGAACTCAGGGAAACACTTATGTTGGCCAGTATATTGTAATAAAGGATACGATAAAGATACAGATGAACAGCCACATAAGAGGTATGTAGGGTGAGGTCCAGAAGGGTCCCGCACAGGAGCTTCTGTCCCCACAAAGCGGGACTCTGCCACCCTGCTGTTATGTGGACGCGTTCACCACCCTGGAAGCTCTCCAGATCTGTAGTTCAGGGGTCTTATGGGGGCTTCCATACGTAGGCATGACTGATGATCAATTCAATCTCCAGCCCCTCTCCTCACCCCAGAGGATGGGAGTGGGGAGTAGAGCTGAAAGTTCTAATCGTGGTTTGGTCTTCCTGGCAACCAGCCCCCTTCCAGGAGCCCAACAGGAGTCACTTCATCAGAATAAAACATGCTCCTGTCACGCGGGAAATACTGAGGGATTCAGGAGCTCTGTATCAGGAACACGGGTAAAAGATCAAATATTAAAATGAGAGATGTTCCTCACACCTTTATTGCTTAAAAAAATAAAAAGGTTTTAGGAGCTCCGGCCCAGATCCAGAGATGAAGAACAAAATAAATATTTATTATATAACAGTATCACACACAGCTATACATTTATTTTGGGTATATCTCTGGGAAAGGAATTGATATCAGGAATTGATATGAGAAAATAAAATTTCTTTCATTTTCAATATAGATACCCAATTTTCCCAATACCATATATTATGAAGAGAACTTTCTCCACTTCTCGGTAGTACCACCTTTATCATAAATCAATGTCCACACATGCAAGGTCTCAGATATCTCCCATCACCGTATGTCTATCCTTGTACTGGTACCACATTGTCTTAATACCCACAGCTCTACAGTAGGTCTCGAGGAAGCACTACATACCCCTCTTTTCCTCCAAGATCGTCTTTGTTGTTCTTCTCCCTTAGCATTTCCATATACATTTTAGCAAAACTGTTGGGACTTTTACTGGAATTGTATTATATCTATAGATCACTTTGAGAACTGATATCTTTGCAATATAGTCTTCCAATCTATGAACATTGTAAGTCTTCCCTGTTTTGAACTTCTTTCTTTTCTTTCAATAATATCTTACAGTTTTTCTCCATAGAGGTTTTGCACATGTTTTGTTAGATTTATTTCTAGGTATTTGATATTTCTTCATATATTTAAAGTGGTAACTTTTTATATTTTAATTTTATTTGTTAGCAGTGTACAGACATGTGATTAATTTTTGCATGTTGTCTTTACAGGCAGCTAAACTCTCTTATTAAGTCTAAAATTTTATCTGTATGTGGGGGGTGGAGGGATTGAGCAAAAAAGAAAAACAGCAAAACAGAAAAACCCATGGACATGGACAAGTGTGGTGATTGGCAGGCCTGGGCCAGGGGGAGGGTAGGGAGGTGAGGAGGGAGGTGGGGGAAGGTAAATGGTGATAGAAGGAGACCTGCCTTGCGGTGGGCACTCAGTCCAGCGTACACATGATGTGCGGTGGAGTGTGCACCCGAAACCTGCATAACCTTGTTAACCAGTGTCACCACAGTTAAATTCAATAAAAAGGAAAAAAAACATTTTAAAAATTTTATCTGCAGATTCTTTTGGATATTCTACATCTACAATCCCATCCTCTTTAAATACTGGGAGTTCTGTTTATCCCTCTCATAGAGTCTATTCATTTTCTTCCCCTACTGTTCCAGCTGGGACTTCCAAGACAACGTTGACCAGAAGTGAGGAGAGTGGACATCCTTGTCTTATTCCTGATCGTTAGGGGAAGGGGATGAAAGGGTTCAATATTTCACCATTGAGAGTGGTGTTGATTATAGAGTTTGTATCGATGCCTCTTAGTTTGCTAATAATTTTTTTAAAATATATTTATTGATTATGCTATTACAGTTGTCCCATTTCCCCCCCCTCACTCCACTCCATCCTGCCCACCTCCTCCCTCCCACATTCCCCCCCTATAGTTCACGTCCATGGGTCATACTTATAAGTTCTTTGGCTTCTACATTTCCTACACTATTCTTACCCTCCCCCTGTCTATTTTCCACCTATCATCTATGCTACTTATTCTCTGTACCTCTCCCCCTCCCACTCCCCTATTGACAACCCTCCATGTGATCTCCATCTCTATGGTTCTGTTCCTGTTCTAGCTGTTTGCCTAGTTTGCTCTTGTTTTTGTTTTAGGTGTGGTCGTTAATAACTGTGAGTTTGCTGTCATTTTTACTGTTCCTATTTTTGATCTTCTTTTTCTTAGGTAACTCCCTTTAACATTTCATATAATAAGGGCTTGGTGATGATGAACTTCTTTAACTTGACCTTATCTGAGAAGCACTTTATCTTCCCTTCCATTCTAAATGATATCTTTGCTGGATACAGTAATCTTGGATGTAGGCCCTTGCCTTTCATGACTTGGAGTACTTCTTCCCAGCCCCTTCTTGCTTGTAAGGTCTCTTTGGAGAAATCAGCTGACAGTCCTATGGGAAGTCCTTTGTAGGTAACTGTCTCCTTTTCTCTTGCTGCTTCTAAGATTCTCTCCTTCTGTTTCATCTTAGGTAATGTAATTATGACGTGCCTTGGTGTGTTCCTCCTTGGGTCCAGCTTCTTTGGGACTCTCTGAGCTTCCTGGACTTCCTGGAAGTCTATTTCCTTTGCCAGACTGGGGAAGTTCTCCTTCATTATTTGTTCAAATAAGTTTTCAATTTTTTGTTCTTCCTCTTCTCCTTCTGGCACCCCTATAATTTGGATGTTGGAACATTTCAAGATGTCCTGGAGGTTCCTAAGCCTCTCCTCATTTTTCCGAATTCTTGTTTCTTCATTCTTTTCTGGTTGGATGTTTCTTTCTTCCTTCTGGTCCACACCATTGGTTTGAGTCCCAGTTTCCTTCTCATTACTATTGGTTCCCTGTACATTTTCCTTTGTTTCTCTTAGCATAGGCTTCATTTTTTCATCTGGTTTTCGAATAGATTCAACCAATTCTGTGAGCATCTTGATAACCAGTGTTTTGAACTGTGCATCCGATAGGTTGGCTATCTCTTCTTCACTTAGTTGTATTTTATCTGGAGCTTTGAAGTGTTCTGTCATTTGGGCCATTTTTTTTTTGTCTTGCATGTCTGTTACTTTAAGGGGCAGAGCCTTAGGTGTTCACCGGGGCGTGGTAATGCTGGTTGCTGGGCTGTGACGCTGTATGTGGGGAAGGGGCCGAGAGGGAGCAATGGCGCCCGCCTCACTCTCCTCCAGATTTCAATCTTTCACTCTGATACCCACAATCAAACTGGGCCCCTCCGGTGCTGGTTCCCGAGTGGGTGGGCTTGTGCGCACTCTAGGCCCCTGTGGGTCTCTCCAACGACCTCTCCTGTGAGGCTGGGAGTCTCTCCTGCTGCCCCCCCAACCCCCACGGGTGCTTTCAATCAGAGGTTTGAGGCTTTATTTCCCTGCCCTGGAGCCCTGGGTTGCGCAGTCTGCTTCGCTCCCAGCCGTTTGTCCCGGTTTATCTGTGCACGAGTGTGGGGCCGCGGGGTACTACCTGCTGCTCTGCCTGCCCTGTTCTCCGCCACTCTGAGTCCGGCCCTCTCGGTTTATCTGTGCGCGAATGTGGAGCCATAGGGTCTGCTAGTGGTCAGACTGCCTGCCCCGGTAGTCCCACACTCCGCCAGTCTCGGTCCCGCCACAGCAACGCAAGTCCTCTCCGACCCGGTGCCCGTCTCCGCCCCTCCTACAGGTCTGGTTGAATGTTTATTTTTTATTTCCTTGGTGTCGGACTTCCTTGCCATTCGATTTTCTGTCAGTTCTGTTTGTGCAAGGAGGCGCAGTGTGTCTACCTATGCTGCCATCTTGGTTCTCCCCTGCTAATAGTTTTTCAAATCATAAATGGAATTTTATCAAATGCTTTTTCTGTATTTATTGAGATGATCATGTGGTTTTCCTCCTTTCTGTTAATTTAGTGAATTACACTGACTAGCTTTCCAATTTTAAACTAATCTGCATTTTTGGAATAAATCCAACTCTATCAAGATGCTTAATGCTTACTAAATAGTAGGTACAAGATAGACAGGGGGAGAGCAAAAATAGTATAGAAAATGTAGAAGCCAGAGAATTTATATGTACGACCCATGGACATGAACTAAGGGTGAGGGGGAATGTGGGTGGGAGGGGCTGTGCAGGGTGGAGGGGAATAAAGGGGAAAAAATGGGACAACTGTAATAGCATAATCAATAAAATATTTTTTAAAGCAAAAAAGATGTTTTATGCTTGCTATATATTACTGGATGCACTTTGTTAATACTATGTTTTAATTTATAATTATCAGTGAAACTGGCCTACTATTTTCATTTTTCGAGCTGTCTGTGTCAGGTTTCACTACCAAGGGTGTGCTAGCCTCATTAAAATGAGTTGGGGAATCCGATCCTTTTCTATATTCTGAAAGAGCTTGTGTGAGATTAATGTAATTTCTTGCTTAAATTTTTGGTAGAAAATGCTTGTGGTATTTTTGGTGGAAATATTTATTTATTTTTGGATACAATATTTTATATAATTATAAGACTATTAGAATTTCTATTTCTTAAATCCATTTTGGAAAGTTGTGTTTTTATAAGAATTTATACATTCTATTTAAACTTTCAAACACTTTATCATAAAGTTTTTCATGATATCCTCCCTCATTTTTCTTCCCCTTGTCTATGGCTCTAAGTTGATATTCTCTTTTTCATTCCCTAACATTGCTTATATCCACCTCCTTAAATACTAGTGCATTATCAATTCTATTAGTCTTTTTCAATAAACCACATTTGGCTTTGCCAATCCCTTCTATTTTATGTTTGGTTTCCCTTTCATTAATTTCTAATCTTTACTATACAAGATTTTCCTTCTATTTTCTTGAGTTTATTTCTTTGTTGCTGCTAATGACCATATTTTCCTCATTTCTTGAGATAGATGCTAAGTTCCTTAATTTCATTCTTTATATGCTTCAAAGAATATACATTTCTCTATAAATATATGTTTAACTGCCTTGCACAAGTATTGTTATCATTCATTTAAAGATATTTTGTTTAATTTCCTTTGTAGATTTTATTTTGTTTAGGATAAAACTACTTAATTTTCAAATATAGTTATCCTTTTGCTATTGATTTAGAGCTTAATTGCCCTGTGTTCAAAAAACTCAGTGTATGCAATTTTTTGCAAATTTCTTGTTTATACTTAAAAATAATGTGTATTCTGAAAATGCTGGGGACAGTATTTTATTAAAACAGTTTTCATAACTTTATTTTACTTCTGAGAAACCTCTGAAGGTTGCCATGGCCTCTTGCTCATACCCACGTTCAAAGGCTACTCCTACAGGTCATTATGGAACTTACCTGGGCCACACGACTACCAAATGTGAGTCAGACCCAGGTCTTTCAGTTCCAAATCATGTCCATGTTCTTTTCCTCTTATTCTACCTTTCCCCAGACTGTTTGTTGGGAAACTTTTTAGAGATAAAATAAGAATTTCATAACCAAAGGATTATAGTCAAGTACATTTTGGAAATGCTTCAGGGAATCAAGTAAGTTTCTTCACTGTAGGACTACGGGCCTTGTGGATATCCAAGAAGGGAGATCCAAGAAGGGAGATAATGACCCCGGCTCCACGCTGCTTCCTGTAGATGCACGCATGAATATGTAGGTGTGTTTGTGTGTGCACACCGTACTGTTATGTATGTACCATCCATGCTAATTCCTACTTCAGCCTTCGGACAACTCATTAATGTAATTCAATTAATGAGTTTAATACATAATCTGATGATGAATATTTGTGGAGTTAAAAACATGGGGGTCAGAGAAAAGGTGAGACTGATTATAAGAGGGCAACATGAGGGGTCCTTATGATGTTGGAGCTGTTCAAAGGTAAATATGAACCTACTCAGGTGAGAAAATTGTATAGAACTTGTCCTGACTGGTATAGTTTGGTGGGTTGGGCATCGTCCTGCAAACCCAAAGGTCGCCTGTTTGATTCCTACTCAGGGTACGCACCTGGGTTGTGGGCCAGGTCTCCGGTTAGGGGTGTGCGAGAGGCAACTCATTAATGTTTCTCTCCCTCTCTTTCTCCCTCCCTTCCCTTCTCTCTAAAAATAAATAAACAAAATATTTTTAAAAATTGTATAGAACTTAAAACATACAAATTAATACAAATAAAACTTGAGAAGTCTTAAGTATTAATAGTATTATAGTATTAATGGATTGTACAAGTGTCAATATCCTGGTTGTGATACTATATTATAGTTTTGCAAAATGTCACCACTGGGGACACTGGACAATGTATAAAAGGGACCATGCCATATTATTTCCTATAACCGCATGTAAATCTAAAATTATCTCAAAAAATTCCCATTTAAAAACATTGAAAAAAATAAATTATATTCTCAAGTTCAAAGAGAAAACTAAGAGTTACACAAAATATTTTCCAAAATTCCCATTGAGAATGGCTAAATATTTTGGTGCTTTTAGGAATGAGCTTCATTTCTCTAGGAAATAACCACTTATGTAGAATCATTTTGCCTTATTAACAATGGTGGAAACATTAAGCATCTATACAATGTTGCAGCTAGCACAGGCCCCAGGCAGCTCCTGCTCAGAAAACAGGCCGCGGAAGACAAGGCAAAAATATCCACAGCCTGAGCTTGAAGAAGAGCAAATTCCTAAAACTGCAGGGTCCTTTCCCTGTGGCACATGATTTGTTTATCTGTTGTCCACTTGTCCAAATTTTTTTCAAGATTATAGCCTAGTGGGTAAGAACACAGGCTCAGAATCAGGCAAACATAGGCTCAAAGCCTAACTCCACCACCAAAAATTACATGATCTTGGACAATTACTGTCCCCAATTTTTTCATCTGTAAAGTAGGGGCAATAATAGTTCTTAACACCATTAGGCTGTTGTGAGGAGTGAATGAAAGCATGATCTAAACCACTTAGCCCAGTGCCTGAAACTCAGTGTGTTCTTATTTAAAATAGCCATTTTTATTATTAAAACTCAAAATCA
Organism: Desmodus rotundus; assembly: GCF_022682495.2. Classification (NCBI taxonomy): domain Eukaryota; kingdom Metazoa; phylum Chordata; class Mammalia; order Chiroptera; family Phyllostomidae; genus Desmodus; species Desmodus rotundus. Next base: position 101,271,021 of record NC_071394.1, read on the forward strand.
CATTTTTGACAATGAATAAAAGCAAGCATCGGAGAATGTACAGAATAATATAATTATAAAATAAAAGTAAACAAAGAATGTTATATTTTTCTAGTAAAATGTAATTACAAAGTGGGCTCAAGAAAATGTAAAAGACTTTAATAGACCAATACCCAGAGATGATACAGAAAAAATAGTCAATGATCTACCCTAAAGAAGTCTGGGGTAAGATGGTATTTTAAACAAATTGTACTGGGCCTTCAGCAAATAGATTATTCTCAGGCTATCTGAGTAACAGTCAGAGCATGGTGAGAAAGAAAAGTCTCTCGGCCCCTTTTCCAAGGCTCGTTTCAACCTCTGCTACAAATCTGCGCGCGTACACACGAGTCAAGTACACTTTTGAATAGAGAAGCAGAAATCCCCAATAATGTATCATCAAACGGACTTTGGAAGAGAATTAAGAAAATAATAAATAATGGACTCTTGGTAAGCATGCAGCTGAGAATCTGATTTACCACTATCTTTCCCAGGCCCTGGGCACCAGCTTCTTTGTTTACAGAAGAAATAGAGAGTGTCAGTTAATCCAGCTAGTCAGTTCAACTGAGTGGTCAGTTAAGTGAAGGTCTATTAAGACAGATTTACTGCTGGGTGTGTGTATGGTTGGGAGAGGTGTGGGCGCATGTAAGGGACAGAGAGTTGAAAAACTCATAGTATATAAAGTATTGTGTACCCTTTTTAACTTAATATTTTCACATAAGCTTATCTTTCATAAAAATTATTTGAAACAATTGACGACCACTTCTTCTTATGGATGCACCATTTTCGACATAAGTAATCCCTTATTGTTAGGCATCTAAGTTTCTCTCTTTAATACTAGAAATTACATTACAATAACACTTTCCTGCCCAATTCTCTGTCTACATTTCTGCTATCTCCTTAGGACCTATTTCTAGAAGTAGAATCATTATACCAACTACTACAACATATTTTGAATTCTTAATACTACATATTAAAAATGTTAATGCATTTGGCCTAAGTGTTCTCCAAAAATTTGGCATCATTTTCTATCAGCAATGCACAAGTATGCCCTTTTACTACATCCTCAGTAGCACTTAAGCCTCCTCTTTTCCTATCCTGTGTTAGTCCAGTGGGATAAAAATGGTGTATCACCGTTCTTTTAATTTGGCACTGTTTGATGAACAGCAACGGTGCACTTTCTTTCCCTAGTCTGTCAGCCAGTTCCTTTGCTGTGTGTTGGCTTTACTTGAGTGAAGGCAACCCCTGAAGTCTGCTGCCTCATAGAAATCTTCCTACAGGGTGATTTTCTGCAGTACAAAGTCTCCAGCACGTGTCCTGTGAGATGCGCACTCATGGGCCTGCCGTCAGCCAGGTACCTGGCTGGCCTGATGACAGAAACCCGAGCACCTCTTTGCAAAACCACTTTCATAATGACCAGCCCTCTGAATAAGCCAAGAGGCGGATAAAGTGAAAAGGCCATATGTGAGGTCTCTTAATTGCCACAGGACTGGAAACACTATTACACTTGTTTTTAATTTCCCCGCTCTCTGTTCATCTTTCTCCTTTTAATTTTCCTAAATGGCCCAGCCGCTGCTGTTGAGGAGAAGGTATTTAATATGGGTGAGGATTTAGCTGTTCATCTAGGACCAAGCTGGGCCACTGCTTTTGAAATGTCATCTTGATTTGCTGCTTCCCCCACTAAGTAAGAGACTTAATAGGGCTTAGAGGATGAATATGGAAGCAAACCTCCCTAATGAAATGGCCTGGGGCCTTGCCCACTGCTGCAGCTCTGGGGACAGCTGCCCTTGGAGCAGGAGCTACTGACAGGGAAGGCACCTGGAACCTGAACGACTGTCCCCCCACCCCCTTTGGTAACCCCTACCTTGGCCAGCCACTCAGAACCAGGTCAAGTTCGCCTGGTTTGCTCTGTTTCTCAATCTCTCTCTCTCTCTCCACCTCCTTTCTCTCTCTTTCTACCCTCCCCACTCCCAAATTCACCCAGCACCCTATATTTACACTTCTGCTAATATTTATTCCTCCGTGTTGGAACTACCAGTTGACTTCCACTTTCCCTTCCTCCTACGTCCATTCCAAACTGAGTTCTTTTAGAATAGGGACTGTGTCTACTTTCCCAGGATACCTCGGTGTTAGGCAGGGTTGGTTCCAGAAGTTGCTGAGTAAATAGCTTGTGACTGGATAAATGAACAACTCACTGGATGACCTTTAACAAGACCCTTAACACCTTTATGCTGAGAGTCAGTTACACCTCCGTTATCAGGTGGGGACACAGAGCCCTGCCCTCCTCCTTCACACAGGTGTGGTAAACTGCTAGTAGAGGGCTGTTTAGAGTATGTTTTTTGAAACGTAGTACATACCTGGGTGTACTTCCCAAGGGTGTCTGAACAAGAGAGTGAGTGGAATCTGGGATCAGGCCTGAGCTCCGCCTACCTAGTCATGTGTCCTGGCTCACGGCTGTGTCAGGCTCAGGGTGTCACTGAAGAGGCACTCAACTACCAAATGGCAGAATTACTTGGCCATTTTGCGTCAGCCAGTCTCTGTCATTGGCTGCCCAGATGCTAGCTCCAGAGCCGCTACCAGGTCAATGGTCCCAACTGGCAGCCTCCCTGCACCATAGCCTGGACCTGCAACAAAGCCCTTCCACACTACCCCCCAGCCCAAAAGCTGTCCACTGGCATCCCCAAAAATGGATCAGGCCAATCCATCCGAATGCAGTGTATGCTCCCTCCAGAACCCACAGAAACCTACCATACACTGTGCTGGTTTTGCTGGGAGGCACAAGATACAATGATTTTCCTTTGGAGGAGATATCCCAGCCTGCCCCTGACCACTGAATCCCTAAAACTTCCACAGAAGGCCCTGTGGCCTCATGGGATTGGCCTCCAACCACACGGAGAGCGCATGTCACACAAACACCTCCAATGAACCTGCCATTTCCTGTTCATCCAGTTCAATTAACATGTAATCATCAATCTAGTGAACCAATGGGAGAGTCTTCCAAATGTCTAGAAAATCCGGGGCCCTTTGCACTATACTGTAACTAAAGTAAGAGAAATAACATCCTCCTGTTACATTAAAACCATAAATGTATACTGGTGTCCACCCCATGCAAATCCAGACTGACTCTGCTCCCGCTTCATGGCGGCTCTGCCACGCCATTGCCTGCCTGACGTTCACATGCCGCCTGTTGGAGACTGTGCGGATCTTCTCCAACACGCAGAGCTCACCTGGCTCAGCAGCTGCAATAGGGCTTCTCTTAGTGTTAATTCAAGACCAGAATTTGATGGCAGAGTGAAAGGTTTCACTACCAAATAGGGAACATCTTCTAGCACAAATTCTAGGTTAGCTCTTGGGGATGAGGTACAAAGAAAGAAAACTAGGGGAGCCCTGTCAAAGCGAACAGACAGGGTTGCTTCTGTCTCACATTTGAAAAGGAAGGTCTGGGTGAAGCTGATTGGCATTATTGGGTTTCTTTGTTGTATAATATAACCATTGAAAGTCCGAGGTATTTATGCGGTACATGTTTCAGGATTACATCATCTAAGTACCTCTGTTGAATATCTGCAGTCCCTGCCTTGGAATTATAGTGTCCAGCTGCTTCGTGATGTGTCCGAGTCAGGGTTATGTCACCCAGCCAGGTCTGACCAGTGTGAACAGGCTACTTTGATAGGCTAAGCAGCCAGGTCACAATTTACCATTGGTTAAGTATGGGACAGTCCACTGTTGTCCATCAGAATCCACCAGGTGTGGACGGTGCCAGGCTGCGAATTAAGTAGGGCTAGGGTACCTTTTAGGTCTTTGAGCATAGTGGGAATCTCTCCCTGGATGTCAGAGCCTTATATGTGGCTTTTCTCATTACAATCATTCTTACCCCACATGTCAAGGAACTAATGTGAGGGCTCTGCAAAGCACCCAGTGAATCCATTCCAGTTGTACACTTGGGGCCTGGGGAAATGAGCATCGGGTGGATCCATGGGCCCAGTGGACCCCCTGTGAGCTACAGCTGGCCCGGGACCCATGTATTACATGGACCTCGTAGGCCGCCATTCTAGGAGAGCCAGGACTGCACTTGTAGTCTCTGGGTGTCAGTGTCAGTTCAGACTCTGTGATAAATCTAAAAGTTTTTCCAGATTTTGGTTAAGTCTGAGTATTCTCTCCAGTGTGTGGTTACTGAGTAAATGAACATAAGCAGCTTTGGGAAAGTCTGGGCTAATTACTACTGAGCACAGTTGCTTCAGAGTTGCGGGTCCTTCCTCAAGGGATCCAGCCTCTCCTTGTTGGCTGTCCATCTGTCTTGTAAGGGAGACTGTGGTCCTTAAACCACCTCTGTCATATTACACAGGTGGGGCCCTCCTACTGCACTTAGACTCTGCTGCTCGTCACCATAGTTACACCCACCTTGCTCCTGAGACTTCAGCTCTGCTGTGTGGCCTCTAGCATTTGGGATCCTGTTATTCCCCATTGCTACGAGGAAGTCCTGTACTGTGAGAGCATCTCTTACTAACATCAGCCCTGCTCCACCAGGCTTCTCAGTACTACAAACACCCCTCTCAGTGCATTTCTTGTGACTCTGGCAAACAGATTATCCTCTTGGCCCGCCTGTGGAGCACAGCCAGCTTTTCCCATGGTGTATCCAGTATATTCTCTAAGCCTTCGATCCCTGCTGTGCAGTCTGTCATGTCTCTCTCACTTTGTGTGGGCCATCACTTCTGCCAAGTTTCCACCGCCATCCCAGCAGCACATTACCACAGTCTCCTGGTTCCTGCCATGTTAGCTCCTGTATGTGCTTCCATATCAAGAAACTCCCATCTATCTATCTTTAAGTCCCACCTCCCTTGATACCTCCCAACTCCTTCTACTCATATAACAAATTAGCCAGATCTGCCCTCTCAGCAGCATCCCCCAAGTCAGATCTTCTGGGATTTGATTCTTGCTATTGGTCTGGTTGCCAGAGAGAGAAATGGGAATAAATTCCAAGGGAGGGAAGCATTGTTTTATAAAGCATCTGTCTTATTTTATTTGAGGCCTTTAAATAATCTCCAAAAAGGCAGTGGGGGTGTGAAGAAGACAACTCACCTCAAATAATGGGGAGTGGGCCACTTCTGCCCAGCAAGTTCAGGTTCAGGTTCTGGAAGTTCAAGGTTCTCAATTGTATCTACCCAGATATCCCCATCTCAAGTGCCCTAGACTTGTTCAAGGGCTCAGGGGCACTGAAAATTTAGCCTCTGAAGTTCTACTGCTCTTACAATTAAGTCCAGTCTTCTCTGTCTGCCTTTGGCTGAATAAGATTAGTGTTTCCTTAAATGATGCCAGTGAGGGTCTCTTGCCTTCCCATTTTGTCTTAAATTGGTGATCTAACCCAGAGCCTGCCATTATCGCTCTTCAACAAATCAATGGCACCAGCAACAGCCACCCAATTCTACAGCCTCATAGTTACCACTTCCCTCTTAATTCCCTTAAATGCCAGAGATGATACATCAGCCTGCATTGCCTCCCATCAGTGAACCATCCCAGTTCACCAAGGTCAAAGTTTTTAGTAACTGTACCTGCACAGCACACAAGGTCTTCCTGTGCTCACCACCCACTAGTGATAGAGTCCTCACTGTCAGCCACCTGGTACATGATCACACCTTCGGGCCTGACTCTCAGGACCAAGCTGGGTACCAAATGTCTTTGATCGGACTCCCTAATCACAGACCCTGAGACTAACAGCCATGTCAGCAGTTCTACTGGTAGTGTTCGTGAGAGACACGAGTAGAAAATGAGAAAGGCAGGACTGGGCAGAGGGAGAAACGACCCTTGGTTTCAATTTGCAGCTGAGGCCTCAGCTGATCCTGCTGGCTGGGCCTTGTAATATTCACACCATGGGCCCATGGGCCAACCCCTGGTAGGAGACTTAACCTTAGGCATGCAGTTTTATGCTGCAAGGCCCAGTGAGGGACACAGCTGTGAGCAGCAATATTCCCAGCAACTAGGGAAGGGGGTGTCCACGCTTAAGAGATCTGAGCAGAGCACCATGGTACCCACAGTGATGCCGAATGCATTGGCGGTGGCATGAGTTGTTATCACAGCTCCAGAGTTTATCCCAGTTTTCAGCTTCCTACTCCCCATTCCCTAAAGGCCTAACTCTCACTGTAGACTCCTGGCACCTGAGGCCTTGGCCCACCTGCCACAAGCTAACTGCAAACTTGGATGTGGGGATGGCTGGGCTTCAGGAACCGATCCCTAAGCAGCCGTTACTCAGACAGAGACCCAATGTCCATTGCTCCCTGAGTCAATCCCTATGTAGAGCAAAGGTGAGGGAGAGGACTGGGAGTCTCTGTCTCCCCACTGTCTCACATCCAATGTCAAACAGAAGCTGCCTTCACTCACCCCATCCTGCAAAGCTGGCAGTAGGGAATAAAAAGATCCACGCTAAGGGTCCCCCTCCCATTGCCAATGACTCTAACTGGGCTCCCTTCACTGTCTCTGACCACACGACAGGTCCAGCCCTTCATACAGCACGTGAGGTCCTACTATTCACCAGGCATTGAACGTCCACCTCGCCACAGGTCCTGGGCTAGACGCTCTACACACACAACTCATTCAACTCTTGTGACAATCTTTTCAGAGTTATTACTGTTCCCATTTTAGAGGTAAGGAACTGAGGTTCAGTGAGGCAAGGCAGCTACTGCCTGTTGTTCCAGAGGCGGTGAGGAACAGAACCAGCATCTATACCTCGCTCTTTTCTCCTCACTGTGAAAGCCACCTGGTCAGAGTGTGAGCTCCCAGGGGTGGAGGCCCTGTCCCTTTCTTCTCTCTTGGATCTTACCTGACCACTTACATGGCTCAGGCAGTGCTGAGCAAAGCCCTGGAGTCTGCTTCAGGAGCAGCCCAGATGCCCCTGCCCTGGTGACCACCATCAGTCTGCCCAGGACAGAGGGGCTTTCCCAGGACTCAGGACTTCCACCCTTACTCTCTTCCCACTCTCATTCCTGCTCTCAGGAGAAAGGCGGTAGGAAGGTGATCATAGATGGGGTTGGCCTCCGCGAGGGAGGCCACTATCCCCTACACCTATCACTGCTCTCCCTCCAAAACCCTGCCTCTTGGTAGCCCTCCACAAATGTCGCTCTGCCTTTGAGGTTTGCCTCAAGTGTCATCACCCCAAGAGGCTGCATCATCTGTCCCTACGAGTATGTGTGTTCTGTCTGCTCCAGTGCCAATCACGCCCCCCATCCCCAAACCAGAATATGAGCTCCAAGAGGGCAGACTCATGGCCAGCCTGGCAGAGAGAAGGCACTCCAAGACCTTTGCTGAGTGAATGAATAGATGAATGAGTGAATGGTATGTGCCCCCTCCTTTGTTGTTCTCTGTTCCCTATCTCTCCCTCTCTACCAATTCATGTGGTAGTTGTTGACCCCCAGCCAGACCACCAGCTCACTGAAAACTAAGGGTGGGTCTTTCTTCAGGTCTTCCCCAGAGCACTGAACACATACACATAGTAGGCTCACAGTAGGTGTTTGGGAGAGCCTTTGAATAAATACTTAAGGACACCTCCTGCCTGCAACAAACTTCCTCAGGCTCCTTGGGGCATAACAGAGATGGCTACCACTTTTTAAAATGCTTCACCCCTTGATCTTTGCAGCAGTGGCTGCTCTGAGTCCATGAGCCCAGCCTGGCTGCCTCCACAGGTCAAGGCTGTACCTGAGAGAAGTGGTGGTGGGGCAAGTGCAGTGGCCAGACTTACAGGAACTCCTAGAGTGTTCACTCTGACCACGAGGGGAACTTCTGTCTGGAGATGCCAGCACCTGCCATTTGCACTGCTCCTCTTTAAATGGCTCTGAGGTCTTGATTCTGAATCTGGCTTATCTGTTTGCCGGTCCCTCTGTCTGTTCATTTGTCTGTCTTGGGGCATCTCCAGCCCTTACAGCTCCTCCCCTCCCCACCCATCTTGCTAGCCTTCTGTAGGCACTGGCTCCCCTCCATATTCACAAAGAAAAAGCCACTTGAGTAGCTTTTCTATTCCCGGGGCTTAATGTCCTGAAGAGGGATGGTGACTATTCATTGGTGTGCTTAACTGAGCTGAGAGGTGCTCACAGCCTGCAGGACTTCCTGATCCAGCTGACCTCAATGTGCACCTGCAGGACCAAATTCCAGCCCCAGGCATCTCCATGGCTTCAGACTGGGATTTGAAGATGGAGTTAGGAGCCTTGTTCGAGGAGGACTGTTGGAAGCATTAAAAGGTGTAGCAGCCCTTGACTATACCTGTTCAGATGGTTTATTTCACAGGGTCCCCCCACACACACACACACGCACAGCCTTCAAACTCCTCTTACCTATTGCCTTTACCCAATCAGCGGTCGGACCACCTCACACGTGCCCGCCTGCTCAGCCCAAGCCAGGGATGCAGCTCCAGGCATTCACCAAAGATCGCATGGCTATGACCATTGTTCCAATGGAAGGTCTGTCTACCCAAATCTCCCCTTCCTCTCCCGCCTGGCTATCTGGGTTGACTCAAGCACCTCAAACAGGTGAGGTACTATGCCAGGTGTTTTAAACCCACCACACAATTTAACACTCAAGAGTCCTCTGTGTATTAACTCCACTTTACAGATAAGGAAATTGACCCTCACAGGCATTATGTGACTTGCCCAAAGGCACTTAGTGGTGGACAAAGGATTCAAAGCCACGTCCCCCTGACTCCAACCCCCGCCTTTCTGGTACACTGCCCTACTCACATATAAATTCCACATGAAAGTGACCACCACCACCTTTCTTTACACAAAACCTCCTCCATACACACCTCTTTACTTTCTCTCAGCTATCCAAAGTCAGGCCTTGACCTTGACCTCTCCCTCCTCTGTCAGCCCAAGTACCTTCCCACCACCTCTCCAGTTCCTCTGCCATCAGTCCCCTTCTCTCAATTCCAAATGCCCCTGCCTGAGAGATTCCCTACCATCTCTCACTAGATTCCCATCCCAACCTGTCCTCCCCCTCACTCTTCCAATCTGTCACCTCTTTACCCCCTGCCCACAAAATCCCAAACTTTCTGTTTCCCTGCCATAGTCCTGCCTCTTCCTCAGTGGGCCTTGCTTCCTCACAACTCTGCATATGCCAAGAGTGCTGCCCCCATTCTCTGCCTGTGAATTTCTCGTCATCCTTGGAGATTCAGTTCAAATGTCACCTCTGCTCAGAAGCCCTTCCAGGCCCTCCCAGGTCGGGACAGGTGTACCTCCTCTGACCCCTATACTTAGCCCTCTCTCATGTCCTTTGTCACTCGTTAGTGCAACAGTTTAGTGTGTGTGCATGTGTCTCCCCCACTGCTCTCTGAGCTTCTTGAAAGCAGGAACTATCTCTTATCTCTCTTTGGCATCTTTCACGTGTGCGTGCATACGTGTATGCGTGTGTGCGTGTAATCTCAGGTGCAGAAAGCTGCATTAATGGGCTTCTCAGTTTCGTGGAACTTCATCATCACTGGTCCATGAAGGCCTTTTATCCCCATCCCCACTCCCCCTACCCTTCTCTCCTCCTGTGTGTCTCTGTAGGCACAGAGCCTGGCACGGAACACAAAGGATGCTCAGCAAATGTAGCTAGGTGCAGGACATGGATGACAAATTAATCATAAATCCTATTTAATTCCACTCCTGCAGGTTCCATTGGTTAGCCAAGGTGGAAAAGAACATGGTGTAGCTGCTGCAGTCTAGGAACCTCAGATTGCCAAGAAAGTGCGAGTTACTGAAATATTAAGTCCTCACTGTTGAGGACCTGGCTGTTGCAGAAAGAAATAAAAAAGCAATATATGCATTAGATGGATTTATCATTTGGAGACTGCAAGGCAAGATTTTCAATACAAATTCAATTAAAGCCAACAAGCCCAAAATGGAACTCTCAGTCCTTCGTCCAAAAAGCACTGTCCTGATGGTAGCGTAGGCAAACATGGCACTCAAATCCTCCCACAACCATGTCAAAATTACAACTAAACTACAGAGCAACCATCATTCAGAACTACCTGAAATCTAACTGAATGAAAATCCTGCAACAAGGGAGTTAAAGAAGAAGCCACATGGAGACTGGTAGAAGGGGTAGGGTCACGGGAATAGGCTGACTCCACACACACATGTGCCAGAAAAAAAATCAGGAGGGGTATTTTGGCTGCTGAGGTACCACCTGAGGAATGAGAAGCCCCAGCTCCATACCAGGCCTACTGCCCAGGGTTCCAGAACCAGAAAGAAAAGTCCCCATAACTTCTGGCTTTTAAAACCAGCAGGGTTTGTGGCTGAGTCAGAGGAGGCTTCTGGAGTCCCAGGCTCTCCTCTTAAAGGGCACATGGACTTACTCGGACCTACTCCCTCTGGGCTCCAGCACTGAGGCAGCAGCTCGAGAAGCACCAAGAATATATAGGAAGGAACTGAATCAGGACAAGAGCTGGAGGGGCAGCTTTCTGCTAGACAGGAGCATAGACAGGGCAGAGGCCATTGTTCCTTTTCTGAGACCCTACCCACCTCCACAGAACTGGCAGGCAGGCACCATATCTGAGTCTCCATCAACCTGGCTTACACTGTTTGCCCCACCCTAGTGATTCCCTGAGACCTCGCCCCACCCAACTTTCAGGCCCACGTAAGCCAGTTTCCAGTGACTTTTCCATATAAACTGCCTGTCTTGGCTCTTGCTGCGGAGTTTCCTAAAATCTCTTAAAGGTTCACAAATTGCAAACAAGCAGCATCTGGCCTTGGTGTGCCCCATACCTCTCACTAAGTGGCCCCAAGCCCAGCACTAGCAGCAGCAGGCCTTGGCTCACAGCTTGGCTTCTCCTGGGCACCTCCAAGCCCAGCACAAGTAGCAGCCACCTGCAGATTGCTCTGTAGCTCATGCCGGGTGGCCCCAGGCAAGGCACAGGCGGTGGCTGACCTTGCACCTCCTGGGAGGCCCAGAGCCAGTGCACCCAGTAGATAGCTTCAGACCACATCTGGATTACAACCCTACCACCTCCACAAGTGATACACTCAAGGGGGGCTCCGTGAGCACCAAAGCCCCACTGAAGCAAGTTCAGATCTGTAGGGGCAGCTCCTGCACATCAGCTCCTCCACTGTAGCGCAGCTGGTCCTCACAGCCAATTGGCCTGGGGGTCAATCCCTCCCAGTGATGCCAAGGGCAACCAAGGCTCAGCTATAACAGGACAGTCACACAGCCCACACAGGGGTGCACCTGGAACACCAGCTCAGGTGACTGGGAGGCTGTGCCACTGGACCCTACAGAACACCTACTACACAAGTAGTAGGGGGTCAGGGACCCCTATTGTAGGTTAACTGTGACTGAAAATAAAAAATTACTACATGTCAAAAAAAAAGCACTATCCTCCCCAGCAATCACCTCAAAGACCATACCATTCTACAGAGGTGTCCAACCTCTTGGTGTGTCTGGGCCACACTGGAAGAGGAAGAGTTGTCTTGGGCCACACATTAAATACACTATAACACATATTCACAAAAAAAACTCATAATGTTTTAAGTGAATTTATGAGTTTGTGTTGGGCCGCATTCACAGCCATCCTGGGCTGCATGAAGCCCATGGGCTACAGGCTGGACGCCCCTGAATCTAAAAGATGCCAGTGTTGTCAGAGATCATGTGGAATCGTCCCCTCAAACAGCTATCTGGAATGCTTGTTTGGGGAAGTTCACTGACTTCTAAGTTCTCCATCAGGATTTTTAGGCCACGACTCCCTTTGAAACTAAGACATGTTCCAAGTTTAATCACTGTATGAGTTAGAAAATTTAATTTAATCACTGAGACAGATGACAAAAAAAAAGTCATAGTTCTTTACTCCTCCTTGTATCCATATCTTCTACCACATGACTTGCTTTGGCCAATAAGGATGTTGGCAGAAATGATGTACAGGCTTGAAATAACTTATACCCTGAGGTTACTTTCTCTTTATTCCTCTACCATCACCATGAGAATATGCCTCAGGTAGCCTGCCAGAGGATGAAAGGCAAGTCAGACAGAGCTGAGTCCCCAAGATATTACAGAATAAGGTCATTCTAGACCAGCTGTCATCCAGCTGCTCCCTAGATCCATGAGGCAACCAGCCAGGATCAGCTAACCACAGACATATGAACCAACCCTGCCAAGATCAGCCAAACCCAGCCCAGTTCGGCTGAAGCCCTATAGAGTCCTGAGCTAAATAACATTCACTGTTGTGAGTCCTTCAGGGTTTTGTTGTTTCTTTTGCAGCAATTCTGTGGCCATTGAAAACTGATACAATTACACACACATACATTTCATTGATCTGAGCTTGAATTAACTTTGGGAAAAATTTTCTAAAAGCCAAATCTGCGCCTAGGAACAAAGAATGGCCTTACAGACAATGAAATGAACATGGAATAGGTTCTGAAGGTCGTCACTTGCAAGAAACCATCTAAAAGCATGGAGCAACGATAGCACCTTTGGAATAAGTGTACAGCCCTCAGGGAAATTACTTTTTTAAAAAGACAACATGCACTTGGACATGTAAATGCTGGCATATTTACCCATTTACCTGTGATCACACCTCATATTTCCTGAATATTTCCACCTGTGACTGCCAGAAGTGACTACTTTTTTCATTTTTTTCTTGTTGTTTTTTAAAGGTTCTGTGTCTTTTTTTATTTTAGATTTTATTTAATTATTTTTAGAGAGATGAGAAGGGAGGGAGAGAAACATCAATGTATGGTTGCCTCTTACACACCCCTCACTAGGGACCTGGCCTGCAACCCAGGCATGGGCCCTGACTGTGAATCAAACCAGCGACCCTTTGGTTTGCAGGCCAGCGCTCAATCCACTGAGCCACACCAGCCAGGGCTTTTTTTTTTTTTTAATTGAAGTATAGACAATATTTTTTGCTGTCCAGGAGCTGATCTCATTTAGAAGCTATGTGAATTCAATTAACAGACATTACCATTTCTAAGCCATGGGCTACTGTTTTCCCTTGGAAATGCTAGATGCCTGTGAGTGTCTATAGAGAACTGGATTTGTGGGAAACTGTTTGAAAACCTGTTAACAGACTACTGTAAAGCTCAAATAGCCATTATCTTTGGGACTCCGAGCACAAGTGGCAGAAACCAAGACATATGTTTTCCATCCCTACCCACCATCACACACAAAAGGGGAAGGTCCTTGTGACCTAAAAATACAGTTTGCAAATCTTCAAAGTCCGCTTGTCATTAAATCTCCTCTGAAGATGTGCAGAGCTTGCACTTTTAAGTGCAAATGTCTAAAGGGCCCCCAGACTGGGGAGAGCCACTCCTCCTTCTGTGTGGGTATGTGTGCAGACACCCCTAGCCATGAAGCAGCGGTCCCCATAAGCTCACCTAATGAGGATCTCATGCCACCACACCAGGACCAAAGCCATACAGTGGCAGGAGGGATGTGCAGGTCCAAGCAGCCACAGGGGTTCTTTAGAAGTTCATATGATTCTTTGGATTGAGGGCTTATGGAGTTCTGTGACCAAGTACATGGGTTTTGGAATCACACCTGGTTCTGTCCTGGGCCAGGGCCCTCGGAAACATACTACATCCTTTCAGCCTCAACTTCCTCCGCTGTGATGTGGAAATAGAGACATGTCCCTTGGAGGGCAGTTAAGTCAGGAAATGAATGTAGAGTTCTCAGCGTGGTTCCTGGCACACAGTAAATGCTCAATAAAAGTTTGAGCCCCGTGGCATAAGTCACAGTTATGCCCTGGCCAGGTGGCTCAGTCAGTTGGAGCATTGTCCTGTACACCTAAATGTTGTGGGTTTGATTCCCGGTCAGGGCACATGGGCACATACCTGGGCTACAGGTTCAATCCCTGGTTGGGGCACATAATGAAGGTAGCTGATAGATGTTTCTCTTTTAAGTCGATGTTTCTCTTACTCCCCTCCCCCACTCCCATACCCACACCAATCTCTCTAAAATCAATAAAAACATGTCTTCCAGTGAGAATTTTTAAAAATATTATTAGTGAATTATAGACAGCAAATTTTGGCTTGACTGGGGTGAAAGCTGTTTTGGACAACAGAATTACGAAACTGCCAACAGTGTTAGAACAAGCCAAGGAGGCGAATGTCCTGTGGCTAATGACGTGTTGACTGAGTCCATTGACAGGTTCCTTCTTCTGTCTGCTCAGCCTAACCCCACCTGTCTCCTGTCCATTTCTCAGAAGCCACAGGCAAGGAAAACAGTAACACAAACACATGAACACATTAAAATTGTGTCTAAAGTAGGACCAAAATTGTTCTGAAAGAAGAAGTGAACCTGTGAGGACCATGCCCAGACCTCAGGCATGGCCTCCGAGCCCACCCGGCCTTTTCTACTTCTTTCTCAAGTAAGCCAGCATTCATCAAGCACCTGTCATTGTGTCAGGTGCACCAGAGGCACCACCCCATTTAATTCTCACAGGGACACTTTAAGATGCATAGTAACATCCCAATTTTGCTGATGAGGACCAAGGCCCAGAGCAGGTAAGTCACTTGCCTGATGTCACACGGCCATTACGGGCAGAGTCAGGAATTAAAACAAGGTCTGCGCATCCCCAAAGCCCACAGTCTTACTCCTGCTTCTTGCTATCATGACCCCCGTGCTGAACCTTCTAGCTAAGTGGCCCCATAAGGCTCCCACAGCCTTACTCCGTTCATTACGTGCACTCCAAGTAATGAACGGAGTCCTCTCTCATCAGAACTTTAAAGATGTTTCCCAAACTTCAGCAATTCAATTCCTATCCCTCGTATGTTTACTATGCCACTTGTCTCTTCCATTCACGTTATCTTCTTAATTCCTTTCATCAAATCAATTCAATTTTCCCACTTAATCTTAAAAGGAAGCATTTCACACTATCATAGCCCATTGCACTTGCTACAGTTAATTAAATTTTAAATAATTAAAATATAGAAGTTTATTGACATAGCACTTAAAGTCAGCTTGTGTACTTCATATCTAGTAAAGTTCTGCTGTAAACATGACTTTCTCTCACATATAAAAATACACAGGCACATGTGCATAGAACTTTTCTTACTTTTTATTATGAAAAGTTTCAAAACCAAAAGGAGAAATAATAATTTAATGAACCCCTGTGTACCCATCACCCAGATTCAACAACTCAATCATGGCTAGTCCTGTTTCATCTTTACCCCAACCCACTTCCCAGCTCCTATATTTTATTTTAAAGCAAATCTCAGACATCATATCATGTCATTTATGTGCATGACATTCTTGATAAGAGAAGCATTTGAAGAGCCTCTGCTAAGTCCCCGGCAGGTACAGCATGACAAGCACAGACTCACACATCTTCAGTCGCCATGATCGTGGGAAGCTTGTAGTTACCCCCAGCTTACAGATAGAAGCGTTGAGGCACACAAACAAAAGCTACTTGCCCAGGGTCCCACAACTGGTAAATGGCAGAGCTGGAACTCGAACTCAGGCAGTCTGTGCCCTTATGCCTTGCACTGCACCACTTCCCAGGAGCACAGCCATCTCGGCCTGGGTGAATGCAACATGCCCTTCTCCCACTCCCCACACACTGGCCCAGAATAAGTTTCCGGCAGTTCACGTGCAGAGCCTGTCTTCTCTGCTATCGTCTCTCATTCTTCTGCCACATCACCACTGTCATCAGGTTAGCTAAGAGGAGCTGCTGTCCTCAGACACAAGGCAGGAAGAGTGGTTCCCAAAGTCCTACTGGAGCCTCTGCTGAGGGCAGAATGTAGGGCCAGCATGCAGGGCATGAGCCTCCAGTCCCAGGGCTGGAGAGAAGGTGGTGTGATGCAGCTGAGGGACTCAATACCCAAGTCGACCTTTGATAAGCATTTACAACTTGGCACTCACTGCTCTTCTTTTCAGCCTTCAGCATCCTCACACAAGGTGTTGATTTCTCCAAGGTCCTTGCTTCCTGGGAATGTGGCTGCTGCTTAGGCTTGTCCTGACAGCACTGGGATCAGGCAGGAGGAATGCCTTTTGTCTTAATTGAAACCCTCCTCATCCATTTGCTTCTAGCAGCCTGCAGGGTCCTGGTTTTCAGAGGGGGTGTAAGAGCTTAAATGTCTCCAAAGGTTTCTGAGACATGGGATTTCTCAACAGAGAAAGGGTGATGATTTCAGGGTAAAGGAATCAAAAGCACATGCAATACCTTTCTCTGTGCATACAGAGTGACTTCAAAATGAAGGGGGCGAAAGCATTAGAAAAAGCGGTTTTGAGTTTCATTGAATCAATATTGGAAAAGTACAGCAAGACCCTTTCCAAATCCAAAGCAGAATTGTGTCTGTCCACCTCTGTGGGAAACTCTTCTGGTCTGGAAGCCAGGTCTCCTGGGGCTGCTAAATGTCCCCAGCCTCAGCACAGGACCCCCACCCACTTCCTTCTGACTAGGAAGCAGAGGGCCCTGCCGCCACCCTCCTCCACCCTCCTCCACCCAAAAGCTGGATGAAGGGTGGGATGGAGACCATGCCAAACCTGGCAGTTCCTCTTAGCAGAATCTTCTATTTTTGCTTCTGTGGTGCCCAACAGAAGCATCTCCATGAGCAAGAATGTGGGTGGGCCCTTGGCTGGCTAGGTTCCATTATGGAGCAAGAAGCTAAATGGGTTTGAAGGATCTCCAGGGAGGTGTGTGTATAGTAAGGCTCTGTGGAGACACGTAGGTACTCAGCTGAGGAACAGGAGTTACCTTCAGGAACCACTATGGCTCTGGGGTCCTGACATTCTCATGATCCAGTCTTCTGTCTCCTCCTGTTGCCACCAACTGCCTTCTCAATAGTCCCTGCTCTCCTACTATCCCAGGGCTCCTAAGAATCTCGTGGCTTCTGCCTTTTTCTTTGCCTGCTGGTATTTGTCCCTGGTACCCACAGAGGAGAGGATCTTATTGGGCCTACTAGCCATGATACCAAATCCTGAGTCTGTTAGACAGCATCCTGCAGCATGGGACCCCATAGACCACTCGTTAGCCTATGAGAGGCTGCCTTTGGCTGAGCCTCAATTCCTGGTCCAATCATGTGGCTGGAGGGCAGGGACACAAAGTTCAGCTCTAGGCAACCAATTCAGAAGGAGCTACTCTGTTTGTACCAAGGACTTGGAGGTCAGGGATAATGGGGAGTCTACCTCACCCAACTGTGTTGCCCCAGACCTTGAAACAAAGGCTCAGTCGTTCTGGGCAGAACAACAAAAGGGCAGAAAATCAGGAGCTAACAACAAAGCCTGCAGCCTGAAGGAGGTCCTGGCCTTTTAAATCCCAGCTCTCATGGAGGCCTCTGCTTTCCAGGAAGTTATTCCCATCAGCAGTTATTTCTGCATCGTGGTTGTTATGAAGCCCTTTATTTTGAAAACACATTTCAAAACAAGGCTTCTTATGCACTCAGCTTTCTCTGGTCCGTTTGGAGCAAAATGGCGCAGATGTTTCCTTGTGGCCCATGCACTCGTGCGTTATCCCTGCAGGCCATTCAAGTCCCAAAATCCATCTTGTAGTCACCATGGAAAAATGCAGAGGCACGCTGTGGGGGGATGCACATCAACTCATCCCAAACACTCCCCTTCAGCCGGCTCCCTGCCCCACACGTGGCTGAGCCATGACACAACAGCCTGCTCCTCAGAGAGTAATTCATTATGTAATTAAATTTTTTTCATCAAAGTCAATTTCTAAAGCAACTGCTGAGATAATACCAATTAGGAAACACTAACAGAGGAGGAGCTGGCCCTGACGTCAGGGCTCACGCCCGTAAGAGTTTACATGACTTGTCAGATGCTCGTGCCAGGGACCCTGACAGAACGCTGGGTAAGAAACAAACAGCACATGCTCTTCAGGCTGGAATGACCCTTTCTAGAGCTCGCTCGCTCCCATAGATCAGACTTACAAAGGGCCAGGGTGGAGTCATGGAAAAAAATGGGCTTTGTGATGAGACCCACATGAAACCTAATCCTTACTCAAACTCTTACCAGCTGCGGGACTCTGGGCAAGTCACTCCACCTCTCTGAACCTCCCTTTCTCCATCGGAGGGATGTTTTCATACTACCCACCTCACAGGGCTCTGTGAGGGTTAGGGATAAGATGTGTTAAAATTGGGAAACAGTGCTGGCACATAGCTGGTGCACCAGCTGTGAGTTTTGAGTCCATCGGCCCCTCATTGACATGGTCTGCCCAGGGGTCTCGGGAGAGAAGAGCTGAGATATAGAACATTCTTCTTCTCAGACCACTCAGCAATCACCAGAGGTTTTCCCCACCTCTCCTTGGTCCCATTCACCAGGGTTTGGTTCATAAACCTCCTCCTAAGCCCCTGGTCTCAGGGTGCTTATTCTGAAGGGAGGTGATAGACAGGCAATCCCAAAACCTCCTGGTAAGGGCAATGAGCGGCATGTGTACTGATGCTTTGGAGAGCACAGAGGGGAAACCAGGGACAGCTTCCTGGAGGAGGAGACAGAGGATGAGGAAAGAGGTTTATGGGCAGATGGTATGTGATGAGTAAAGGCTCAGAGGTGACGAGGCAGGAGCCATGGGCAGGACCAGGTATCTGGCTGCAGCATTTAGGAGCTCCTACTTCAGGTGTGTGTTTAGGAAGATAACTCCAGCCAGAGTGAGGAAATGGGACTGCACAGGTGAGACTTGGGACTCTGGTGTCCAAGGAGAAGACAGAGGCAGCCATTCAAGGGACGAAGGCAGCCTGGTGGCCCACTGACAGCTGGGCCAGGCTTATCTTCACCCTGGAACCAGAAGGGAAAACCAATTTGACAAATGGAAAAAGTCTCAAGTCCAGGAATCAAGTTACCTCTGGGGCAAGTGGGATGTGCAGCAGCCCTTCCCCTGACCTCCTTCCTGAGGCAGGTTCTCTCTGCGGCCCTGCAGGCCCAGCAGGCCCAGCCCTGGGTAAGCCCAGCTGCACACACCCAGGCTGCAGGCCACTATACTGGGTGGGAGCTGGAGATGGGAATCGGGTGGGAAACAGCACAGGGTGGGCCCCATCTGACCCGTCACAGCCTCTCAGCCCGCTGGATCATCCACCCTGTCATGGCCAGACCAGAGCCTCTCCCATCTCAGAAATGAACCAGGACCCTCCTTGACTTCCTCCCACCTGCCACTACTATGGGCTGAGTGAGCCACCAACCTCCCACACAGCTGTCAGCCCCACTGCTGCCTGACAAGTGCTATCCACAGCCACCCAGGCTGTACACTAACCACCTATGGCCAAGGAACTCCTGGAAACCAGTTCCTTGGGGCCAGTCTTTATGACTGGCCATCCAATGACTTCACCCCCTCTTTGAGGTCCCTGTGAGTGCCATATCCAGGTCCTGGAATGTTGCCATGGTGATAGGGGAGCACTAGAGGCCAGGCCTTGGGGAGAGTTGGATTTTGGAGCCCCGACGGAGGTGGGGCCAGAGTGGGGCAGCTCCATCAGCTGAGTCAAGGACCCCTTCACACTCTCCATCCCTGCTCTTGCCCGTGGCACCGTGAAAGGAGCTGTACCAAAGCTGCCTGCCTCCGCTCGTGATTCCAAAGGGGAAGCATGCCCAATTCTCCATCCCCTTTAGAAGTGTATAATTTGTACATTGTAGACTTAAGAAAATATATAAAGAAACAATGCCTGACCTGTGCAATTTACACACTCACACATATACACACTCACTCCAATAGCCAGCCTTTCCCTCTCACTCACTCCTGGCCCTTCATTTGCTCTTGCCCTTCCCCATAATGGATGACACCCCCTTCCTTTCCTTTGGATATGACTTAAGGTGTCCTTCTTACCTGAAGCATCCTTAACTCTCCACTCCACACTGCCCTCTCCCTTCCCTAATCTGTGAACCAAACCAATGCCTGATAAATGAGTGTCAGCTGTCAGTCTCCTAATGTTCTCTGTGTGGAAGCTCAGTGGTACTGCCATCTGCCTTCCCACTTTGGTGTGAGTTTTGAGTCCACTGGCCCCTCACTGGCATGGTCTGCCCAGAGTCTCAGGAGAGGAGAAGGGCTGAGATGCATAACATGAGAGCCTGGTCCTCCTCCCGCTGAGAACCTCAGCAAAGGCCCAGGCACAAAGTAGCTGCTTCACATAGATTGTCCTGATATGCAGCTGTTAACCCCAAGACTCTCCAGCCACAAATAGAAATTTAGAAAATCTCTGAGAACAGTCTAGCCAGTGGGACCCCCAACCCTTCCTGGGAGATGCAACAGTTCTTGGGGCACCAGAGCCAGAGGACAGGAAAGGGCTCTGCGTGACTCAGAAAGGCAGCCGGTGTCTGGTCTCAGGGCCCAGGCAGAGCCGTACAGCTACAGGTGAACTTGCCCAGCACCACGTTCCAACCTGCTCACCCCCGGGCCAGGCACCTAGGCCTAGGTGGATGTCGGGGCTCTGTGTCAATAAGCTGCCAATGGCACCCAGGAATCCCAGCCAAACTCAGGTTTATAAGATGGGCCATTAAAGTGAGTGGGCTCATGGGAGCAGGATGGGCGTCCCAGGGAAGGGGAGCCCAACCCTCTTGAAGAAGATGGTGGCCCTGCCATGAAAACAGCACCATCACTGGCACTCAAGCTAGAGACCAGGCCTCCATCACCACTGACCCCTCATGCCTTAACATGCTGTACATGCTCAATCAGTCAGCAAATATATCCTGAACATGATTTCTAGCTCTGGCCCCTCAACTAGACCTCTGTGGCCACAATCCTCATCTCAGTCACCTGGGTGACCACCACAGCTGCCGCGTGGCCACTGACCTCTGGCATCACCCCATCCACTTCACACTGTGAACACCTGAAAACAAACCTGCCAGTATTGCTGCACATAAGATGGAGTCTAAACTCCCCTGGCTTGCACCCTGCATGCCTGAGAGCCTGTCTCTGCCTGCCTCTCTCCTCACAATTCTGGGCTCCCACCACATTGAGCCACTTGCAGGGCCTTAATTGGGCCACACTCTATTTTGTGCCATGGCCTTTGCAAAGGATGCACACTCAAACATGCACAACTTCACCTGGCTACCACTGTCTCTACGTCTTCTTCTCAAATGTCCTTCTCTGAACCCCCAGATTGCACTACATGCCTCCCTTCCACACTTTCTGGGCCCCCCCAGCCAACAAACCTGCCCTCAAGAGTTGAATTTATAGGAGTGGGTCCCTCCCTGGAACAGATGACTGGTGGTCTGTACCCGATGAGGACATGACTGAGCCTTCGGTCAAAGGCATGGAATCTGTGAGCCCAAATCTGTCTTCAGTGGGCTCAGAGAATTAAAGACTCTGGGCTGGACTGGGCAGGCCACATTATAGGGGCTCCCCATTCCCTGGAGTCAAGCACCGTGGTTAACGCTATTCTCCACTCCTTTGGCCATCCCCTTCTACCTAGAGGGACTCTGGCCAGGTTCCTGAAGAGGACCCAACCAGTCCCCACAAGAGTACAACCAGAGCCTGCAGGTTAGTGCCCACCAGGAACTCTAGCAGACTCACAGCCACCAATAGGAAAGGCTGGAGAATATTCTGAAAAGAAGACATTCCAGGGTCAGAAATCCCATGCGCTGTTAAATCTTTGTGAGGAGCAGAAAGGGCTGCAATTCATGCCAACACTCAGAAGTCTCCTCGACCTCCCATTAATGTAGTGGGGCTCCCCAGGAATATGTTTGCTATTCAGCGTTCCACCACGCACCCAACCCAACCCACCAACAAGACAGAAGTCCCAGCTCCAGAGGACTCTACAGTGTGCATGTCCCAGGGAGAGGCTCTTTCTCCTGATGCATGCGTACAGCCCAGCTCTCCCCTGAGCAGAGGGAAGTCAGCCATATTGTTTTACCTGCTGCATTTTTGTCTGTGGGGGGGATACCCTCACAAAGAGAGGCTTCTTAAGCCTCCCCATAATCAGCATGGAGATAAGCCAGCTAGTCCCTGTGATGGTTAATTTTACATGTCAACTTGGCTGGGCTACAGTACTTATATATTTGGTCAAACTTGTCTGTGTGTTACTGTGAAGATATTTTTAGGTGATGTTAGCATTTTTTTCCCTTTTATTGAATTTATTGAGGTGACAGTGGTTAACAAAATATACAGGTTTCGGGGGCACAATTCCACAACACGTTATCTGGAAACTGCATTATGTGTCCCCCACCCCAAGTCAAGTTTCCTTCCATCTAGGTGAGGTTAACATTTAGATCAGTGGACTTTAAGTAGAGCAGGTTACCGTCCTGCTCTACTGTGTGGGTGGGCCTCATCCAGTCACTTGACAGCCTTAAGAAAACACTGACCTTCCCTGAAGAAAAGGGAATTCTGTCAACAGGTAGCCTTCAGACACAAACTGAAGCATCATCCCTTCCCAGGGTCTCAGCCTGCCAGCCTACCTTGCAAATTTTGGATTTGCCAGCCTCAACAATTACATGAGCCAATTCCTTTTAAAGTACACACACACACACACACACACATACATATCCATCCCCTGTTGGCTCCTCTGGAGAACCTTGACTAACACAATTCATTAGAAGTGATGGAGGCCTGGCCTCCAGCTTGGGTACCATGCAGGGATGGTGCTGCTTTCATGGAAGGGCCACCACCTTCTGGGTTCTACCTTGGGCATCATTTTCTAAAATGCATGTGCACATACACACACTCGTGCATGTGTATGTGCAGTATCCCCACCCACCCTGGGTACTAAAAGCCCATACTCACTCCAAGACACCTGTGATACATCCATACAACATACACAGTTGGAGATGGATGCTCCAAGCCAGCCCTCCCTCAGACTACTTTACAGATGGCAGCCTCCTTGAGGGCAGGCAGGTGGTTACTAAGCACTTGTCCACTTACCAAGTATACATTCTTGAACATGTGATTTGACCTCTCTGGCCTCACCTTCTTCTTCTTCTTGTAAATGAGATTCATAATAGTGCCTGTTTCAGAGGATTAGTGGGAGAGTTAAATAAGATGGAGTGCCCAGCACAGTTCCTGGCTACTCCCAATAGATCATTCCCAATAATGTAATATTATTCTCACTTACAGGATTCATAGATGTCTCCACCCTCATATTTATACACACAAAGACTAGTAAGCAGGGCTCACGTTTTTCTTCATGAAAACCTTAGGAGAAGACTCCACCTTGCTTTTAAATCAACTCCTTGTATCCACAGAGACTGACAGCTTTGTGTTCTTTGATTCTCACTAAGGTTGTGGGGTACTGGGTAGCTTAGCCCATATACCAGGTGGGAGCAGTGAAGTGAAGGGACAACATGTGATATAGTTAATCTGGTGATGGAGCTGGGCCTAGAACCTGCAACTCCTGGCTCCAACTTCTGAGTGCCCACTCTACTCCCCAGGGCTCTGCAGTTCTTACTGGTTCCACCTGAGCATGGGCAGGTGAGGCAGCCCATGCAGACCCAGCCCTGAGGCAATGACCTGGCAGCCCCATCCACCATCAGGCAATCCCTCCTCATGTCTCACCCAAGAGCCTTCTCGCTCTCTTTCATCCTGCCAATTTGGGTTTAACAGGAGTCACGACTCTTGACCAAAGCCATGTGTAATTTGCTGCCCTCTGTTCTTTCAAATATGCATGTACAGAACCCTGATTTCTTTCTTCTCTCTTAAGGTTCATTTTCTAATATTCAGCCTTACAATCTGCCCTCTGTATTCTAACTGGAATACAAAAACACAAAAAGAAGCATTACTTTAGAGCTTTTTCTTGGCAGCCATGTCTAAAGACCGCAAAACACCAGACAAAAGGAGTTAGTGTGGTGTTGGGGACTTTGTTTGAACACAGAACTAGATCACCCGGAAAGGCAGGGGGTGTTCAGGAAGACATTGGTGCTCATGGTCAGACACTCACCATCTAATCACTGCCACTAGCCATGTGCCCATGGGCAACTCATTTTGTCTATATATGCCTCAGTTTCTACATCTATGAAATAAAAGAGTTGAATAATTTCTAGTCCTAAATATCTAGGATTCTCCAACTTACAGGCACATCCTCATAGATAAGTGACCATTTACATCAAGGAAAAATGTCATGCCCTGGCCAGTGTGGCTCAGTTGGTGGGAGTGTTGTCCTGAAGACCAAAGGGTAGCGGGTACGAGTCCCAGTCATGGCACATACCAGGTTGTGGGTTCAACCCCTGATTGGGGCACATACGAGACACGACCAATCAATGCTTCTCTCTCCTAACAATATTTCTTTCTCACATCAATGTCTCTCCCTCTCTCTCTCCTCTCCCTCCCTTTTTCCCTCCTTCCTTCCTCCTTCTCTTTCTGAAAGCAATGAAAAAATGTCCTTGGGTGAGGATAAAAAAGGAAAAAATGTCATGAGTGCTAGTCTGGCCCCAAGCCTTGGGCAGACACACTGACTGGCAATAGCATTCCTTCCTCCTAAGCTAGACCCAGCCTCAGAAGTCTTCTCAACATAGCATTCCAGTGACTATTACCACCCATCCAGGGTTAGGACATAAAATTTATTTGCATTAGAAACATTCAAGCGTCTGAAAGCTTGCCACCAATCCGAATCCCCCAATACCGCCCACCCAGAGTATGGGGGTCCGCTGGGGCTCTGCATTGTCTCTGGACTTGGATTTCAGGAGAACTCACCAGCCTCCCACAGATGGCTGGGCCATCAGGAGAGCTGGACTTGTCCTGGTCTCTCAGTAACTCCCTGGGGTCAGGTGCCCACATCCCAGGGCTCATAGGAGATGTCTCAGAAGCAGTAATTTCTATCTTAAGGAACAATTCCAGAGAAGCAGAGGCACAAAGGATGGGCTGGGATATTGCAATAACCAAGCCAACAATGCCTAAAACACATACACACAAACACACTCCCCAACCAGCTCGGTTTATTCATGCATGCACACCCTCACACAGACTCCCTAAGAAGGGCTTCTGGGTGGAAACTACCTGCAACAGTGCCATCTAGTGGGGGCTGGGGCTGTCCTGCTCTCAAGGTGTCCCCGCTGAGCCCTGGAGAGATGGTCTCTAGATTCAGGGCCATCAAGGTGGTGGCTGTATCTTATGGAAAAAGATACAAAAGAAGCGATGACACTAACTACCTTGGGATCTCTCACCACCCCACTCAATTCTTACCTCCACAGGGTGCTAAGTGGCCCTTTCCCCTACTCACCCAAATGCCCACAGCCTTGTCAAGCCCTGCACCCAACAGAGATGACAAGCTCTGCACATGAATTCCAGGAAACTCATTTAAGGCCCCATGCTGTGGGGAGTGGGAAAGGGCATTTGCATTCACCCAGGCCAAGAAGTGTCGGTGCTCCTGAGAGACGGTGCAGTGCAGCGGTTAAGGGCACAGAGTTTGGGTCTCTGCTACAGGCTTCTACCCAAGCATTCAGACACACAAATGTGGGCAAGGCTCCCCAGTTTCCTGCCTCTGAAACTTAGTTTACTCTTCCATGTAATAGAAGAATAATGTCTTCCTGACTGGGCAGCTGTGTCCACGATGTCTCAAAGAGCCCAGCAGCACCCAGGAAGGCCGTGGTTGAAGGTGGTCAGGAAGGCCAGCTGCTAGAGTCCAGGGCAGGACTCATTCCTACAGTGCGGAGAATACCTGGACAGTCTCCCCCCGCCCCACCGGGAACTCTGCCCCATCCCTCTTCAGTGGGGCGTAGGACACCATCGTTCTAAATAATTAAATAGAGCATGGGCTCTGGCCAGGAGGACCACTCCTTGACTTTTTAGAATCTGTAGGAAGATCTGTTGTAGCTTAATGATCTCTGGGTTGGGCAGGGGTTGGGGGAGGATGGGGTTTTACAATGAAAATCAATTC
This sequence comes from Desmodus rotundus, assembly GCF_022682495.2. Classification (NCBI taxonomy): domain Eukaryota; kingdom Metazoa; phylum Chordata; class Mammalia; order Chiroptera; family Phyllostomidae; genus Desmodus; species Desmodus rotundus. The sequence continues at coordinate 101,296,721 of NC_071394.1, forward strand.
CAATTTCCCCTTCCCATGGTTCATACTGAACCACCTTCTGACCTTCTCGCCCAACCCACTGGGAAGCCACACAGCAGAAGGAAGAAGCCTTCGTAGTCAGGAAGTGGCACAAAAAGGAAGGATGGTTTGGTTTTGTTTTTTGGAAGGATACAGGGATATCTCGGGGTATCTGAGGGTAAAAAAAAATGTAGGAAAGTGTCACTGGAATTAAAGTCACATCTGCCAAATCACTGGGGCCATGGGATTCAGTTAATCTCTGTCTCTCAACATTTTCTGCTCACTCACCTGCCAACAGCTGTAAGCTGGCCAAAGGGGGTTGGGAAGGAGAGGGTTGGGTCATGTGGCATAAATGGAGCAACCAGAATGTGAGAAGTGGGAGCAGAAGGAACATGATATATATCATATGCATTATATATATTTATATATATATGTATGTGTGTATACATATATGTGTGTAGACACATACACATATACATATTAAGTCCTCACTTAAAGTCCTAGATAGGTTTTTGGAACTGTGGCAAAACCATGTATAAGGAAACCAGTTTTCCCATAGGCCTATCAATATAAATAAGAGTTAAGTTCCCACAGTATCTCATCAATGTTATAATGAAATCACTTTAAAATAACCCAGATTATTCAAGCACCTCTTGTATATGTATAATACATAGAGTGTAAAAATTTTTCATACAGTATTGTTTAGAACCAAAAAACCATGTTCCTCACTCCCTGTCTCACTCATGGGCTGCTCAGGATGCATAATTCACCGTGCGTTCACTCAGCGTGGGCTGCCTCTGGACTCTGAGTGGAGCACTGGACACAGGCAAGTATGGACGTGCGGCTTCTGCTCAGAAACACACAGTCACTGTATGGGCAGAGGACCGAAGCACAAGCAGCTTCTCAAAGGGAGGTAGGCAAAGGCCAGCAGGTACCTCCAGAAAAGAAACAAATAAACAAACAACTAACAAACCATATACACTATGCCCCAATGAGAAATCTGCAAAGCAACCAAAATGACATGAACAGCAATAGCCAGGCCCCTCCTGGGCTGGAAGCATATAACAACAGTATCAGAGCCCTGTGGGCCAGTGGCCAAGAACATCGAAACATAGCAGAAGGTCCAGTCTCCCAGTGTGAACCTGCCTTTTGGCCCAAGAGCCAGCAGCCTCTGCTGACAGATACAGTGTCCTTGCCTCTACCTGAGTTTAATTCAAACCATTCTGTTCAGCCCTAATTCAGAGTTTTTATTGGGTTTTAGGTTTCTCCATATATGGCAAAATAGAAATATTTTTTCAGTCTTAAATTAGAAACATACCACAGGAGGATTTTTTGAAGCTTTTTAACAACATTGCTGAGTGAAATGCCTTCAACTCTGCAACTGAAACCTAACCAAGGTACCCGCCCACTAGAGACTTTGATATCAAGAGTGGCATGTGTCCCCCGGAATGTGCTCTTCTCCCCTTTTCCAAAGCAGTCCACAGTGGTCCTCTAAGTAGTTTGGGGCATGTGAGTGTTGAAAGAATACTCTGGGATTCTAGAAGAACCAGTAGCAGAGATAGACAGAACAAAATCACCACTCTGGACATAACCCTTTCAAATGGGTATGTCCATCACCTCCACCTATGACTGTAAAGTGAGGCCCAGGAGAAGGCTGTTCTCCAGGTGGGTCACACTGGGATTCCTGGCTTGCCTGGCACATTTAGACACCTGAGCCATGTTGTAAAAGGGACCATTCTCAGGAGAGAAGGAGGTGTTAGAGACCAGGGCACAAATGGTCCGAGCTCTAGGTGGCCCCAGAGTACTTAATCTAGAAAGTGCTTCTGGCGGCCCTGCTAAGAGCACGGCTGCACGGAGAGCTCCTCCGGTGAGCACATTTCACACACACTCTGACATGAGAGGCTCAGGAGCTCTTTGCATTCTGGCTGTACCCTTGCTGGACATCATAAGGAGGGCCTGTTGAATGATCAAAGATGCAGGCATATGGCTTGGCACATGGCAGAACCCAATCCTTTGACATTTTGGACCCAACTGAGAATTTTGGAATGAATATAGTTGTCTTTTGGAAAGGAATCAAGGCAATGAATAAGAGGCAGCTGATAAATGCCAGAAAAAAATATATAAGAATCATGAGAATATGCATAGATTTGTCCTACATGGGATAATCTAATTTCCTTGAAATGGACCAAGAAACCCTGAAATCTAAAAACCAAAGCATCACTCTTCAAGGCTGCTCTTTGTCCCTGAGATCTGACCACCATCTCCAGGGCAGAGCAGCTGGCCAGCTTGATGCCACTGTCACCACATGGGGACAATGCAAACACAGGGACAGGAAGATAAATCGCCCCTTTGGAGCACTGGGAAATGGTGGGCTCATTTCTCAGTGCACCATGTAGGGATGGGATTGTGTTTGCTATCTGCCCCGCAAGCCAACCAATGCCAAGTAGAATAAAAATAACCTGGCACCTCCAGGCTTTGGAGCCTGAGGTTGCATGGGTCACCTTGACCCCATTAGAGAACATCCCCAGACCACAGCTGTCTATCACCCCCCTGATGTTGAGGCTTCCTGCGCACCTACACCTAGTGCTGGGTCCAGTCCCTGCACACCTCTGCAGGCTGGAGGGGAGGAAGAGGCCTTGGTGCTCCAGGTTCCTGCCTGGTGGCAGGGGCTGGACCTTCATGTGAAATGGTGGGGGAACTGCACAGGACATGGGCCTGAATAGTGTGTCCCTTGAGCACACATTACAGGAGGAACTCTGGTGAAAAAAAGTCCGGTGGGCTGGAAAAGGCATAAAGTCTTTCTAGAAACAGGCCTAGAGTTGGTCCTTGAAGGACTGGCGGAAAAGGGAAAGGCACTGAAGGCCAGCAGTACAGCCAGCACTAAGACTTGCAGGTGGGGAATAAACAAGGCGTGTTGGGGGATGGTCAAAGCAGGACAAAGGGCATGCCTTGCAGAGGAACAAGAATAAGTAAAGTTTCCTCCTTCCAAGTTTATTCCCTGATGTGTCCTCGTCTTCGAGAGTCCTCTGAGGTGGCTCTCTTCAGAACTGAAATGCCACCTGACAAAGAGAAAGCAGGCAGGCTGCCTGGAAGAGTACTGCGCCTCCCCACCTCCTGGCCCCCAGGCCAAAGGTTTTCACAGTGGCCAAAGACTTGAGAGAAGTCAGCTGGTCCTGTTGCCCCTCCCCCACTTCTTGCCTCCACAATGGGGGCAGGGGCAGCTTATACCATTGATAACTCCCCCAGAACAGGCTCAGTCTGCCCTGCCTTTGGACATAGGGGTCAGAGTGAGCTCTGGGCCTTGGGCACAGCCCCCAGATGCTGGGAAAGTTAAAATGCAGACTAAGGCCCAGCTCCTTGCCCGTCCTTGGCCTTGAGAATATCACTCTGTAGGGAGGGGGGCTACTAAGTGAGCCTCACTGCATCAGAGGGTGGGGGCAGGACAGCTTTGGATGCCCCCTCCCCTGAGTCAGGGACCTGTGCCAGCCTGGCTTTCAGCGAACCTCTGGAAATGGAAAAGATCACAGGCTCTTCTTATCTGAAGTGGCCCTCTGCAGAAACAGCAGCCTCCGGGCTCTGCCAGGCCCCCAGGGCTTTCTCTGCAGCATCAGTCTCCCTTAATCAGCCTCAACTGCCATGTCTGTTAATTCAGCTCTGTCCTTCTGCCCCCTCTCTCCTACCTCCTTCCCTTTCAGCAGAAAGAGACACTTGGGGAGTTCATCTGGTTGCTGCCTCACCTCCTGGGTCCCCAAGGGGATCCTGCTCAGGCCAGCAACTCCACCTTCTCCCTCTCTGCCCAGGCAGGCATGGCCAGATCCCACTGAGTGAAGGAGAAAAGCGCTGGGGACCAGTCTCACTCCACTCACAGCCACAGTGACCAGCACAGGTAATTGGGAAGTGACCATGGGCTAGACTAGACCAGAGCAGCTCCTGCCCCCAGCAAAATCTACCTTGGCAAGCTGCTGCCCCTTAGTGTGTATGATAAAGAGTGAACAGATTCCCACTGCCCACGACAGTGTGGTTTGTACCTGCTCTCCCTGCTCAATTCATTCTTGGAAGTGTTCCAGTTGAGATGATAAATTATATGGTCACCTTGTTTGACCACTGCCAAGGCTAATGAGTAGTCAAGACAAAATTCGAACCCAGACCTGGCTTCAAATACCAAGCTTATCCAGACATAAGGACTAACAAAGGCTTGAGGAGGGCAGAGGGTAAACAATCAGAGTGGGTGGTACTTCCCTAGAGTAGCCTACAGGCAGCACAAACAAGAATAGGGAGGATCCTCCAAGACCTCCTGGGGAAGCAACATGGCCACAGGCTACAGCAGGCAAATAGAAGAAGGAAGAGTGTGCGGGAAGGTGGTGGGCAGCCTGACCCTGGGAGAGACATCTCAGCCTCCAAGACTCCCTGGCTAAGATGTCTGTGAAGAAGACATATATTTTCAAGTAACGAGTCTGTCATCTAAAACATCTCTGCTTTAGCTTGAGTGAAGAGGTTTGATCTCCAAATGGAATCTGGGTATATAGGACAGCAATCAAAGCCAGGCATCCGATGTCAGACAGACAATTATTTAAAAGCCCCTGGGTGAGTGGAGGATGACTCGTTCTTCCTCTGAAGCATCAGGAACATCTGCTGGGCCAGGTCATGAGCAGGCCAGGGCAGAATGTGCAGCCTGGAGACTTGGGGAGGTCTGCTACGCAGTCTCTGAGCAACAGTCATCAGCACCCCAGGAGTCTGGGCATCAACCTCCAGAGTCTTGCAGACTTGGACCAAGGCATAAACTATGTGGGCTCCCTGAGGGTGAGGCACTGGGTGGGCAGGACCCAGCGGACTGGCTGGAGGCCTGGGCCTATGAGGGAAGGTCACAGAGCTCAGGAAGGCCCCCAAGCCAGGACACCTTCCCTGCCTCGCCAATTCCTTCTCATCTTAAAGTTTAGCTCCTCTAAGAGGTAAGCAGTTTTATCCCATTTTACACAGGAGGCAGCTGGGGTCAGAGGGGCCAAGTAACCTGCCAAAAAACACACAGGTAATTAAGAGGCAGGACCTAGATCCAAATACAGGTCCACTGACTCCCATCCTCAAGTCAGGGCTGCCTCCAGTAATTACAGGCTATAGCACCGCTTAGGAGACTGCTGAAGGAAAAGTGTGCTTGGCTTTCACCGCAGGGAACAGGAGGGAGCCACCACCTCCAGGGCTAATCTTACCGGTCAAGGCCCCAGGCCTTGCTTCACAAACAAAGGACCTTGAAAAGAAGGGGCAGGGCTGAAGATAGTAGAGAGGTCCCACACTTCTCATCAACTCTTCTTCTCAGTTTAGGTCAGTGGTAGTACCGGTCATTAGCCATGTCAAAATCTAAGGAACTTTATGCAGCAAATAATAGCCTCTTCCCTTCTACTCTCTCCACAGAACACTTGCCCCACCCCCCTACAAACCAATGAGCCACAGGGAGGGGGCTGTAGCAGGCAGGGTAGAAACAAGACAGTAGAGAGTTACCCCTGTCTCCAGACAGGAGTGTTTGACGGGGAATGGGGAGAAACACCAGGCCTGGAGTCCCAGCGGGGCTGTCAGCATGCAGGGGCAGCAGATGGGGTGCTCGAGAAGCTGGAACCCAGTGAAATCAACCCAGGGACAAGGGTGTGCGGCTGGCAAGGCAGACCACATTTCAGTGCTGGGGAGACCAAGGCCAGACAGGGAAGGGCTTTGCTCAGGGCCAGTGAGTGAGGGCGGGCTGCTCTAGGGTGGGCTCCCAGGCCTGGATTCCTCCACACAGCTCTGAAAATTGTGTTTCTCTCTGATCCCAAGCCCACTGAACAGAATTGGGCTGAAGAAGGTATTCAAGGGATCTAGGGGCTACGGCAGCCCCGGGACTTTCTTCTCTTTTACCCTGCGAGCCTGTGATTTCATGTCCTCCTTCCCTTCAGAGATGTGGCCATGGACCAGAAGCTGAGTCCCCCGAATCTCTCAGAGAAGAGCCACCCCCATTACTCAGGTACGGACAGAGAACAAAAAGGGGCCACAGGAGGGTTGGAGAAAGACCATGGTCTGGCAGTGTGCAGACCTGTATTTAGGCTCCATACTTGCTAGCTCTCTGCCCTTGTCCCCTGAGCTCTGTTTCCCCATCTGTAAAATGGGGGCGCTAACACTGTCTCCGTCAGAGGACTGTGGGGAGGATGAGACAGGTGCATATGCAGCCAACACATAGCCAGACTCCATTCAGCACGCGCTCCTCCTCTTCCTTGTTATGAAGAGTCTCCCCACCCGACCCCAACTACGCAATCTCTGGGCTTCTAGAAAACACTTCCATGGAGTCTTCCTTCAGTCCCAACTCGGCTCCAGCATATGGAATTGAAGTCTAATATCCAGCATGTCTTTGTTGGGCCCCTATGTGTGCCAAGTCAGTGCGGACACCGCGAGTGGGAGGTGTAATGCTCACAGTCTGGTTGGGGGGACCGTGGCTTCAGTAGGCACACAGTGGGCCCTCCATAAGCATCTGCCCAAACTCTGACTCATGACTCATACAGCCAACTGACAGTTACTATCCACCTCATTCCCTCGTTTCCATGATGGACTGTCATACCCAGAAGATGTGATGAGAACACAAGACTTCCAAAAACTTGCATGAAATCACCACAGCTGGCGGGTGCCAGAGATTGGACCCGGGTGCCAGCAGAACAGATTTATTAACAGAATAATCCCTGACTTGGAAATCAAATTGGCTTGAATCCCATTTCAAGACTTGACTTTATTTACCACGTAAGGCTGTGTGACCTTAGGCAGGATACTTAACCTCTCTGATCATCAGTTTCTTCTGCAAAATGAGGTAACGTCTTTCTCCCAGAGTAGAAGTGAGGTTGACAAGAGATCCCTGGATGTAATGTACCAAGTGTAGTGTGAGAGGGGCTCAGCACCTGCCCACCCTCAGCCCCCCTAGAGTAGCCAGACAGCACTGACACCATGAAAAGGCCTTAAGTGCCAGGGAGTGAAGCTCGGTTCTAGAATGTCCTTACAAGAGCAGCAAGAAGATAGAAAACCACACAGGAGCTTGTTTTCAAAGACAAAGAAAAATATGATTAAGTGGGCCCACAAATGCCATTATAAAAGAATGAAAATATTTTCCTTACGAGGACACTTATATGTCAACAGATGATAGGGGGTGGGAGGAGCCACCACAAGGCCGCCAGGCACTGCCAGCCATGTGACTTGAAGATCCATAAGCAGGGCCGAGCACACCACAGTGGGCCAGCTGGGTAAGGGAGGCCTTTCAAAGGCCTCAGTTCTCCAGCCTCTAAAATGGGACTGCTCAGTCTACTCTCAGTCTGTCCATGGCTCCTTTCTTTTTTCTTTTCTTTTTCAAATGATAACTGTATGTATTTAAGGTGTACAACATGATGCTCTGATATACGTGTTTACAGGGAAATGGTTACTATAGTCAAGCTAGTTAATATGTCGTCTCCTCACACGGTTACATCTGTGCATGTGTGCGTGGTCAGAGCACCTGGAACCTATTCTGTTGGCAAATTCCCGGTACTCGGTACAGTATTACTAACTACAGTCATCATGCTGCACCCCAGAATGCTGCACTCGCTCCCCCTATGTAACTGCCCCTTTGTGCCCCTTGACCAGCCCCTTCCCATTTGCTCCACCTCCCTGCCCTGGTAACCACTGTTCTGCTTTTTGCTTCTGTGAATTTCACTTTTTTTTAGATTCCACATAATAGTGAGATCATGCAAAATTTTTCTTTCTGTTACTGGCTTATTTCACTTAGGATCATCTTTGTTATTGCAAATAGCAAGCTCTCCTTCTTTTCTAAGGCTGAATAATATTCCATTATATTTATGTCATAATTTCTTATCTATTCATCTGTGGTCCCTTTTAATCTGCCCTCTTTTGGTAAACTGGACTGCAGCAGCTGTCATTACCGTCTCAAGGTCAGTGGAAGGAGCTGATAGGTTTTAGTCAGGCTCAGAAATGTTAGGGAGTGCTCCTGAGGTCACAGCTAAGAGTGGACCAAAGCCCACGTGGCCCCACTCTGCACACTGCCTCCCCATCCTCCCACCCTCCATATCCCTGTGAGTGGCACTGATGTGAACCAGATGCCCACTAGCCCACAGGCAAGCACTCTCAGCACCTCCTGTCCCAACTCTCACTTGAGGGCCGCCCACCTGGTCCTGTCAGCTCTGCCCCTCCCCCAACACCCAGATACAACATGTGGGAATTTTCTTTCTGGTTGTCCTCACCTTGCTCCTCTCTGCTCAAGCGACCATGACTGGTTTCCCAGTCTCAGATTCCTTGCCTCCCTCTCACCTTCCTTTCTCGCTGTTGCCAGCCTAGGCCAACTCTCCTCACCTGATCCTTGGGTCATGGAAAGCACGCTCCTGACCTTGCACATTCTAGATTTCTGCCCCCTCCCAAATGCCCCCATGGACATCAGCTTCTGAGGACCGCCAACAAGCGTATCCCCACCTTCCACCCACACCCCATCCCTAGCTTTGAATCCTCTGCACCTCCTTCCCCTGCCAACTACCTGATACCGTTCACAGCTTTCATAGCTATGCCTGATGCACACAGGAGGTTCTCAACAGATGCAAGTTGATGGTAAATACCTTTGTATTAACGTCACTGGGATCCCCTTTTGTTTCTAGATTTCACCTGCAGCTCCTGGAGTCTGTGAGGTCCCAGCAGGAGCCAGTACCACAGCAGGTGCTCACAGAGCACTTACTAATCTGCCCTGGGCCTGGCCACTCCTGCATCTTCCAAGCAGGACTCTCACAGCAGACCATGCCCACCCTGTGGATGGTACACGGTCTGGCTGCAGGGACTCAGAAATGGACCCTCCATTAACCCAGGAGGAACCCCCCTTCCCCAGCCTTACGCATTGGCCTCTGAGCCTAGAGAACATATGGCAGTTCACCCTCACTCCACTTTGGGACAGAGCGCTACAGGACTTAAAACACCTCCATGTTCTCAGGATGGAGAGTCTTAAGTGAGGAAACTGAGGCTCCAAGTGGAATGGGCTCCAATCACCCAAAGCCCAGGTTTAAGCCCCGGCTGTTCCGACCCATTCACTATACCCTGCCATCCCTCTCCATCCAAATCCCCTGGCAGAGGATTACAACAAATTCTCAGTCCCGAATGGACTGATCCTCTTCCAGGTCCACCCAGGTCCACCTTGGAGGCGTTCTCTCATGAGAAAACTGCCCAGGGTAGCTGCCAGTGCTTGGGAAGGTCCCCAGGGAAAACTTCCCAGGAGCTGGCTGGGGGTGGGGTGATGATGCGGGCACAGCAAAACTGTCTGCTGGAGGCAGGCCATCCAGGTGTCAGGCAGGCACTCCCTTCCTCTCCCTGCAGGTGGCAGGCAGAAATCAACAGTTCCAGGACAACACTCTCAGGGCCAAAGGGGGAGTGTCCATGAGAAGACGGCCAGGCTTCTGCCACACATGCTATGTTCCACTATGAGAGCCCTGCATGGGGGCCAAGGGGGTGAGCAACATGGGCAGCTCCAATGTTAATCCTCTGTGCTCCCAGCAAGTGCTGTGCAGGTTGAGAACTGGTGCAATGTACACACAATGAGGTTTTCCTGAACAACAGCTGCCACTCTAAAACCTTCCCAGGCCCAGGCCCAGTGGATCAAGCTGGGCCTCTGAATGCTTACGTTCAGGTGGACACAGTCAAAAAGCAGACTTTTCTGCCCCACCGCAACCTGGGTCTTCAGGGAATTGTGGCCCACCCCAACAGGAATCAACCTCGCTGCCACTGTTCTCAGGTCACTGGCTGTGGCTGTGGGTTGGGCTGACTGCTAAGCACTGAAGATCCAGCTGTAAATGAGATGAACACCCTGCTTCCACAGAGCTCAGGCTGATGGGGGGGGGGGGGGGCGGTCAAGTGAACAGCCCTGAGCCATGTGCTGAGGCTGTGAGTTAGAGATACAGACCATTGAGTCTGCCTGCTCCCTGCTCCCCTTGGCAGGACTCTGTCAGCACAGAGTTTCTTCATGGTCTGCGCTGCTACAGTGTGGGCCACATGACTCCCCCAGCCCAATCCCAGCTGGTCCAACCAAGACAGACACTGCCAAGAGTGGCCAGTCTCCTAGATGGCTGGTAAAAAGGTGAAGCGGGCCATGATGAGTCTGGCTTTAGAGAATTGGGAGTTTCAAAAGCAAGTGAGTTAGACTGGAAAGGGCCTCAAGGCTGGGCTAGGGCCAGAGAGACCTTGATAGCCACACACAAGCTAAGGCAGCAGAAACTATGAAAAGCCTAGGCTTAAAGAGACAGAAGGCCAGGGAATGCCGACTCTAGGATCACAGGGGCCGGAGTGGTCAAGGAAGGCTGCCCAGATAGATGAGACCAGACTGGAAAAACAAAGGATCTTCAAGACACAGGATGAGAGCTCAACCAGCATTTACTCCATCCAAGAAACATTTACCTGCCCACTTCTAGGCCCCATACTGGGGTGACTATGACTTGGTCTGTGCCCCCAAGGAGTCCACAGCATGAAGGCAGGCATAAAAGTTAGTCCGATGATGGTGGCATAGAAGAATCAGCACTGTGAGAGAAGGAAGCACAGGAGGCCATGGGAGCTTGTGGCAGGCACAAGACCCAGCCTGTTTTCCACAAGGCAATTCATCTCCCAGTCCAAAGCTACTGTGACAATGGGGTGATTCTAGAAATGGACCGGGTCCACTAGGCAATAACTGGTTCTGCTTGCATTGGAGAGCCCAAGGATGCATGCACTCAAAACAGCTGGTTTGTTCTGGCCCCAAGCAACTGCAAACAGCTGATTGTCCACTGACATGCCCATTCCTGGCGTGCAAGGGTCAGAGCAAAAAGATGCTTTGCCTGTATGCCCATTCATGTGGCAGTGGCCAGGGCAGCTCCTCAAATGGGCTCAGCTCCAGCCTCCACACTGACCACAAGTGCAGGGGTGAGCGAGTGTTTGGAAAAAACTGTCAGACTATCTCCACAGGGCCTATGAGAGAGGGAAGTGAACAAGTGATCAGCACTCTTGGACCTTGGATTCTTAATCTGAAAAGAAAAACCACCTGCTCCATGAGGTTGTTCTGAGGATCAAATGAGAGTATGCAGGTAGAGCCTGGTTCAGTGCCAAATGCCCTGTAAGTGCCCCACTTCCATTAGAGGGTTAGGCTGGGTGGGCTGGGCCATGCAGTTCTCCAGACCAGGAGCTGGGTGTGCTTCTCCTTCGCATCCCTGCCCCAAAGGTGTGTGGAGTTCATACCTCCATGGGGCACTTTTACTCCCCTACTAAGGTATTCATTTGCTTGTTTATTGTCTGCCTTGGTCTAAAAACAATTGGTTAAAACCAATACTTCTTAGAATCAGAGGGTTACCAGGCTTCATGCTTCATTGCTTTTGTTGTTGTTGTTTCAATTTATGTGGAACTAACATTTATTGAGCAACTTTGATTTTACAAACTACATGGCTTATACACACTATCTCATTTGACTCCAATATATAATAGGATGAAAAGATGGCAGAATAACCTTTATGAAAAGAACTGTGTTGGTAAGTGACATAACCTCCCTGAGCCTCATTTGCTCAATTTCCTCAGCACAAAGGGGACCATAGTCACATCTATCTCATGTAGCTACTGTGAGGGTTAAATTAGATGATGCACAGGATGCACTAAGCACAATACTGAGGGAAAGCTACCTTTCTAGTGCCTAGAATGTTCCAAGCACAAAGTATGAAACTAATCAATATCCGATTGGCTGATTGATTTGCACATAGTAAGCACTAATAATTGTTATTTATACCATTTGTCTATAAACCCTTACAAATGGGCATGTTTGATAATGAAGATGAGGCTCTTGGGACATGGTTTCCGTGCTTGGGATGAAATAAAAACAGAATTGTTCAGGCAACTAGAGAAAATTCTCCTGAGGTTAAAATGATTGAGGGCCTTTCAAAAATGAAGGGGTCTAAAATTCCCCGTTAACCTGTTTGTTTCCTCAAGATGTAATTCTCCTCTACTGCCTAAATCCGTCAATAAGATGTGCCACATACACAGTCCCTTGGTGGGTGGTGTTGTAGGGGGTGAAGTGATTGGGACATTGTCCAGCAGACTGACACAAAAAAGAGAAGGTACAAAACACCGCACAGCAAACAAACACAGAGGGCTAAGAACTGAGCCACAGCAAGCCCCCTAAAGAAATAAATGCACACTACACATTACAGTCTATAAAACTACCACTAAAAGGACAGTAAAAGAATATGTGATTTCCAAATTAACAGAAAAAGTGGACTAATTAAACAAATCCAGAGTCTTTGAGGAGAGTTGTAACAGTTTCCTGCTGTAACAATGGTTGATGGAACCTGGTGCTCGACCCCCATCCCAGCCAGTTGTCCAGATCCAGCTTTCTGCAACCCCCTCACAGCACCCTGGGATGACCCCAGGGCCTCCACCACCACTCCAGCACCACCCTTTCAGCCACCACTCTCCTCAGCCACCCACCATGACAACTGTGTCTACCTGGAAGGTGCATCAAAACTACCACCAGGACTTAGAGGTTGCTGTCAACCACCAGGTCAACCTGGAGCTCTATGCTTCCTACATCTACCTGTCCATGTACTACTACTTTGACCACAATGATATACCTTTGAAGAGCTTTGCCAAATATTTTCTTCACCAATCTCATGAGGAGAGGGAACGTGCTGAGAAACTGATGAAGCAGCAGAACCAATGAGGTAGCTGAATCTTCCTTGAGGATATCAAGAAACCAGACCGTGATGACTGGGAGAATGGGCTGAATGCAATGGAGTGTGCATTACATTTGGGAAAAAGTGGGAATCAGTCACTACTGGACTTGCATAAATTGGCCACTTACAAAAATGACCCTCATTTATGTGACTCCATTGAGTCTCACTACCTGGATGAGCAGGTGAAATCCATCAAAGAATTGGGTGACCATGGAACCAACTTGCACAGGTTGGGGACCCCTGAAACTGGCATGAAACTGGTATCTCTTTGACAAGCACTCCCTGGGAGACAATGAAGAGAACTAAGCCTTAGGCTGGGGTCCCATAGCCAGGGGTACCTCCCTTGTCACTAGAGAGGTACATGCATGTTGGAGTTACCTGTACCTTTTCTATAACTTGTAATAAATCATCCACGTACTGCATTTTCAGACTATAAGATGCACTGGACCTTAAGACGCACCTAGGTTTTAGAGGAGGAAAATAGGAAAAGAAAACCCTGCTCCATTGCTGCCCAGCCCCCCACATTCCCCTGCCCCGGAGAGCCAGGTAAGCTACATTCAGACTATAAGATGCACCCCCATTTTCCTCCCAAATTTGGAGGGGAAATTGCATCTTAGTCTGAAAAATTTGGTATGTTCTTTCATTTATACCATTCCTTCAAATAAAGTAGTTTGGCACCCCTCCAAAAAAATATCCAAAAGTAGAAGCCAGAAAAAGAGAAGAAACCTCATGTGGGACCAATAGAAAGCATATAATAAAATCGCACATTTAAATACATTAAATGTAAAGGGACTAAATGTCCCAATTTAAAAATTCCAACAAAAGATTATCAGAAATATTTTAATTTAAACATATCTAATTAAAGAGAAAGATATAAAACATAAGTATATAGAAAGGTGCTATGTTCTGAATGTTTGTATCCCCCAAAAATTATATGTTGAAAGGTAATGATAGTAGGGGGTGGGGCCTTTGGGAGATAATTAGTGCCCTCATGAAAGAGACCCCACAGAGATCCCCTGCCCCTTCCACCATGTGAGGTTATAGTTATAAGATGGCCATCAATGAGGAGAAAGGCCCTCACCAAACACGTAATCTGCCGGTGCCATGACCTTGAACTTCCCAGCCTCCAGAACTGTGAAAAATGCATTTCCATTGTTTATAAGCCAGCCAGTCTATGGTATTTTGTTACAGCAGCCCTAACATACTAAGACAGAAAGGTTATAAGTAAAAGGATAGAAAAAGATGTACCATGCAATCAGTAAACTAAAGAAGCAGTGTGGCTATACTATTATTAGTCAGTGAAAACTTTAAAGCAAAAAGCATTACTAGAAAATAGGGCAGCCAGTTCACGGTGACAAAAGGTGCTGTTCATCAGGAAGATGAAAAAATTCTAAATGTGTATGCAGATAATAATATGCCCTTAAAACATAAAGAAAACAAGGCAAATCTATAAGAAAGGAAATAAAGTTTCCAAATGAGAGCTTTAATAATCAGTAGATGTTTAAAGAAGCAAATAAAAAAAATCAGTAAGGACAAAGAATATTTTAACAACATTTAACTAATGGACAACAGCTACAGAATAATTTTTTTTCAAGTACACACAAAACAATGACAAAATTCACATATACCAAGCCATGAAACAAGTCTTAACAAATTGAAAAGTACTGAACCCCAGCCAGGTGGCTCAGCTGGTTGGGGCATCGTCCTGTACACTGAAAGGTTTCAGGTTCCATCCCCAGTCAGGGTACAAAGAGATGGCAACCAATCAATGTTTCCCTCTCACATCAATGTTTCTCTCTCTCTCCCTCTCTCTCTCTCTCTCTCTCTCTCTCTCTCTCTCTCTCTCTCTCTCACTCCTCTCTCTCTGTCTCTGTCTCTTTCTCTCTCTCTCATCAAAAAACATATCCTTGGATGAGGATTTTTTATTTTTTAAAGAAAAGTATTGAAATCATGTATGTTCTCCAACTATATGCAATTAAGTTAAAATCAGCAACAACAACAAACCTTAAAAAATACTTACATGCTTGGAAATTCAGGAATGTATTTTGAAATAACTAGTGGATCAAAGAAGTCCTAAAACAAACGAGATAAATTTGACCTGAGTGATAACAAAAATACTACACAACAGAATTTGTTAGATACAGCTAACACAGTACTTAGAGGAAAATTTATAGCCACTAATGCCTATGTTTATAATGAAAAATTAATGAATTAAGCAATTTTCTCAAGAAGTTAGTAAAAGAAATTTGGGGAAGATGGCAGCAGTGTGACAGCATAGCTTTTTAATCTTCCCAGATACCCATATCAAAACAGGAAGTATTTAGTTAGCAAAACCAAAAACTTATAGACAATATTTACCCAAAATAATAGAAGCTAAGACATAAATAAATGAAGAGGTATCCCACGTTCATGGATTTGAAGTCTCATTATTGTTAAGAAAGGAATTGTCCCCAAATTGGTTTTCAGAATCAACAAAATCCCAATTAAAATCCCAGCAGGATTTTTAAAAAATAATTTGCCAAGCTGATTCCAAAATTTATATAAAAATATAGAATAACCTAAAATAGCCAAACAACTCTGAAAAAGATGAACAAGGTTGGAAGGCTTACCCTCCCTGATTTCAAGACTTACTAGGAAACTACAGTAGTCAAGGCAGGCTGGCATTGCCATATAGCCATAGATCAATGGAGCAGAATAGAAAGTCCAGAGATAGATGTACATATACACGACCAATTGACTTTGACAAAGATGCCAAAGTAATGGAATAGAGAAAGAAAATCTTTTCAACAAATTGTTCTGAAGAGATCATAAAACCAAGAAGAAGCAGAGCAGGGATCAGGACGCAAATCTGTCCAGTGCCAAACCCACAATCTAGACACTGTCAAAAAAGACAGGAAAATAGAGAAGAGATTAAAAAAAGCATGGGCGGATATCAGACCCTCTAGGCCACCTTGTTCCTCACCAAAGGGGATGAAGGAACACCTCACCCCTAGAAAAAGGAGTCTCTCCACATACACATCAACATTACGCCATGAGACATGATCAGGACCAGCAGGAAAAGTGTGCTTGTCCTAGAGATGTTGTTTCAGGAGACCAAGCTGTGTCCTGGGGTAGAACCAGGGAAGAGCCTGGGCCTTGGGACCCTTTTAATGGGTGGGGATTTAAGGGCAGATGGGAAGGGGAGAAGAGGGGGAAGTCCAGAAAGGGAAGATGGGCTCTGAAATGAGCTCTACCGGATGAAATGCTACTCAATGACTGATCTAGATCCATCCCCTCACTGTATGGGAGTAAAAACAGGGGCTCAGAAAGAGGAAGGAACTTAAAGGAGGCTACATAGCCAAGTACCAGATCTAGGATTTGAATTTAATACATTTTTCTCTGCAAATGCAACTAACTATGAAAAGTGTGGGTTTTCCTAGGAAATTGGACAGATGGCCATTGTGACTGCCACGATAGAGGGTTGTGGTTCTAACATTCCAGCAGAGGTTCCTGTCTCCCCTTGCCCCAGGGCCCTGGGTAAACAAGCCTTTCACCTGCCACCCACCTAGTGGCCTACCTCACTTGGGGGCTTGCACCAGAACTCAAGGCAATGCCCTGGGCCTACACTCACCTCAGGGTTCTGTGGACCTAGATCAATTCCCTCAGGCTGAGTGGCCAGGCCAGGGCACTACTGTCGCTACCTCTGTTCAGAGTGAGCCCCTGCAATGATTCTGACAAGGAGGGTCCAGCCTGAGGACTCACATTGCTTATGGAGGCCACCAGCCTGCAAGTCTTTGGTCATCCTTCCAGGCTCCAACAAAATCAGGAGACCTACCAGCCAGAAAACCAGGAGGGTAAGTACAGAGGTGGCATAGAGTGATTGGGCAAAGCTCAAGTTAGGCCTCCATTACCTGAGATTTTGGCCTTTTCACATCAGTCTGACCAGTAAATCCACTGTAGGCTGGACATGCCAGGGCCTGGTTCTGTGTCACACAGGACAAGGAGATGACCTCCCTCAACACCCACCTCATCTGGGCTCCCCCCATTCCACTCCTAAGAGAGCCTGACCATGAGGCTGGTTTCTCCTCAGTCTCGCACTAGCCTGGAGGTTCCTGAAGCCAGGAACCTCTGGGAATTCATCCTTGATTCCAGCAGCCAGCCCAGGTATAGGGATTCAGTGGATGTTTTGTCAAATTCTAATTACATAAAGAATCTGCATTCTGAAAATTTTCTTTGCAAAAAAGTGTCATTTTTGTTGTTGTTGCTGTTGGTAATTTCTCTTCCATTCTCCCAAGTTTCTTGATGTAAATTTCCTTTAACAGAAAAACATAAATCTTGCCTCACCCAAGCTACCTAGAAAAGGAGGTTGCCATGCTTTGGCCAAGCTGGCACCACTAGCTGGGAGGACCGGAAATTCCCAAAGCTGGGGCTGTGGAGGTGGCTGTCCATGGGCAGTGGGAAGGAGGGCAAATTAATACTTATCAATAGAGTTGAATTTGTGGAGGAACAGATAGGATAAAGAATGTGAGGGGAAGCCAGGAAGCAGGAAAATCTGGATGAGAAAGACTGCTCCCCCATCCACCTGGCCAGACCTGCTCTTCCTCCTTCATTCCTGCCATTTTCATCAAACCCAACAGCACGTTCTGAATGGCTCACCTCCTGAATTTCTCTCAGACCCTCCACCTCCCTCCATCACCTAGTCCCAGTCACTATTTTATCTCCGCTGAACCAATTGTACTGCTTCTTCCAACGCAGGCTCCATATTCATACACGGCCAGGCAGATGTCTTAGGAACAACTCTGATCACACACTCCCCTGCTTGAGACGCTTCGGCTTTCTGCACACCTTGAAAAAAAACCCAAACACCCTCCCTTTGCTAACAGACTGCACGTGACCTGGCCCCTTCCCACCTCTGCCCACTCATCTTGCACTCTCCCCATGCCCCACACAAGTCTTCTCTGTTCCCCAAACACATGGAGCTCCTTCTGTCTTCAAACCCTTTGTACCACTCCTAACCAAGGAACTCCAGCTGAACCCTGACCCTCTTTCTCACCTCAGCTGGGATATCTGTCCCCAACCACTTAATCAAGAGCATAGTCCTCCAATTGTTTCATTCCTAGCGCCTATAAAAATGTGTAATGACACTACTTATGTTTATTTACTTGTTGATTGATGGTCTCCACATAAGAACTTAAGCTCCATGAGGGCAGACACCGTGTTTTTTGTCTTCACCACCATACCCCAGCACCTCCCACACAGCAGACTCACCAAAACCAAGGATTTGTTGAGGAAATGGTGGCAGAGACCCTCCTACAAACCTGCCAGAAATCCCATGGGGCTGGGCCCACAGCAGGCCCCCGGAGCTCCAGGGAAGCCAGAAAGAGATACAGACTCTGGGTGACAGGGCAGGCCAACGTCACGAAGCAGACATGAGTATCAGGGGCTGGAAAGAGAAACATTCCAGGATGGTAGGGAAAAGCCCTGGAAGTCAGCTCCAGAAGAGGACCCCTGACCTGGCCAACTTTCCTCATATCTGCAAGTCCACATTTATATAGTACCTTGGGCTACAGCAGTGTGGGGCCAAGATGGGAGCATTTTTCATGTCCTCTTGCTCTCAGATGGAGCAACTAGCGGTCAGAGAGCAGAATCTGGGTAACCAACTGAGACAGGCTCCTGTATAAATGGGTACAATACCTACTTGACTAGATTGTTGTGAAAATTAAATGCTGGAATATATGGAAAGCAGCTAGCACCTTACCAAACATAAACTACATGCTCTTAATCCCCTCCTCCCATTCCCCCACCTCCCAAGGAGAAAGACAGGACATAATCCCTCTCCCTGCCTCCTCCATGTCTACCCTGAACTGTGATATCTGGGTGGGAAACAGCTTCAGGCTGCAGATGCTATGACAGGGTTGCTTAAATTAAATTATACTGAAACCAGAGATGCCTTCGGCTCTCCCAGGGAGTTCAGAAGTGTTCACCCTGAGAGTAACTGCACACTGCACAGGAAAAGGCATTCAAGTTGATAAGGAGTCATTCGGATCACCATCTAAAGCAGCTTTAGCCTTTGAAATAAACTCATTCCTTATTAGCACACACTTGGGATTTCCAGGACTGAATATTATTTCTATTACACAAAACCCATTTTGAAGATATTTTTTCATGCTGTCAGAGTCCTATGTAATTTCATCTCTCCACAATGTTACTCTATTTCAAGTGCATAGAGCAATAGGCCCTGATGAGAAAGGAAAAGAGAAAGAGGGAAAATGAACAAGAGTCATTGATCCAGTAAGGGCTAGAAGCAGAGCACCAGCACAAATGACAAAGTCCAAATCAGGGGGAACCTTCTAGCCCGAAAGCAACAGAAATCCACTGAAAGCCATCTCAGGATTCAAAACTGGAAGCCACTGGTAACTTTCTCTTTAAAATGCTCATTTCAGTTATAATGGAAAAGACATATGCAGAACAGGGGGTGAGGAAGAGTAGTTAAGAAACTATTCCATAGGCAATAATATTGTACTGTTGTTATGTGGTAAATATCCTTAAAACAGCAACTATATCACAATATATAAATGTGTCAAAGTAACACACTGTACACCTTAAATTTATGCAATGTTACATTTCAAATTTACTTTTAAAATTGAAAAGGATATTAAAAAAATTTTAAATGAAGAGTTG
The DNA here is from genome assembly GCF_022682495.2 of Desmodus rotundus. NCBI lineage: Eukaryota > Metazoa > Chordata > Mammalia > Chiroptera > Phyllostomidae > Desmodus > Desmodus rotundus. The sequence continues at coordinate 101,316,091 of NC_071394.1, forward strand.
GAAAAATTTAAGTATTTCAGATTGTGTTTTTGAAATATTTACTAATAACTTTTAAACATAAAAAGAAACTATTTAAATGTTTATTCAATGTAGATATGACACTAAAAATACAAGAAATAAAATAAAAATAGGGAAATTGAACTTTTTTGAAGCAAAAAAATTAAACTTTTTTGTTCCAAATTACGACATGAAGAAAATGAAAAGAACCCACAGAATGGAAGAAAATATTTGCAAATCATATATCTGATAACAGATTCATCAAGAATATAAAAAGAACCTTTACAACTTAACAATAAAAAGACAAATAATAACCCCATAAAGACTGGATGAAGAGTTTGCATAGACATTTCTCTAAAGAAGATGTATAAATGACCAATAAGCACATGAAAACTGGCTCAACATCATTAGTCATTAGGGAAATGCAAATTAAAACCATAATGAGATTCCATTTTAGACCTGCCAGGATGGTTAGAATCAAGAAGACAGACAAGCGTGGGTGAGAATGTGGAGTTATTGGAACCCTCAGACATGGCTGGTGAAAGTGTGAAATGAAGCCACTTTGAAAAACAGTTTGGCTGGGCTTCAAAAAGTTAAACACAGAGTTGTCATATAATTCAGTAATTTCACTCCATTCCACCCAAGAGAATTTGAAAGCGTATTTTCACACAGAAACTTCTACACAAATGTTCATAGTAGCACTATTCACAATGGCAAAAAGTAAAAACAATTCAAATGTGCATCGACTAATGAATAGTAAACAAAATATGGTATGTCATATGATAAAATATTACTCAGCTGTAAAAAATCATTAAATACTAACACATGCTACAACAGGGATGAAGTGGAAAACATAACGCTGAGTGAAAGAAGCCCATCACAGAAGCACACATATTGTAGGATCCAATTTATATGAATGTCCAGAAGAGGCAAATCCAGAGAGAGAGAAAGTAGCTGAGTGATTGTCAGGGGCTCAGAGAGGAGAGAATGTGGAGTGACTGCCAACAAGAATGGGGATTTCTGCAGAAGGATAAAAATGTTCTGTAATTAGATAGTGGTGATTAATGCACAAACGAATGGACTTCATGATATGTGAATTAGAGTCGACCCTTGAACAATGTGGGTTTGAACTGGGCCAGCATTTTTCAAGGGTCAACTGCATTTCCCATCTGCCTAGATGGAGGGCCAGCAGATTTTGACTGCCAGGGCTGGTGCGGCTCAGTTGCTTGGAGCGTCATCCCATAACCAAAAGGTTGCAGGTCAGATTCCTGGTCAGGGCACGTGCCTAGATTGCAGGTTTCATCCCCAGTCCAAGCACAAACAGTCCCTGGCCTGAGTGCATATGGGAGGCAACCAATCAATGCCTCTCATCAATGTTTCTCTCTCCCTTCCTCTCTCTCCAAAAGCAATGAAAAATATGCTGAGGTAAGGATTTTAAAAAATCATTCCCTTAATAAATATATCTCTAGGCACTGTTCTAGGCAGTGAGGAAAGAATGGACAAACCCGACACAAATTTCTGCCCTCATGGAGCTGATGTTCCAGTGGAGTAATCTTAGGGAGAGATCATAATGAGGGTCTTTATAAATAAATGGCACTGGAGAGAGAAGTGGACGGACCTAAATGGATGAACTACAAGCAACATGGCTCACCAACTGCAACAGGAGGAATGTCTGAGATCACTCTCTCCTGGGGCCCCATAGTAATTCTCACTGTCACCCCTCTGGCACCCACAGTCACTGTTCCCCCCACTTTAAAAGCACTAGAAAATTGGACAAATTGTTCTTTACCAATCAGAAATTTCAGAAATCCCTGAAAGACAAAATAATACAGAGGGGATTTTGTTTGAAAGAGAAAAATCACAGTCAAAACTAAAGCTCAAAAGGACTTGGTACATAAAAGCAAGCAGGACCCCAAGACTACTCAAACCTCAGAGGTGGTGGATTCCAAGAGCAGGAAAATATTGGGAGAGAGTTCTCCATGGGTCTCCCACGTTTCTGCATGTCTTATAAAGAGAGGCACTGACAGCTTCTGTTCCAATCTATCCTTTCAGAATGTTTGAATAGAGTCCTGGCTCATGTGGCTCAGTGGATTGAGTGCCTGCCTGTGAACCAAAGGGTCACAGTTGGATTCCCAGTCAGGGTACATGCCTGGGTTGCAGGCCAGGTCCCTAGTGGGGGGCGTGCAAGAGGCAACCACACACTGATGTTTCTCTCCCTTTCTTTCTCTCTCCCTTCCCCTCTGTCTAAAAATAAATAAATAAAATCTTTTTTTAAAAAATTAAAGAAAGAATGTTTGAATAGAGAATAGCTTTAGAAGACAGAGACAGTATCTCCCTTCAGAAGCAGAGATTAAGGTGGTTGCTGTCCAGTACAATATAAATAAAGTTTCTCTTGGGTGCAAAGGCTGAGCAAATTGGCTTAAGCCCATTGTAAAGACTGGGGTTTCTTAAGTACAGAGTACTTTAGTATGACCCACTGCAACCCACTGCAGAAGCTGCACCCACCTGAGCCAGCTGTGTCACCCCCATGAGTCTTGTTGGGGAGAGGGGCGAACAGAACCAACATGACAATAAAGCTCATGCTCTTTCTGAGCCCCGAGTAATAAAGTTATTTGTCTCTGATCTGGGAGTCTCACGTGTTCTGCTGGCATACGAGACTGTGGCAGGCTCACATATGAGCTTGCAAGTCAGGTAGAGCCTCAGACCTTCCCAATTCTTAACAGATAAATCTTGAGGCAATCAGCTGGGTAAATGGTCGGGGAGACCACAGAAAGAGCAGCCTGATGGGTCATCCTCTCCTTCATCTCTTACCTGCTAGTACCAGACAGTGATATCTGGCCTAGGAGGGGTCAGTGAGGGAGACCAAGAGGAAGGACAACACAGAGGGTCTGGAGGCTCCCAGGAAAAACAGGGAGCTCCTACAGCCAGAGACTAACAAGTGACACATCTCCCAAACAGCACCCTTCCCCCCACATAACCACAGAGTACAGTTACAAAACTCAGCAACCGTGGTCTAACTTAGCCTCAGATCAGGGAAAAGGGAAGGAAAGGAATGCAAGGGGTAGCTCTCCTTGACATTTGCAATAAATAATTAGAAAATGTTATAGAAAAAGAAAATATGCTATGCACAAGAATAGCAAAACAGTAAAATAAAATATAATGTAAGAATGAATCTAAAAACTTTTATATTTTGAAAAACTGAATGAATTGTTAGATGTACTATTGTTAGACAGGAAGATTTGAGATTATAAGGACGTCAATGCCCTCAAATAAATCTGTAACTCAATGTACCCCTACTCAAAATCATAAAATAGGCTTTAAAATGAAGTTAATAAGCTGACTATAAATTCACCTGGAAGAAAACATGTACAGAATAGTCAAGACAATTTTGAAAGAGAAGATTAATGAGCAAACTTGCTCTACCAGACATCAAAAAGTTAGTAATAAAAATAGTTTGATAATTAGGAATAAATATATCACAGATTAATGAACATGAAAGTCTAGAAATAGACCAATGGTAATGGGTAGATGGATGGATAGATGAACAGACCGACAGATGTATGGATGGCTGGATGGACAGGGAGAGAGAGAAAACTCCTTCTCAGAGTACAATACCAAGTAGAAAAGTCACCATTTTGCTACCATCATAGTAAAATCGCATCACTCAAGAAACATCAATGAATGCTAAATAAGGAGTTTGATGAGAAAGAGAACATTTATATATTCTCCAAGTATCTGGACACAAATTACTTAATTACAAAAGAAAAATAGTAAATTTACAGTGAAGAAACACCTTGGTTAAAGACAACACCTTAACCAAGCAACCAAAACTATTATCGCCAACAGACTTAGGGCCATGATTGACTGAGGTTAGCAAGTCTTCTGAAAACGCACCTTTGAAGTTGGACAACATTGGCATAAACAATCATTGCCCTCTAAAAATTGACAAAAGGCATACAACAATCTAAAAAAATTATGATTTTATTTTTTAGTTTTCTTATTGTTGTTCATGTACAGTCGTCTCCATTTTCCTGCCACCGCTTCCCCCTGCCCCACCCACCCCCACCTCCCACCCTCAACCCTTCCCCGCTTTGGCTTTGTCCACTGGTCCTTTTTTTTATTTTTACTTTTATTTTATTATTTCTTTTAATCATTTTTTATACTTCGAATACAGTTGTCTCAATTTTCACACCACCACTTTCCCCCACCCCACCCACCCCCACCTCCTACCCTCAATCCTACCCCCCTTTGGCTTTGTCCATAAGTCCTTTATACATGTTCCTTGATGATCCTTTCCCAGCTTTCTCCTGTTATCTCCCACCTTGCTCCCCTCTGGTTACTGTCAGTTTATTCTTTATTTCAATGTCTCTAGTTCTATTCTGCTTGCTTGTTTGTTTTGTTAGGTTCCAATTATAGGTGAGATCATATTGTATTTGTCTTTCACTGCCTGGCTTACTTCACTTAGCATAATGCTCTCAAGTTCCATCCATGCTGTCACAAAGGGTAGGAGCTCCTTCTTTCTTTCTGCTTCGTAGTATTCCATTGTGTAAATGTACCATAGTTTTTTGACCCACTCATTTACTAATGGGCACCTAGGTTGCTTCCAGCACTTGGCTACTGTAAATTGTGCTGCTATGAACATTGGGATGCATAGGTTCTTTTGAATTAGTGTTTCAAGATTCTTAGGGTATAATCCCAGCAGTGGAATTGCTGGGTCAGAAGGCAGTTCCATTTTTAGTTTCATGAGGAAATTCCATACTGTTTTCCACAGTGGCTGCACCAGTCTGCATTCCCACCAACAATGCAAAAGGGTTTCCTTTTCTCCACAACCTCGCCAGTACTTATTGTTTGTTGATTTGTTTATGATGGCCATTCTGACTGGTGTGAAGTGGTATCTCATTGTGGTTTTAATTTGCATCTTTCTGATGGCTAGTGATGCCGAACATCCTTTCACGTCTCTGGGCCCTCTGTGTGTCCTCCATGGAGAAGTGTCTGTTCAGGTCCTTTGCCCATTTTTAAATTGGATTATTTGTATTCCTTGAGTGGAGTCATGTAAGTTCTTTATCTATTTTGGAGATCAAACCCTTGTCTGAGATATCATTGGCAAATATATTTTCTCATATGGTTGGTCATTTTTCATTTTTCTGATGTTTTCTTTAGCCATGCAGAAACTTAAAATAAAATTTTGATTTTAAAATTTGGGTAAGAACAATGAGTATCTGTGGCATTCTCCCATATGTACAGAGTTTCTCCCATCTCCTCCTACCAATTCAGTGGACATGGAGGTTTGGTCAGAGTGACAGAGGCTATCTACCAGCAATTTTTCCACTGCAATCAAAGGGGGCTCACAACAGAATACATAGCAAATAAACCAAAATACATGTAATGGAAATACCAAAAGGAGAGGAGAGAAAGAAAATGGGGGGCACAATAACTTCTCAAATTTGATGAAAAACAACCCACATCCAATAAGTTTAATGAACTTCAAGTAGGATAGATTCAAAAAGTCCATACCTTAGATACATCACAGTCATACTTTTGAGAGCCAAACCCAAAGAGAACATTTTGTAAGTGTCAAGAGAAAAATGATTTTTACAATGAGGTACAAATACAATTAAGAGCTAATACCTCACATCAATCAATAGAGGCCAGAAGGCAATGAAATCATATATTCAAAGTGCTGAGTGAAAATATTTGTCAACCAAGAATTCTATAGCCAGCAAAACCATCCTGCAAAAATGAAAACAAAATGAAGATATTTGCCCACCAACAAAGACTAACAAAATTTATTGCTGTCATACCTACCTTATAATACCTACCTCTGTGTTAAGCCCCTGTGCTGCCGGGTTTTCTGCGCTTTGTTCTTTGTTTTTACCAGCAGGGGGCTATTGTTTTTACCAAATAAGGTAGCTAGACCTAACTTCCGCTTTGGGCTTCTGTAACCTTGCTTTGCCACGTAGGCAGGAAGCAGGGGGCTATTTAAACCCCGGAAGGTCAGAGCCTGGGGTCCAGAATTTGGAGACTGCCTCCTCTGGGTCTGCAAGCGTAAATAAACTCCACTTCGCTACCCCACAACTTCGTCTGAGTCATTTTTCCATAACAATAAGAACACTAAATAAAAGGAAATGACACTAGACAACAACTCAAACCCACAGGAAAAAAGAAAGAGCACTAAAGTGGGAAGTATGTGGGTTTGTATTAAAATGTTATGGAGAGACATCCAGTCTGCTATCCAGCTTGGAAGTTGTCACTCCAATCTAAAAACAAGTAATAAGCTGAACAAACTGAAAGTCAACTCTTCTTAGATCCATCCGAGAAGTGAGATCACAGAGAAACTCCTAAAATTGGAAAGAGAGATAAATACAGAGAATCACAACTTAGAGAGTGAATCCCCATTTTTGAGAGTTTAACCTTCAGGAGTTCTACCAGTAATGACTGGGGAAAATTCCATTTCTGCTTCTAGCAGAGAGAGGAGGAAAGTAACCAGTTTGGAATATGCCACCACATTCTGTCCTTAACAAGGCCTGACCTCAGAGGATCTATTTTACCAGAGTCTAACATATTGGAGATTTACAAACCTGAAGAAAGGGAAATGTCCAACTTGGCCCCCTCTGGCCATCCTGTCCCACCTGGAGAAGACTGAGAAGCATGTGCAGAAGATAAGTAATAATGACTGAAAATTTCCCCAAAATTAATTTAAAACATAAAACCATACACCCAGGAAGCTCAGAGAATACCAGCCAACATAAATTTAAAAAGCTATACCTTGGCATATCATGTTCAAAATGCAGAATGCCAAAGAGGAAAAAAAATCTTGAAAGCAGCCAGAGGAAAAGACAGCTTACCTATAGAGACGTAAAAATAAGAATTACATTCAACTTCTCAGAAACCATGCAAGCAACAACAGAGTGAAATATTTAAAGTGGTGAAAGAAAAAAATCATCAACCTAGGATTCTGTATCCTATGAAATTATCCTTCAAAAAGGAAGGAAAATTAAAAGACTTTCTCAAACAAACAAAAATTGAGGGACTGTGTTGCTAGTGAGCCTGCCATATAAGAAACATCAAAGGTCATTCAGAGAGAAGGAAAATGACATAGGTTAGAAACTTGGGTCTACATAAAGAGAATGTGAACGCTAGAGAAGGAATAAGTGAAAGCAAAATAAAACTGTAATTTTCTTCTTCATAATTGATCTAATAGAGAATAGTTTGTTCAGTATAATACCAATAATACATTCTCTGATTATAGCTTATATATAAGTGGGATGAATGATAGCAATGGTACAGGGGTCAGGTGGCAGTAATTACAGATGCCTTGCTATTATAAGGTATTTGCACAACCTGTGAAGTAACATAGTGTATTGAAAGAGGGCTTGGAACAGTTGTAAAAGTATATTGCAAACTCTAGGGCAACAATTTTAAGATTAAAAAAGCATAATTGATATGCTAAGAAAGGAGAAAATGGAGTGATATAAAATGCTCAAAACAACAAAAGGCAAAAATAATGGAAGACAAAAATATAAACAAAAAGCAAAGGTAATGTATAGAAAACAGTAGCAAATGTGGTAAAACCATAGCAAATGTCATAGATAATAACCCAACTGTACCTTAAGTAATAATGGTCTAAATACAATAAATAAAAGACAGAGATTGTCAGAATTAATGAAAAAAAGATTCAACTGTATGTTGTCTATAAGAAACCCACCATAAATATAAAGACATATAGATTAAAAGTAAAGGGATGAACAGAGATATACCAGGCTAAATGAATCAAAGAAAGCTAGTATCTACTTTAATTCCAGACAGAACACACTTCAGAACAAGGAAAATTATCGGTGATAAAGGCGAGTACTGCACAAGGGCTGTGGGAAGGGAGGGATGGGGAGATGTTGGTCAAAGGGCAAAAAGTTTCAGGTATGCGAGATGAATACGTTCTGGAGATCTAATATTTAGCAATGTGAATGTTGTCAATGATACTGTTATTATAGACTTGAAATTTCCAAGAGAGTAGACCTTAAGTGTTCTTATCACAATAATAATAATTTGTGAGGTGATAGATGTGTTAATTAGCTTGATTGTGATGATTATCCCACAATGTATATGTATATCAAAACATCAAGTCATATACCTTAAAAAGCACCTTTTAAGACATTGATTAAAAATAAAGATCAGCCCTGGCTTGTGTGGCTCAGTGGATTGAGCACCAGCCTGCGAACCAAAGAGTCACCAGTTCGATTTCCAGTCAGGGCACATGCCTGGGTTGTGGGCCAGATCCCCAGTTGGGGGCATGTGAGAGGCAAACACACATTGATGTTTCTCTCCCTCTCTTTCTCCCTCCCTTCCTCTCTCTCTAAAAATAAATAAATAAAATCTTTCAAAAATAAATAATAAAGATCATTTCACAATATATACATATATCAAATCATTATGTTTTATATGTAAAACAAATACAATGTTATGTGTCAAATTATATCTCAATTTAGAAAAAATAAGTTAGATCAGTTTCATTTTCAAACCCAGCCAGGGATCCTAAGAGAGTTGAAGAAATTTTTTTCTTCACCTACACTAGGTATTTTCAGTTAGCATAATGTTTTCAAGATATGGAAATTCTTTGTACTAGTTCTGTAACTTATCTGTAAATCTAAACTTATTTCAAAATAAAAAAAGTTTATTAAAAAAACAAAATAAAATAAAGGAGGTCAGCAATGACCTTATTTTATACCCTCCCCCCCAAAAGAAGGGTATTACATAATAAAGGGGTCAATTCTCCAAGAAGACATAACAATCCTTAATGTTTATGTGCCTAAAAAGAGAGCACCAAAAATGTGAAAGCTGCCTAACTCACCTCAAAGTGGTGTTGATTACTGTGAAATTTGCAACATTCTTACAATATTTTAAAATGGGGGGGGATGAACGTTTTTCATTATTATGTCATTAATTCTGAGGTACAAATTTTTATAGGTAACATCTCTAAGATGGAAGTGTTTTTTACAGTTGATAGAGTATCACATTTTAATTGGCAGTTTATTTTTATTTGTACATAAAAAAATGGTAGGTATGCAAATTAAAACCACAATGAGACATCACCTCACACCTGCCAGAATAGCTACCCTCAATAAATCAAGCAGTAAGTGCTGGTGTGGATGTAGACGAAAGGGAACTCTTGTGCACTATTGGTGGGAATGCAGACTGGTGCAAGCACTGTAGAAAACAGTATGGAGTTTCCTCAAAAAATTAAAAATGGAAGCACCTTGTGACCAAGTGATCCCACTTCTGGAAATATATACTAAGAATCCTGAAACACCAATTCCAAAGAATATATGCACCCCTATGTTTATAGCAGTATTATTTATAATAGCCAAGATCTGGAAACAGCCTAAGTGCCCTTCACTAGGTAAGTGGATTAAAAAACTATGGTGCCCTGGTTGGTGTGGCTCAGTGGATTGAGTGCCAGCCTGCAAACCAAAGGGTCACCAGTTCAATTCCCAGTCAAGGCACATGCCTGTGTTGTGGGCCTGGTGGGGGGTGTGTGAGAGGCAACCACACATTGATGTTTCTCTCCCTCTCTCTCCCTCCTTTCCCCTCTCTCCAACAATAAATAAATAAAATATTAAAAAAATAAAAAGCTGTGGTATATTTACACAATGGAATACTACGTGGCCATATAAAAGAAGGAAATCTTACTTTTGCAACAGCATGGATGGACCTAGAGATTATTATGCTAAGTAAAATAAGCCAGTCAGAGAAAGACATATACCATATGATCTCACTTACATATAGAATCTAATGTATAAAATAACTGACAAACAAAATAGAAACAGAAGCATAGCTACATGAAACAGACTGACAGCTGTCAGAGGGGAGGGGAGAAGAGGGACTGGATGAAAGAAGGTAAAGGGATTAGTCAAAGAATGTATATGCATAGCCCATAGATACAGACGATATAGTTTGGTGATGGCCAGAGGGAAGAGTGGACAGGGGCTGGGTGGAGAGGGCACAGGGGGAAAATGGGGATATCTGTAATAGTGTCAACAATAAAAATAAAGTTAAAAAATTAGCACCACCTGTAAGGGACAAATGAACAGAAAAAGACACAGATCACTTACTAGCACTCAAGCCAAAAATGCAAAACTTTAATCTTACCATGTAGTAACATCGGAGAATCCCCACCTGAGGAAAACTCTATGAAATAACTACCTAAGGAACTGTTCCAGGTAAAAGGTGACTAAAGAGAAATGACACCTGAAAGCAATACATAATCCTGACCTGCATCATATAGGCAAAAAAAAAAAAAGGTAGATATATAGAGAGAGATTATAAATGACACTATTGGTAAAATTGACAAATTTGGAAAATGGACTGCAGTGTCAAAATGGACTGCGGTGTCCAACCTTTGGGCATTTCTGGGCCACTGGGAGGAAAAGAGTTGTTTTGGGCCACACATTAAATACACAAACACTATTTACCATGGGTTGGACACCCCTGGAAATTATGGCATTAAGGATAATTTTTTCTAAATTTGATAACTGTACTAAAAACGTGAGAGAATATTATTGTTAGGAAATACACACTGAAATATTAGGGGATAAAGAGCCCTAATGCATAGAACTTACTCTCAAGTGATTCAAGAAACATATAGTTTGGGTCTCATAATCCACCCTGACAGTCTTTGGGCATCTTGGAGGAAAGTAAATCAGGCAGCGTGAAAGTAAGGTGCCTAGCAAGCCATTTCGGAATCACAGATATTATGCCATGAAAGCACCTAGAAGAGTGCTTTGTAACAGATTATAGCCCCTTTTAGGATGATGATAATGGTGATATTTGTTACAATTCATCAAGCACCTGCTACATGACAGGCACTCTTTAAGATGCTGGGGAACAGGGCTGACACTGTCAAGTGGGAGAGACAGACTTTAAACATTTGTAAACATAATAAATGGTAAATAGCTAGTACTTACTAAGCACTTAGAATGTTGTAAAAATATTTTGCATAACTTATCTCACTACTGCCTGAACAGTACACAGCATTCTCCCCATTATAATGTAAGGAAAATGAGGCCCTAGAGGTGAAATGACTTGTCTACAACAACCCAATTAAAAAGTTGACCTTACAAGAAGAGAAAATCTAGTGCATCTACCAGGACCCTTGCTAACTGCTTCTGTCCTCGGGCTGGGACCACATTCCCTTGGAAGGGGAGTTCACAGTAAAGATTCACAGGGCACAGAACAATGAAGAGCTCACAGGCCAGCAGCAGGCACGAGGTGGCACCAACCAAAGAGGCGCCACAGCGGTTCAGAGCCCCACTCCTGGGTTAGCCAGGAACACAGAACTCCTCCTGGAGTCCTAGCCAGCTTTGAGCTTGTCAGTCTGTCCCTTACACCATGGCATATCTGTCCTCCCTCTCCTAAATGTTGCCCTCATTATACCCTGAATGTGGAATGTTCAAGGATCGCAGACAGAATTCTCCAGGGCCAAAGTAACTGTTTCCTGCAAGCTCTTCCCACCACGACCACCAGGAACCTCCCACCACGACCTCCAGACACCAGGAACAAAGCAGCTGTTCCCACCACCTGGGAGCCTCGGTACAGGTTCCAGCGGAGTCCATGTTTGCCGAGAGAGGACCGCAGGGTCCTGGCCAGGCCCCAGCAACACCCCAGCAGGGCCCCCGTAGGTTCTCGCAGCCAGTGCCCCACCCAAGGTGGCGCCACCTCCGGGGAATTTCCCACCCCGCAGGCAGGAAGACCGGAAACCCAGCGGTAAGAGCAGATGCTGATCAGTAGTGCGGGTAAAAATCTTGAATGCTGCCCAAGAAATTTAAGTTCCCTTATGACTCCGTCTCCAACGAGCAGGGAACTGACCGAAAGCATAAACCACACCCGGAACCTGAAGCCCTCAACTGCTAAATGAAAATAAATTCAGATATCTTAAACTGTAGCATAAAACGATTTGGGGGGAAGTACCTACAGAGTATACGTAGACCTCACGCTCGCGGAATTGATTCAGTGGTTAAGGGATGGGCAAAAAATCTGCATTTTCCACAAACTCCCCAAGGAACATCAATGCTGCCAAGTCACAAACTAGCTTAAATGTCCACCAAGAGAGGTCTGATTTAAATATAATTCTGAGCAAAGGAATACTATGCAGCCCTAAAAATGTAAGTCTATAGTACGCTATTTTGTAGAAAGGGACAATGTGGGTAGTCATGTGGTTAAGAGACAGGGATAGAAGGAAATATCTCGTCCTCTGTAACCATAAGAAAGTCTTACATATTACAAAATCAGAGTTGCATGTTCACTCCTATTAATACTAAATGACGAGTTGAGCCACACCTTTCCTTTTGCAGCCAAAAGCCATGCAGACCCACCTTTAAACTGACATTCAGATCAAAAGCCCCGATCCTCCATCATTTTACGTGGAATTTGGTATGTCAGACCAAGCTCTGCTTCCTCCGGATCCTGGACAAAATCTTTCTGCATGGCATTTTCATCTGTAAATTGGGCTTAAAACAGATACACTTCCCAACTGTAGTTTAGGTCAAACTCTTCAGTTTACTCTAGTATAATAATTACTGTAGTACCTCAATGATATAGTATATAGTATAGTCATAAATTGATCATACAGAGGCCGCTATTAACACACTCGATTGTAACATTACCTTCCCTTTCGACACAGCTGGCAGGTAATTTACAACTTACAATTTATTAGTAATTTACTATTTCGTAATTTACAATTTAGGCAAACTGAGGAATAATGATGTCATCCAAAAATTCACCCCACTATTGGACCAAAAGAAAGGCTCAGGCCACTACCGGGAGGGGCCTCACAGGAAGAGGGTCGGACAGCTCGGTCTCCTGAGACGGTATTCTACTCGTGGGACTTGATCGGTTTCCGATTACAGGGTCCTCCGCACCTGAGGTCAACTCTAGGAAGGCCGAGAACTTGACACTGGAAGGCAGGTCTAGAGTGTCAGGGTTGTTCCGCCCGAGGAGGCCTCCTTACGGTGACCTACCAACCACAGCCGCGGCCATTGGGCAGCAAAGATACCGCGATTTCCACGGGGCGGAGCCTCTGAGGGGGCGGAGCTTAGCGTGAAGTGAGACTGGTTCCGGGAGCGTCACTACAACCTCGTCAGCGGTGCCACGCGCGCCTCAGTCAGCGCGAGGAGCTAAAGATTCGAAGATTAGGGGGCGGGTCTCCTACAAGCTGAGCGCGGGCCTCCAGGCAGGCGACCCTCGAGCTCCGAGGACTCGCCCCGCGACGCGCGGTCCTGCACCCCACCCGCCCCCGGCCCGCCTCACCTGTCATCCAGACCTGTCACTGAGTGACACTCGCCCTCTGCCAGGCCCGGAGAGCGCCACCTGCAGCGCCATGGAGGTGATGGGCAGCCGGCTCCTCAGCCCCAGCGCCTATCCTGCGCCCTGGTGGGAACCACAGCCCGAGGGACCTGGCCCCGCCAAGCGCCGCCGAATCGAGGAGCCCGCGGGCCCCGGGTCCGCGACTGCGCCCAGCCTGCAAGATCCCGCGGGGCCTCCGGCCGCGGACACGCTCACCTCCGTGGTGGTCCTGGCTCCGGGCTGTGCTCTGCAGCTGCCCCTGGACGACGTCGACCTGGTGCTGGAGCCCGAGCCGACGTCGGTCCTGCAAGTGTCACTCGGGGGGCACACCCTACTGCTTGTCCCGGAGGCCCTGTGGGGCCCTGGAGGCGAACGCTCACGAGGGCAGGCCCACCCGCCTCACTGCCAGGAACCCGGCGTTCTCCAGGGCGCTCCCGGGGAGGACGTCGCCGTCCAACAGCGATTCTTCTGCGCATGTGTCCCAGGGATCGCCGCCCTAGAAGAGGCCTACGACGAGGACGCGGACCCCGAGTTCCTGCCTCCCTGGGTGGACGCTGCAGCAGGCTCCGTCGCTGGGTTCCGCCCCTACCCGCACAGCCCCATCGGAGAGCCCTCGCCTCGGGCCGCCACCCCTAGTCCGTTGAGACGCTCGCCTGGTCTCTACGTCAACCTGGACTTCCACCTTCTGGAGCCCTTCCCCAGCTCACCGCTCCAGCCTCTACCTCCCTCTCCGAGTCCAGGTCCCCACGTGCGACCCCAGCGCCCTCCCGGTCCAGCGCGCAAGGCCCGGAGACGCCTGTTCCAGGAATGAACTGCCCCACCATCCCTCCCTACTCGCTCAGGACCGTGAGAAGGTATTTTGCAGCTGTGTGTCCTTTGCACACCCTACAAGAATCACCAAGGATGGGCAGTGCTCTTTTAATTTTTTTTTTTTAATCGTCACCCAAGGATGGATTTATTGAGAGAGAGACAAAAACCGATTGGTTGCCTCTGGTTGGCGCCTGACGGGATTAACTGCAACCTAGGCGTGTGCCCTGACGGGAATCCAACCCCACAGCCTTTTCGTGTACAGAACGGCGTGCTCCTACCAACTGAGTCACCTGGCCAGGGCCGGACGGATCCTCTTTTTGTGCCGGCTGCTTTGCAGAATTTTCTGTCAATAGCGGACCAAAACATTTGGAAGGAAGTTCACAAAGCAGCAAAGAAATGCTGCTTGAAATATGGGAGACTTGACTTTGGATGGTGATCACACAATACAGATGATGTATTACAGAACTGTACACTCGAAACATATAATTTATTGACCAATGTCACCCCAATAAATTTAATTTTTAAAACTACAGTGTACTTTTAGACATTCAGAGGGCTGCTTAGGTGGTTTTCTCTATATAGGTCACCCTTATGTTTCCCCTAATTTCTGCTTCAAACTTCAGGACCAGCAATTTTCTCTAAAAATTCTTTCTCCAGCAACCTACCACTGTACCTCTTTTCTCCCAAATTAGAGTAATTACTAAGTTTCTTTTGTTTAGTGGGTTTTGGTCTTCGTGTGCATGGCTAGTTTATGACAACTTCACCATTCTGAACTTTTCTTTATGATGGCTCTTGCCCCTTTTGGGGGGATCTAGCAAATAGTTATATGTGGACAAGTGTATGTTGGATACAAAACAAACAGAATGGGGAACAATGATCATGCTCCCTCCTCTTTTTTTAATCACTAGGTTAGCAAATGGTTTAACTATATTGTTGGGTTTTGGGGGCAGGGAGGTTTTCCATAAAAGAACCAAATCTTTTCCATTCTTTTCTTCTTACATATTTTTCGTATAATTTTCCTGTCCTGGAAAAGTAATTCTAAGGATTTTGTGTTCTTATAGTTCGAAAATCCCAAATATATTTTGTACATTGTTGCTGGCATATAGAAATAATTTATTCTCATGTTGATCTGGTATCACCAAAAATATTTAATTTCTTTAATGGCTTATCTGTAGATTCTCTTGCTTGACTGATAAAGACAATACTCTCTCCAAATCATGAGAAATTGTCTTTTTTGACAAGCCTCTTACATCTTATTTTTCCTTTGTCTTTTTTATTAGATATTACTTCAAGTCCAGGTTGAACTGCAACAGGGGCATCCCTGTCTTATAACTTGTGTTAGTGCACGTGCTTCTTTTTACCATGAATTATCATCTTTTCTGTACATGGTTGGTAGATAACACTTACCCTATTGAAGAAATTAGTTTTTGGTCTTTCTGGTCATAAAAATCTTGAATATTTGTTTTGTTTGTTTGGGGCTGACTACAAAGACTTTCTCAGATTATTCTAAGTGTTGGCATTTTGTTGTTTGTGTATATACATAAAGTAGCTACATAGAATCTTTGGTTCTTTGGGTACATACAGAAACCTGGCAACAGAGCAAATGAGGTCAAGCTTGGGGCTTCAGGAATTTTAAAAACTGCATGCCCTTCTAAGGACTTGAGAAAGTGGAAGGGGAAAGGCAGTAACTACGGGGTCATTTAAATGTTAAATTTTGAAACAAATTTTTCTGTATGCACACGATGACTTTCTGTAGTTTCTTTTTGAACGTGGTCATTTGCACTGACAGACCTTCTAAAGATGAAGTATCTGTGCATTTCGTTCATTCCACATTATTTTATGCAATTCTAATTCTACCCTTGGTTCTTTTTTGTTTTGCTGTTTGTTTGTTGCAATCATATACACACCACTTCTAATTTAAAATGTCATCATTTTGCCATGTTTGCCTCATATTTTATAATGAAATAAATTTATTAATGAGAAAGCTAATGTGAAGATGCTAGTTTTTTCTGTTGCACATTAATAATTATTTAGACTTACCAACATGCTTTGCCAATGTCTTCACTCACCTTCTGTTCTTGCATTCCATCCCTTCATTATGTCCTCTTTTTTTTTTTTTTTGCTTATCGAAGTATAGTCTTTCAAATTCTTTCGGCCATGGCCTGTGTATAAATCTTAGTTTTATATGTCTGCACATATTTCAATTAAACCTTCTAACTTGTGTAATATTCTAGCTGGGTTTGGAATTCTAAAACAATGCCTATAATCTCTCACTACATTATTTTCCTTACCATTTATTGTCACAGATGAGATGTCTTCTGTTATTTGTATTGCTATCCCTTTGTAGGAGATTAGGCTGTTTGTTTTTCTTGCCTTTGGTGTTCTACAGTTTCAACCTGATGTGTTTTAATGGCAGAAATTTTGACTACTGCAACTCAATGATCTTTCTAAATCTGGAGAATTAACTCTTTTCTTAAAATCTCAAAAAAGGATAAGTTAATATCTGTTGGACTTTTGAACCCCTCTCCAATCTGTGGAACTTCTAATAAAGAAATGTTGGAGCTGCTTAATTAATGTTCCTCGCATTGTGTCTCTTAAAATCTAAATTATGTTTTTGTACCTTTTATAATAATCTACTTTCTCTCTTCCAATTCACTAATTCTGTTATTTTCTATTTTTAAAATTCTGTTCAAGTACTAAATTTTTCCTTTTCAAGACTTCTAATTACTTGGGGGTTTTTTATATCTTCCTGCTCTTATTTCACACTTCTTGGTCAATGTCATACACACTTCTTGTTTCGTGAATGTTATCGCCTACTTTATCTCGAGAAGAATTTAAACATTCTTATTTTAATTTTTGTATCAATTAGCTCAATAATTCCATTACTTCAGGCATAAAATCTCCAATTATTTGGCAACATTTAATGAGACTGATTTTCTCCTAAGCAAAGAAATTTTGTTTTGTGAACGTATTTTAAATGGGAATTCACTTTATGCTCCACAGTAGAGTTTTTCCTTTGCTTCTTCCTGGTTCCCTAAGATCCAGAACTCAACCACCCAAATGGAGTTCATATAATTTGCCACTCAAAAATCACAGTTCCCATCCTCAAGCAATCACTCACAGCCCAATTTCCAATTTCAGTGCTGTAGTGATACTGGGGTGAAATGTCCATATCCCCACCCCATTAGGACTGCTAGGAGTATCAGCAGCTAATGCAGCTGAGTTGCTGTCCAGGAATTATCCTCAACCTCCATGAATAGTCCATGCCAATGACTGTTCAAACAAGTGGTGCACAGGCCCAGTTCACTTGGTTCAAGACAACACTGAAGAACCATCCCAATTCTAGAGCTCTCAGTGGGTTGGCAGAGGCCTTTGTTGCAACTACATCTCAGTTCAACTTCTTCATCTGTCCAGTTGTATTTTCTTTGTTCCTCTAAGTTCCTGCATGCAAATCTCCATCTTAGAGTCTTCCCAAACCAATTTAAGACAGCTGGTGCCAGAAGGCATCATAGGAAGCAGCCAATGAAATGGATTTCAGAGTTGAATCATGGAGCAG
This sequence comes from Desmodus rotundus, assembly GCF_022682495.2. Classification (NCBI taxonomy): domain Eukaryota; kingdom Metazoa; phylum Chordata; class Mammalia; order Chiroptera; family Phyllostomidae; genus Desmodus; species Desmodus rotundus. The sequence continues at coordinate 101,333,789 of NC_071394.1, forward strand.
GAGTAGCGCACAGGATGCTCCAGCAAATCAGGCAAGATTTAATCAGTGGTGAACTTACTGGGATACTAGTAGAAAGGAATTGGCAATATACTGACATTGGCAATATCCCAGGCATTTGAGAAATTTGGCAACAGTAATTACAAGAACTAATATTTATAAGTAGCATGGATTTCAATGGCTGCTGATGAAGCAATTACTGCATTAGAGAAAAAGAATGAAAGGTTGAGCATGATTAATTACCGATAAAAACCTACCTATGAAATCAAGACCATCTCCTTGGTGACATACCTATAGCCTTTTGTCTCCTGGAGCTATGGGAGTGAAAAAACTGAGGATCTAGCTGAGGATTTACTGTAGATACTGGAGAACCACAAAAGACTGAATTTTCAAACTAAGCAAACTGTAATGGTGAAATCACAGCCTAACTGGGTCCTGAAACATTGCATAGAAACAATCAGGTAAGATACACGTGAATATCATAAATCCCCGGATCCTTCTCAATCCTCCTGGCCCACAGAAGTGTCCCACTCCTCTCTGTAAAGAGTTGGCAGTTCTCCCTTGCTTTAAAACGATGCCAGGCAAGACAATATACACCAACCTCAAGATTTAACCTCATCTCCTCTCTTAGCCACCAAGCCAGTAACTAAAGTTAAGCACAATATAATCCAGTCAGGGACAAGCTAGACCCATACATAAGGAAGGGAACTATATATATAGCCTGAAGAGCTACAGAACTCACTCAGCCTATACCAGCAGAAGCCAAGTATAGGACTGAGAGTGCTGAATGTCGGCTTGGACAAGGGAGAGTTTATCATTTTAGAAGCACTCTCTCATGATACAGGAGTGAACACCTTAACAAGGACCTGTAAGAAGACAATGTTCACATTCAGATAGGTGACTCTTGGAAGCTTGGATAAAAGGATGTCCCACACAAAGTTAAGTAGAAATGTCATAATTGTCAAGGCATACAGTAGAATAAAGAATCAAAAGGTTCAGAGCAGTGGGTATGATACAGTGGATATACTACCTAAGGCTGGATAATATATCAGCTACTGTGAAGTGTGGGAGTGCCTAGAGGGACACTGGGTAGCAATACAATAAGGAATGCAATGGGCCCTGGCTGGTGTGGCTCAGTGGATTGAGTGCTGGCCTGAGAAGCAAGGGGTCACTGGATCAACTCCCAGTCAGAGCACATGCCTGGGTTGCGGGCCAGGTCCCCAATAGGGGGTACATGAGAGGCAACCACACATTGATGTTTCTCTCCCTGTCTTTCTCCCTCCCTTCCCCTCTAAAAATAAATAAATAAAATCTTAAGTTAAAGAAAAAAAAAGGAATGCACTGGAAAGGCACCAGTATCACTGAGAAACTCAGTAGGGCAGCCTTGGCCAGTGGTGACGGGGACGTCATTAGGGAGCTGGACTTCCACTGTAGCCATGGGGATAATGGGATTTAAAAGAATGAATATATAAAACAATGGCCAGACCACACATGACAATAGAATTCTGACCCACAACCTTTGTAGCAACCCAGAAAGAAAACCATAACCTCTGCAGAAACTGGCCCCAAATGGTTAGGACTTGGTGAGATTTTCTAATTTTCACCCCCACTTCCAACTCAGGACCAACTTAAGAAAGCCAAATACGCTATGCCTAAGATACAAAGCACACAAACCAAACCAATTACAAAGGATGCCCTGCTTCTAGTGAGCCTGCCTCCAGCTTCCCCTGCCAACAACCTCCAGTCAAACCTACCTGAAGCCTTCCCTTTCTCCACTCTAAAGCTTTCCTACTCCCTTGCCTACCTATAAGTCTCTGTCAAAGGCAAGTGATGGGGTTGACACCATGGCTATAACAAGCTGTGAATAAACAGCCTCTGCTTATTCTCACTTAAGTGGGTTTTCTTTATTTTCAGTTTTCCTGGAAGTCCCAGTGAGATATAGTCTTGCACTGCCCATCGCCATGGACCTTAGCCTTCAACCAGGTGCAGACCATGGAGGCACCTTGCAACTCTCCATTTATGAAGTCCGTACCAATGTGGCAAGTCAGCACCAGGCTTGAACTCTCCCATTGCATCGGTTCCTTGGCTATTTATTCTCAGTGTGGAACCAGGTTTTGTTACTGGTTATTTGGCATCCTCGGTGGAATCAAGCCATTGCTTTTCATCTCCTTTTGCTCTCTGTCACGTTTCCATTTTGCACTGTGCTGACTGAAAGTGTTGTCACAAGAATGAGAACTACAGGGTATATAACAGTAATAGGTCCTATACGCCTGTTGTTCAAGCCAACATCACAGTCTGGTGAGTTTGCTGTTCTCCCCAGACTGGCATCCCTTCGGAGAAACTTTGTAATGGCTCATCCATAAAAACAAAAGAAGTTGTCTGTCCTGATTTTTTGTCCTGAAAGTTTTGGGTTGATCCATAAACAGTGTTCACTCTAGTTTCCCTGCTGCTAAGGGGTGCAGACTGTCAGGTGTGCATGCAGAGGCAGCCAGCCAGCATGTTGGGGGCTTACGGCACAAGGTGCACAAGCAGCATGTTTCATCCACCTTTGCCAGCTCTTGTGGGGTAATCTAAGTCTAAATCCTCTCCGCTCCCAGGAAAAACACCTGCTTCTTATATGTAGTCTTTTTACAATCCTAATTCTTGTCCAATCTCTTGAAATAGCATAACTTCACCAAGGATGATTTGACTTCAACAAAACTGTCCATTTGAGAGGTGCCTTGGAAAAGAAAGGGAATAGGATTTCTCAGGCTCAATGGGCAGGATTTTTTTTATTGGGAATAAAGAGGCCTCAAAACAAAACTCTGAATTGAAAGTTGCTTTATTAATAGATTCTTTGACCAAAGCTAATGAGCGATTTGGCAAAGAACAACAAACTAGACTCATTTCTCTAGAAAATCCTCCTTTCTTGTCCTCCAGTTGTCTCCCTATTCCAGATCTCTCTCTTTCCCTCATCCTGCCATTCTCTCTCTTTCTGCACTTCCATTGAGTCCTCCTCCAATTCCCCTTGTCCAGGCCCCCTATCTTTTCTCAACAACTTTTGCAAGAACTCAAAATGCCAGTTGCCTCTAAAGATCCATCACCCATGTTTCAGGTACTCAGGCTATTGTAGAGTTTAAACCCTGGACCTGAGCTAAATTGAGAGCTAGTAGGAAAGATAAGACCAGCAAATATTCATAGAAGAGTTGAGTATTCTTTTGGATGCATAACACCCAGAAGTACCTGACGTTTATGGCTCATATACATATTGGTCAGAACTGAAGATGCTAGCTCCTAGATGGCAAAGCAGATTGGACTGACCCAGAAAAGGACCTACAGGATCTCTCTTACCACAATAAACCTGAGGGTCCAAAAACAAGCCTGAAAAGTTGGGCAAAGTCTCCTAAAAACCATACCTGAAACATTTCCAATAAAAATTGATAAAAATGCTACTGTTTCTATATTAAACCCAGCCATCATTGCTCAGCTTCTTTCTTAGAGTAAAATGTACCACACAGGTGGTTGATATTTCAAACAATTCATAGATTTTCCCTATCTCTGAGCCTTTAACTGTAATCCTTGAGCCCTTGACTGGAAACATTCCCTCACGCTCTCTGATAACACACCTGTAGATTTGATAGGAAGAGGCTTACTTCATACACAGAATTGTGATATTAAAAGCACACCTATTTCTTGAGGTTTCAGAGAACATTTTTATTCATAAGCAATTGTATCTATTCTGAATATACCTTTGCATGTTTTATAAGATCCATACCCCAGGTAAGGATGTTGACACCATACCTGACCCTCTATGGGCTAGAAATTCCACAGATATAGGAAAAATACTGGGAGCAGAACTTATTAAAATTCAGATACATTCTGCCAAACCATGACCCAAACTTCCGTAATATCCCTTTAAGCCAAAGGAAGAGTTCAAACCCATAGTTAAAGGCCTTATATACAGCATTGGCTGGTGTAGCTCAGTTCATTGGGCATTGTGCTACAAACCAAAATGTCGCTGGTTTAATTCCTGGTCAGGGCATATGCCTGGCTTATGGGTTCGGTCCCTAGTTGAGATGCCTGGAAGAGGCAACCAATTGATGTTTCTCTCTGACATCAAAGTTTCTCTCCCTCTCTTTCTCCTTCCCTTCCCCTCTCTCTAGAATCAATAAAAGAAGAAAAATAAGTGAATAAATTTAAAAAGGACTTATATACAAAAGGCTTCTTATACCCTGCCCTGTAACACTCTCAATAAGGCCATCAACAAAATAGGTACACCTCACTTCCTGGTAGATATTTACCCTAATACCATCCTGTCATCAATTCCACCTGAAACTACTTGCTTCGCTGTAGTGAATCTTGGCTCTGCCTTTTTTTTTTTTGTAGTATGCTTCCATACATTCATTTTTTTACCTTCATCGGGAGAGAGCAATAACACACCCGGACAGTCATGCAACAGCAGTTCACTCGAGCCCCTCCCTTTTTTCTCAGGTCCTCCATCAAGACTTAAATCCAAATTTCTCTCATGATTTAAGTTCTAACACAATGTATAGAAAATCTCCTATCTTGTTTAGAGAACAAGGAAGCCTGTAAAAGGGTTCCATTTACTTTCCCCCAGCCTTAGCAAAACAAGACAAAGTTTCAAAAGATAAGTCATAATTTTGCCAAAATATAGTCCATTATTTTTAGGGCATGACCTAGCTCAGGAGGGGAAATTATTCTCTCCTTGACAGACTAAAGACTATCCAAACATATCCTACACCCCTCACAAAAGACAACTGAAGGTATTTCTGGCTTTAAGTGGATACTACAGACAACTGGTACCAATATTTTCTAAGGCTGAAATACCTCTTTATGATTTGACTAAGTCCTGGGAAAGAGACCCTCTTCTGGGGAACCTAAATGTGAACAGTGTTTCATTAACATAGAAACAGCTATTCATCAGCCTCTTTCTCTAGGTATCTTTAGCTACAAAAAGCTCTTGTGTCAATTTGTGCATAAGTAATCTAGACAAGCCCTCGAGACTTGAACTCAACTTAATGAGAACCATCAAAAATCCATTCCTTCAAAAACTGAATGTGACTAAGATTTTCTTCAATAGGCAGATGGATAAACAAACTGTGGTATATGCAAACAATGGAATATTATTCAATGATTAAAAAATGAAGAAATGAGCCCTGGCTGGTGTGGCTCAGTGAATTGAGCGCCAGCCTGTGAATCAAAGGGTCACTGGTCCGATTTCCAGTCAGGGTGCAAGCCTGGGTTTCCGGCCAGGTCCCCAGTAGGGGGCATGAGAGAGGCAACCACACATTGATGTTTCTCCCCCTCTTTTTCTCCCTCCCTTCCCCTCTCTCTAAAAATAAATAAATAAAACCTTTTTTTAAAAAATGAAGGAATGAGCTATCAAGCCATGAAAAGACATGGAGAAACCTTAAATGCATATTGCTAAGTGAAAGAAACCAGTCTGAAAGACTACATACTGCGTGAATCCAACTGTAGAACGTTCTGAAAAAAGTAAAACTAGAGAAATAGTAAAAAGATCAGTGGTTACCAGGACTTCGAGGGGAAAGGGTGAATAAGTGGAGCACAGGGGATCTGTAGGACAGCAAAAGTGCTCTGTGTGATACCGTATGGATGCATGACATCCTACATTTGCCAAAATCCGTAGGTTTGGTACTACACAAGGATGAACCTTAATGGAAACTATGGACTTAGTTGATTATAATGTATCTATATTGGTTTATTAATTATAACAAGTGTATCATAGTAATTAATACAAGATGTTAATAATTGGGAAACTGTGTGGGAGAGCAGAGAGGTCTATGGAAACTCTGTGCTATCTGCTCAATTTTCTGTAAACATAAACCATCCTAAAAATAAATATATTACTTTTCTAAATGTAAAGGAGAAAAATCCATTAGAGAAGTTAACTTCAGGGATAATGTTTTTAATGAGCATCTATTTAAAAGGTTGATATCCTCACACCATAAAGGAAAGGGGGATTGCTTGATATACAAGAAATGAGGACTTTGTTAGAAGTCTGGAATCAAACTAGAAATCAGTAACAATAAGAAAATGGAACATTTACAAATATGTGGGAACAATACAAAACACTCTTAAACTACCACTGGGTCAAAGAGGAAATCAAAATGGAATTTTTTAGTATCTCAAGACAAATGAAAACAAAAACACAACATACCAAAACTCATGGATGCAGTAAAAGCAGTAGTAGGAGGAAAGGGTGCAGCAATAAACACCTATGTTTTAAAAGAAGAAAGATCTCGAATAAATAAACCTAACTTAACACCTCAAAGAATTAGAAAAATAAGAACAAAGCCCAGAGTCTGCAGAAGAAGAAAGGAAATAATAAAGATTAGAGCACAAATAAGTCAAATAGACAATAGAGAAATCAACAAAACCATGAGTTCTTTTTTTGAAAAAAATAAAATAAATTGACAAACTTTTAGCTTGACTAAGAAAAAGAGAGAGAGAATTCAAATAAATAGAATCACAAATGAAAAAGGAGGCATTATAATTGGTGCCTAAGAAATAAAAGGAATCTTAAGGGACTATTATGAATAATTATACATCAACAAATTGGATAACCTAAAAGAAATGAATGAATTCATTGAAACATACAATACTGAATTAAGAAGAAATAGAATGCCAGAACAAACCAATAACAAATAAGGAAACTGAATCAGTAATCAAAACCTCCTATCAGAGATGGTTTCATGGGTGAATTCCACCAAACTTTCAAACAAGAATTAAAACCTTCCTAAACTCTTCCAAAAAATAGAAAACGAGGGAACACTTCCAAACTCATTTATGAGGTCAGCATAATCCTGATAGAAAAGCTGGACAAAGACACCACAACTACAGGCCAATATCCCTGATGAACATAGATGCAAAGATCCTCAATAAAATGCTAAAAAACCAAATTTAACAACACATTAAGAGGATTATATGACATGACCAAGTGAAATTTATCCCTGGGATACAAAGATGTTTCAACATATCCCAGTCAGTCAATGTGATATACCACATTAGCAGAATGAAAGATAAAAACTATGTGGTCATGCACATGGACAAAACCAAGGGGGAGGGTGGAAGTGGGGGAGGGAGGTGGGTTTGGCTGGGGTGGGATGGAGGGGTGGGGAGAAAATGCAGACAACTGTAATTGAACAACAATACAAAAAATGTTTAATTAAAAAAAAAACTATGTGGTCATGTCAATAAGTACATTAAAAAAATTGAAAAAATTCAATATCCATTCCTGGTTTTAAAAAAACCTCTTAACAAAATAGATATAGAAGGAACATACATTAACAAAATAAAGACCACATATGAAAAGCCCGCAGTCAACATCATAGTCAATGGGGAAAAGCTGAAAGCCTTTCCCTAAGATTTGGTGCAAGACAAGGGTGTCCACTCTTACTACTTCCATTCAACATAGACTAGCAGTCTAAACTAGAGCAATTAAAATTGAAAAAGAAATAAAAGGCATCCAAAATCATAAAGAAAGAAGTAAAATTATCTCTAGCTGCAGATTATATGATTATATATGTAGAAAACCCTAAAGACTCCACAACAACAACAACAAAACTATTAGCACTAATCAACAAATTCAGTAAAGTTGCAAGATACAAAATCAAAATACAAAAATCAGTATCATTTCTATACACAAACAACAAACTACCTTAAAAAGTTTAAGAAAACAACTCAATTCATGATAGAAACAAAAAACAAAAATACTTAAGAATAAACTTAACAAAAGAGGTGAAAGACTTATAAGACTTATACACTAAATATTATAAAACATTGATGAAAGAAATTAAAGAAGATAGATAAATGGAAAGATGTCCCATGTTTATGGATTGGAAGAATTAATATTATTAAAATGTTCGTACTATCCTAAGTGATCTATAGATTCAATGCCATCCATATCAAAATCCCAATGACATTCTCTAAAGAAATTTTTTAAAATCCTAAAATTCATATGAAACCACAAATGACCCCAAATAGCCACAGAAATCTTGAGCAAACACAAAGCTGGAGGCATCACACTTTCTATTTCAAAATATATGACAAATCTGCAATAATCAAAACAGTATGGTGCTGGCACAGAAACCGGCACATAGACCAATGGAACAAAACAGTCCAGAAATAAATCCCCACATTTACAGTCGGTGGAACTTTGACAAGGGTGCCAAGAACACCCAATAGGGAAAGGATAGTCTCTCCAACTAGTGGTGTTGGGAAGACTGGATATCCACATGTAGAAGAATGAAATTGGACCCTTATCTCAGAGTATACAAAAATCAACTCAAAATGGATTAATGATTTAAACATAAGACCTGAAGCAGAAAAACTACTGGAAGAAAACATAGAGGAAAGCTTCTTGACACTGGTCTGGGCAATGAGTTTTTGGATATGACATCAAAAGCACAGTAACAAAAGCAAATATAACCAAGTGAGTTTGCATCAAACAAAAACAAAGGAAAATCAACAGAATAAAGGGCAACCTACAGAATGGGAGAAAATATTTGGAAACCATATATTTGATAAGTGGTTAAAATTCAAAATATATAAGCAACTCAAACAACTCATTAGCTAATAATAATAATAGTAGTAGTAGTAGTAATAACCTGATGTAAAAATGGGCAGGTCCTGACTGGTGTAGTTCAGCGGGTTGGGCATGGTCCTGCCAAGTGAAAGGTCACTGGTTCGATTCCCAGTCAGGGCACATGCCTGAGTTGTGGGCCAGATCTCCAGTTGGAGGTGTGCAAGAGGCAACCAATCAATGTTTCTCTTGCACATCAATGTTTCTCTCCCTCTCTTTCTCCCTCCCTTCCCCTCTCTCTAAAAATAAATAAGTAAAATCTTTTAAAAGTAACATAAAAATGGGCAAAATATCTGAATAGACGTTTCTCAAAAGAAAACATACAAAAGGCCAACAGATATGGAAGATACTTAACAGTGCTAGTCATTAGGGAAATGCACATTAAAACCACAATGAGATATTACTTTACCTCTGTTAGAGTGGCTAGTTGGAAAAGATAACAAGTGTTGGCAAGGATACAGGAAAAAAGGGAACATTTGTACATTGTTAGTGGGAATGTAAATTGGTAAGCCATTATGGAAAACAATATGGAGGTTCTTCAAGAAATTAAAAATAGAACTATCATATGACTCAGCAATCCTATTTCAGGAAATGAAATCAGCATCTCAAAGAGATATATACACTCCCCGTATTCATTACAGCATTATTCACAATGACCAAGATACGAAAACAACCTAAATGTCTAAGCAGGTATTTGTATATCCACTGATTATCCATTGATTCCCATCAATAGATAAATAGATAAAGGAAATGTGATATATATGCACACTCACACAATGGAATATTAATCAGTCTTTAAAAAGAAAATCCTGCCATTTCTGACAAGGATAAACCTGGAGGACATTATGCTAAATGAAATAGGCCAAACACAGAAAGACCAATACTGTACTATCTCACTTACATGTGGAATCTAAAAAAGTCAAACTCATAGAAAAACATAGTAAAATGATGGTTGTCAGAGGCTGGGGGTGGAGGAAATAGGGAGACGATGATCAAAGAATAAAAGGTTTCAATTATGCAAGATGAATAAATTCTGGAGATCTAATGTATCCTATGGTGACTGTAGCTAACAATACTGTATCGTATCCTTGAAAGTTGCTAAGAGTGTACATCTTAAGTGTTACCACCATAAAAAAAGCAACTATGTGAAGTGATGGGTATGTTAATTAGCTTGATTGTAGTGATCATTTCACCCTGTATTAAACATCAACTGTATACCTTAAATATATACAATTTTTATTTGTCAGTTATACCTGAATAAAGCTTAAAAAATTAGAAGCAGACAGCTGACCTAAGACTTACAGAACAACCAGATAATCTCAGATAGTCCACAGCTTCTGCCCAAGACATCAAGCCAAGATTCCTGTCTATTCTCTGTTTTCTTTTGTATCTGTGAGCTTATAATCATTCTCCTCATTTTCTATGGTTCTCTGGTGTCATCCATTCATAATGGCCCTTTTTGTCTTTTCTTCCATCCTTAATATAATTGTTAGATCAGAACACACTCATTCCAACATCATTCTTAGATTATCGCAAACTATATTCACTGCCCTTAATTTAACTGATTGCTGAATATACCATCCATCATCAGACACCCATGATAAAAATTTGGGGGCAATTTCAGTCTCATCAAATGAGACCATAGGAAATTACAGCCAATGATATTTCTACTTGCACCCACATGGACAAATTGTCTTACACAAATCAGTCTATGACTTTGCTAGTGCCTTGTCTACAGAAAACAAAACAAAGCAATTATGATAATCTATTAGTCAGACCCTGGGTAATTCTAAATTTAAATTCAACAGCTTTGGTAGGGTGGTGGGCCAAGTACCTGCTAACTGAAAGAAACTAATAGAGATCCAATTACATAACTCAGGCTAATGTAAGGCTTTGGTTCTGATGTTGTGTTGTGAACAACTCCTTTTTCCTTAGATCTGCACATGACCCTACTTTGTCACCGGGATGCCTGGTCCTGTTTGTCTCAAGCTAATACATCATACACTTTAGAAACAGTATTGTGAGACTGGCCTGTACACTGAGATCCTAATTCTATAAATTGCCCTGGGGAAATTCTGACTCAGATGTGAGGTCCAAAATGAGGACACTCTTGACTATTCAGGCATTCCCCTTGGGAGAATTTCTGACCCACAGTTTAAGCAAATAAATAGAGCAGTGTTCCCACTGGTGAGAATTATACAAATAGAAAATGCTACAAGAAACTTATTAACTCTGGCAAAATCATTAATGATACCATCTCTATCCTAGATGGAATACAGATTAGTCTTAATTTATTGGCACAAGTGGTAATGGACAAGTAGTAATGGACAATGACTTTACTCTAGAGTTCTCATTAGCTGGTCGTTATGACATTTGTACCATTGTTAATATTTTTGCTGTACTGGGAACAATAAACAGTCAAGGTAGAATAGGCTATATATCACCTTAAAGAAAAAGCTACTGGGTTTTCTAAAGCTGATCCTTATTCTATATGGGATTTGTTCTCTTGGCCTGAGCTGGGTAAGTGGAGTTCCTGGGTCTGAAACAACTTAGAGGGACTGTTCATTGTTTTTGGTTTTGTTCCATTGGTCATGATGCTGTTCTGTTGCATTCTTTCCACAGTCTTCAATGCTTTTGCACAGCCACTCTCTCACCCGATGGTAGGTATGATGATACAAAATATCGAGAACATCTTGCAATACAATTGAGTGTGGAGATAAAGGAACAACCCTAGCAGTGAATATCTGGATCTCTATCCTTCCCTGGATTGATCCCTCTTGCCAGCAAGACAATGATCAAAAAGGGGTAGAGGAAGAGGTTGAGAGATTAAACATACAAATGCACAATAACCAGATCCACAACCTCTGCACCAACCAGCCCCGGAAGCCAAACTAGAATCTCTACAGCAACTAACCCAAAGGGGTCAGACCTGGTCAATGACTGCTCGGCAGGGGCAGGATTTCAGTTCTCTCTAAGAAGCCGAAATCCTTACAGCCACCACATGGTTTTAGTTTCGGCTCCTTGAGTGAATCCCAGTGTCACCTATGCAGTTAAAGTGTGAACTCCCTCTCCATTTCTGGACCCTATAAAGTTATTTATTTTGAGAACTGATGTCTATGTTAAATATTTTCCTTATCAATATTAACTGTCTGCAGGAAAGAATATCTCTCTCCATACTGACTGCCATCTTGACCAGAATTCACAAACACACATACACTTACCTGTACCATGTGCCCTCCGGAGCACAGAATAAAGAATCAGCAGTTAATCAGCCTCAAGTTCCTGCTAGAATAATGATTTTATTTCTGCAAATAGCACTTTTATTTTTCCAGAGCATTGCAGTCTACACATAAAGAAATACCTGAAGACATCTATTTTGGACCGGCATGGCCAAAAGTACTCATGAACAAAAACATGTTGCCCTGACAGGCAAGGCTCAGTAGGTTGAGTGTCATTCTGCAAAGTAAAAGGTCAACAGTTGGATTCCAGGTCAGGTCTCATGCCTGGGTTGTGAGCCCAGTCCCCGGTTGGGGCACGTGCAAGGGGCGAGTGATCAATGTTTCTCTCACATATTGATGTTTCTCTCTCTCTCTCTCTTTCTCCCTCCCTTTCCTTCTCTCTAAAAATACGTAAATAAAATCTTTTTTAACATAAAAGTGCTGGATACATCTTGTAAACATCCTATAAATTCACAAATATCTAGCCAATAAAAGAAATATTGAGAGACCAAAATGATAAGAAGTCCCTGGTAGCTTAGAGCTTTGATTTTATTAACTAAATATGAGGATCAGGAGGCAAACCAGAGTACACACAGAGTAGGAAACTGCATCAGAGAACCCCTAAATAGATCTCAGCTACCCAAATATGATTTCATCAATAGGCAAACTGAAAGCACTCAATCTTCACAGAGAAATGGTAGGAATTTGTGTCTACCTTGTCTCTGAATTTTAAGGCTCCTCTTAAAATTCACAGTGAAGGCAGGGAATATATGTTTGACACTCAGAGGATCCATTGGGATAACTAAGGGTTTTGTTCACTCGATAAAGTAAGCCTCTTATACAGAGGTACAAACCAGGGGTGGCCCTCATGTGACTTTATTCTAGAACTCACACTGTCTTTATGAAAAATGAAAGGAGGAAATAAGAGAGGAAGGAGAAAGGAAAGAAGAAAAAGTGAAGGAAAGGAAAGGAGAGGTAAAGGAAGGCAATAGGCAGCAAGGACGAGAGAGAGAGAGAGAGAGAGAGAGACTGAGAATGTAGTTTAAAGGGTTCTCTGCTTGATAATGCTTCTAGGAACTTCCCACAGCAACCCAAGTCCTCTCTGAGAGAATGCCCCTTATTCCTAGGCCTCAAAGTTCTTTCAAAAGTAAAGTTCCAATGAGCATCATGTCACAATCCAAAGCAGAGACTTAGGAAACAAGACAACATAAATGAGAGATCTGAAAAAAGAAATAACAAAACCAGCCCCCTCAGACAATTAGAATATTTACCATATCCATAAGGCTGTAAAGATATATATAAACTTTTCAAAAAATAAAAGAGGGAACAAATTTAGCTAAGGAAGAAGAAACCATCAAAAACTGCAAAGTACTTTTAAAAAAATTGGTTAAAATGAACATCAGGAGCTACGCTATATAAGCATTTAAATAGGAATAGAGTTTATGCATCTAAACAGATTGGAAACAGCTGATGAGTTAGGGAAACCACCTATAATATATCATAGAAGAACACAGACATAAAAATAATAAAAAGAGAACAAGAGTTTTTAGAGAAAACAGAGTACTAACATGTGGCTAGTGGAGTTCCAGAGGGAGGAAACACAAAATGGAATGGAGCACAATATTTGAAGGGATTCATAATGAGTGAAAATACTCATAACTGATGGAAATTATTCATTTATTCAATATATGTTTTTGAGTATCCTCTATAGAGCTGAGAGCATTGCAAAACGGGGGATATAGCAAAGAGCAAAACAGTTAAAAATCACTGCCCTCCTGAGCTGATACTCTGGCGAACAGAATACAAAGAATAAACAAGATACATAAAGAGAATGCACAGTACATTAAATACTGGTAAGTGCTAAAGGTTATGGGGGAAGAAGAAGGCTCAGAGATTACTATTTAGATGGTCTGCTCAGGGAAAGTCTCAGAGAAGGAGCCTTTGAGCAATGGTCTGAAAGAAGTGAGGAACCATGCAGTTAGGTGGGTAAAAGAGCAATTGTAAAGTCTATGAGTATGCCTGTCAATTTCTAGGGAAAGCAGAGAGGCCAGAGAGCTGTAACAGAAGGAGCACGGGGAGAGTCAGTCTGACATGATGAGGCTGGGGGGTCCCGATCATACAGAGCCTGTGGGTTGATACAAAAACATTGGCTTTGACCCTGAGTGCAATTGAAGGTGTTGGAGCAGAGGAGTGACATGATCTCACCTAAGGTTTAACAGAACTCCCCTAGCTATTGTGTGGAGGCTGCCTGAAAAAAGACAAAGCAGAGATGCAAGGAGACCATGTACTGGCTTCTACAGTCATTCACTAAAAGGATGAAGGTGGCAGCAGGGTGGTAGCAGGAGGTATGGTAAGAAGTACTATGTTCCACAGAACCACAGAAATGGAGATCACATGGAGGGTTATCAACAGGGGAGTGGGAGGGGAGCGGGGGGAAAGGTACAGAGAATAAGTACCATAAATGGTAGGTAGAAAATAGACAGGGGGAGGGTAAGAATAGTATAGGAAATGTAGAAGCCAAAGAACTTATATGTATGACCCATGGACATGAACTATAAGGGGGGAATGTGGGAGGGAGGGGGTGTGCAGAATGCAGTGGAGTAAAGGAGGGAAAATGGGACAACTGTAATAACATAATCAATAAAATATATTAAATTAAAAAAAAAAGAAGTACTATGTTCCAGGATATCCAGGTGGGATAGATGTGATATGTTGAAGAAAGACACACAAAGATAATTTTCAGTCTCTTTGGCTCGAGCAGCAGGAGGGAATTGCCAATTACTGTGATGGAAAAGGCTTGGAAAGGATCAGGAGTGGGGAAATATGAGGAGTTCAAATTTGTACCTGAAGTTCAGACTACCTATTAGTAGATTGACATATATAAAGCAGGCAATACTCAACCATTCTGACCTGCAAATATGAAAAGTGTGTATAGTTCAACCTAGATATCCAGGAGAAAAACGCTGACAGTGCAGTTGGATGTTCACGACAAAGGAACGGCAGGGAGGCTTCTATTAGGGAGCTACCAGCCTACACGTGGCCCTTCAAGGAAGACAGTGACGGTCAATAGAAAAAAAAGATAAGGCCAAGAACAGGGTGCTGGGATATTGCAGCCTTCAGATTGAGGAGCAAACAGCTCAGGAGAGGGAGAAACCAGAGACAGACAGGAAGAGTATGAGATCTAAGATGCCAGGGGAGAAAGTGCTCAAAGAAGAAAGTGATTGCCTGTTTCAAATGTTCGTGACTCAAGGGAAGAAAGAATTAACCACTAGATTTCATAATGTGGGGGGTCATTGGTGACTTCCATGGGAGTGTTTATAGATGACTGGCATGGACAGAAGTCTGGTTAGAGTGGGTTCAAGAGAGAGTGAGAGGAGAGAAACTAGAGAATGCAAGTGTAGTTGGCTAATTCAAGAGTTTTCGTGTATAAGGAAGGAGAAAATTGATATGGAAACAAGAGGAGAAAGTCGTGTCAAGAAAGTTTTTGTTTGTTTTGAGATGAAGAGTTTACCTCTCAATTATACATTGAAGATATTAGTAAAGGTAGCTAAAATTTGATGGTGCTGGACAGAGATGAGATAATTCTAGAGTGATGTTCTTAAGGAGGTAACATGGAATGAGATCAGTTGCACAAGTGAAGGAAGTGACGTTTGCTGGGAGCACAGATATTTCATCCACAGGAAAAGGAGAGAAGGCAGAATATATAGACCCCAGTGAAGCTTGGTGAGATGTAATTATAAGAATTTGTAGAAATATTTTGTGATTGCTTCTATTGTCTCTGTGAAAAAGAAGCAAGGTGACCATCTAGGAGAGAGCATCAGAGGGGAGGCGTTGGAGATTTGCAGAGGGAGAAGGCATGCAATGTTTGTCTAAAACAAGAGAGAGTGAACAAAATAGAATGAAATAGAGAGTGATCATAGTAAGATCACTGGGCAGCATTTGGAGCCCACTGGAGGTTAATGATCATGTATGTAAAGTGAGACTGGTCAATGGAATTGAGTGTTTTTCTCCAGCCCCATTCAGCTGCACAAGTGCAAGCATAGAGTAGCAGATATATTAACCAGGAAAGTAGGAGAGAAGAAAGGGAGCTGAAGATATAACTGTGGCAATGATTACAATGACTGTCCATGGAAGTTAAGTTCCTGGTAAGGAGGGAAGTGAGGACCTGATGGTGTCAGTTTCAGTGAAAAGGTGATAGGATCCTGGGTTTGTCCGGGGGGCGGAAGATCTGATAGAGTCTGAATATTTAGAGGCCTACGCTAGAAAGTTGGGGGGGGGGTGCTCTGTAAATAAAATGTTTGAAGTTGTGATTATGGAGGAATTACAGTTTGAAGTAATGACAAAATCAAGAGTATGAGTCAATGAGGTAGGAGGGAGGACAAAACTGTTGAAGGGAAAGAGAACTAAGAGGCCAAGATTTGGGGCAGAGGGGATCCATGGGAAATTAAAATCATGGCAAATTATGCCAGGTGTAGAATGTGTGAGAATTATGATGAATCAAGTGCTAAAGTCTTCAAAACTATGATAGGGATGTTTGCCACACATATATTTGATAAATGACTGGTACAGAGCATGTCTGAAACCCATTTTTTAAACAATGTTTTGTTTGTTTACACATTGAGGTAATATTATGAAGGCAAGAGAGAGCGAGTGATGAGATAGTAAGTGGGGAAAGCCATTTGAAATAAAATGGTCAGCAATGGCCTTTTTGAGAAGGTGCTGAGTTGGTTTTTGAAGAAGGCACCTGTGCTATAAACTGGAGGAAAAGTCAAAATCCAATTTTTCAAGTAAAATATCAGACTGAAGATAGAAACATTTCAAAGAATAAGATATAAGAATGACCAATAAGCATATGACAAAATGATCTACCTTGATTAGCATTCAGAAATGCAAACAGTGAGATAGTATTTTAGTATACCAGTTTGGAAAATCTTTAAGAGCTGGCAATAAGAAACATATGCAAGAATGTAATAAAACAGAAATATGCTCTGCTCACAGGAGTGTAAACTGTGAAAAACTGTGAAAAAAAGGTGGGGGAAGCATTACCTGTTAACTTGAAAAGCATACATAGTACCACTTGGCAATCCACCCCTCGGTATACACAGTAAATATGAGTAAAGAGTCCATGATTTAAAACCAGATACGTCTGCATTTGATTCCTACACCTAACACAAACCAGTTATTTAATTTTGAATCACTTACTTTACCACTCTGAGCTTCACCTGTTGTGAAGACTGAAATAGATCTCTCTTTTTTTTTTTTTTTGAAGAGGGCAGGAGGAAACTTTGGAGGTGGTAGATATGTTTATGGTATTGACTGTAATGATTTCAGGGACATATACTTACTTCCCAATTCAAGTTGTATACATTAAATATGTACAGTTTCTTGTGTGTCAACCATGCTTGCTTTTTTAAAGGAAAAGATCATTTTTAAACACTCAATAAAATGGTGGATATCTAATAAGTGCTCAATAAAATGATTTGATTATATTTAGATTGTTTTAATTATATTGATATTATTGATAGTTTTGTAACAGCCTTAGCCTTCGGGAATAAACTTCCACAAATATTTTACTTTAGTGTTAAAATAGAAATTCTCTTAAAGAGAAATCCATATTTTCCATTTAACCTGAAATTAAAGAACAAGCATTAAAGGAATTTCATGGAGCATTGGGTGGGTCCGTTTTATGCTGGGAAAGGAGAGGTCTATTTGAGTGTTCTTTTCGCTAGAATGCCTGAAATCACAGACAAACATCACTAAAGGTAAGTAATATTTGAAGTTCTAGAATCATTTTGTCTTCCCCTAAGAATGAGTTACACAAGTGTTCTGCCCCCTAGAGGCCTACAGGAGTATTTCCTTACAGTGACCTACCAACCACAGCTGCGGCCATTGGGTGGCAAAGGTACCGCGATTTTCACGGGGCGGAGCCTCGGAGGGGGCGGAGCTTAGCGTGAAGTTTTGAGACTTTGGTTCCCGGGGCGTCACTTGCAACCTCTTGCGCACACGGTTCAGCGTGAGGAGCTAAAGATTCGAAAAAGATTCGTGGGTTTCCTACACGGTGTAATGCCTGCCTCCCGGCAGGCGACCCTCAAGCTCTGAGGACTCCCCCCCCACCCCCCACCCCCGTCGCCTCACCTGTCATTGAGATCTGTCACTGAGTGACACTCGCCCTCTGCCAGGCCCAGAGAGCGCCACCTGCGGAGCCATGGAAGTGATGGGCAGCCGACTCCTCAGCCCCAGGGCCTATCCTGCACCCTGGTGGGGACAACATCCCGAGGGACCTGGCTCCGCCAAGAGCCACCAAATCGAGGAGCCCGCTGGCCCCGAGTCCGGGACTGCACTCGCCTCCGTGGTGGTCCAGGCTCTGGATTGTGTTTTGCAGCTGCCCCTGGACGACGTCTACCTTGTGCTGGAGCCCGAGCCAACCTCGGTCTTGCGAGTCTCTCTGGGGGTGGTGTTCGGGCACAGACTTATGCTGGCCCCTGGGCCTTCTTGGGCTTCGGAGACGAATACTTGGGAGGGCAGCCTGACAGCCTGGAACCCGGCGCTCTCCTGGACGCTCCCAGGGAAGACGTCATGGTCCTCCAGGGACTCTTCCCTGCTTGTGTCCCAGAGATCGCCTCCCTAGAAGAGGCCTACTACGAGGACACGGAACCCGAGTTCCTCACTCCTTGGGTGGATGCTGCAGCAGACTCCGTCGCTGGGTTCCGCCCCTCGGCTAGAGGGGTGATGGGCCCCAACCTGCACTGTTGCACCAGAGAGCCTTCGCCTCAGGCCTCCCTCCCTAGTCCACTGAGACGCTTGCCTGGTCCCTACATCAACCTGGACTTCCACATTCCGGAGCCCTTTCCCAGCTCACCACTCCAACCTCTACCTCCCTCTCCGAGTCCAGGTCCCCCGCATGCAACCCCAGCGCCCTCTCGATCCAGCGCACACACCCAGAGACGCCTGTTTCAGGAATGAACTGCCCCCTCCCCACACACACACATTTCTGCTACCACCTTGGAGTCCCCATCGGATTTTCAACGTCGTTTATCCTACAACCTGGAAACGGAGCACTTCATATGCAAACAATCCCCTCCCCGCAGACTGGTTACAGTACGCAAATGAAGACGTAAGGAAGAGAAAGCAGATCCTAGACGTCATCTTTGAGATAGAAATCTGTCCAGGAATACCAGACAATGTGTTTTCAGACGTCTGGGCTTTTTTACAAGATCATTCCCAGGCACCTCATTCCCCTTCGTTTTGTATCAAGTTATTTTCCCTTAAACTCTACTCCATCCCCATATTGTTACTCCTGTTTCTCCCTAACCAAGAAATCACTGGATTTCTCATGTGTTTATTTTCTTTGTATGTTTTCCCATTAATTTATATTCTTGGTCATGGCTTTTCTCTTTCTTGATGTGTCCAGCTGCTCTTCTGGAAAACTGCAAAATAGTGTAATAGTTACTTGACATAAGAGCATGACGTTTGTTCATAGTTACCTCTTAACCTGCTGAAGTTCTCTCCCAGTCAGTTCACTTTTCATTATGAATAGCTGTTGGATTTTATCAGATGTTTCAAGCATGCATTAGGGATATATGTTTCCTTTTAAAAATCTGTTCATCTGGTGATTTTAACCTATAGACTGATGTAAAATGTTTGCATTTCTGCTATTCCACATTATTTCATACCTTTTAAATTCTACCCCAAGCTTCTTCCTATATAAACCAAACTTCTTTTAAAATTTTATTTATCATATTTGCTTCACTTTTTTATAAAAATAAAATATTATTGGTCAATCTGAAGTCAACAACATGATTTTTTTAATGTCAATACTACTTAGATTTACCAATATGCCTTACCAATTCTTCTCTACCTTTTCACTGTTACATTCCACTCTTGAAGTCTAGCCACAATTTTCTTCCTGCTGAAGTATATTCTTCAATAGTTCTTTCCACCATGTCCAATGTATGGTAAACTGTCTTGGTTTTATACGTCTGAACATGTTTTTGTATGGTAAACTCTCTTAGTCTTATATGTCTGAAAATGTTTTATCGCTTATTGATTAATTATAACATGATGTTTAACTAAATGTTAGTCCATTGCTATGCCATTTTGTTGCTTTTGAAAGCAAAAAGTCTGCCAGTCAATATGTTATTCCTTCTAAATTTAACTTGGCTGTTCATTTTAGCATATTTTAAAATGTTTCTTTTCCTTTGGGGTCCTACATTTTTATTATAATGTCTCTGGGGTAAATTCTATTTTTATTCAGCGGGGTAGAATTTGATTAACTATCAATATGGGAAATTATTTCTTGGCTGAAATCCACCAAATCTTAGGCTCTATATCTTGGAATATCCCACACACCCCCATCTCTGGAAATCCAATCAGATAGAGTATATATAAGGCAGTGCTCAATCTCCCCTTGCTCTTAACATCTTGGTATCATGTGTATATGCCCTAATCCCAGCTTTCTTTATTCTTTAACCCAATTAACTAATTTTATTAACTGTTTCCAGTATTCTATCTCTATAAAAAGTTTCATTCAAAGATTATATATATTTTTCTTTTCAAGATTTTTGCTTCCTTCATTTGTTTCAAACTTCTCCAGTTAGTATTATAAACTCCTATTTTTGTTTCATGGAAGGTATTCCAACCTTTATGTTTTGAAATTTTTTAATATTAATCAATAGCTCAGTTAATTCAACTTCATCACAGGTAAACTCTATTATTTCATTTTAATCACATTGGATTGCCTCATGTGCTTAGTTGCCTCAATTTTCATTAGTGGTTACATTTTGAGTGGGAATTCATCTTCTGCATTCCACAGTTATAATTTTCAGTTTCCACTTCCTAGTGGACCACAACTCAGCACCAAGGCTTTTGGGAGTCTTTTAACTTGCCTCTGTGGAAAGCCGTAGGTCTAATCCCCAAGCAATCACATAGTGGCTGTTTTTAGTTCCAACTTGCCTTTCCTTGATCAACCACAGGCACTGCCATAAAATAGCGTTCAGTACTTCTTCAAATTCTGATGGTTGGCAGTAGGCCAACTTTCAGCCCTCTCAAAGGAGCAGAAATCCTATTAGTCTCAGTGCCACAAATACACCAAACATCAGCTGTCCATTCAGAGACTGGATTTTCTACTCTATTTCTTGTTCCTGGAGGTATGTGTCTTGCTTTTGAAAGTAAATGTCTATTTTAATATGATTTAATATTTTCTACTTCTGCTTCCAGTAGAAGGAATACCCCTGTACTACCATCTTGTCCACAATTCCCACCATAACTCAACCATCCTTCCTCCTCCCCTCCATAACACATCAATTAATCAGTCCCAAGTCCCAGCCAAAGTATCTAATTATTCTGAAGAGGGAAGATAACCCTGTTTGAAAAGCTGTCCTCTACTGAAAAAGCCTCATTATCTATACTAGAAATAACTGAGGACACCGATTTTCAACAATATCTGAACCAAATAGTCCAAATATCCTCAAGAACAACACTCTCGAACTGGATATATAAAAATTATTTTAACATTTTTAAAGGCATATCTCAGCTTGTAAGTGTAGCAGAAATCCTCTGATGCCAAAAATGATGACATGCCACAAATCCAGAGAGGAAAGTGGATTCCTCCAATAGGTAATCTAACAAGCAAAAGAAAAAAACTCATAATACAAAAGGAAATGGGACTTAAATTTATCTTAAAGATATGCAAGTCTGGATTGCATGGGAGTAGTACAGGATGGAGATATACTGGTGTTTTGGAAGAACCACCAAGTGTTCAAAATACCTAAGTATATTTTGAAATCACCAAGACTTAGGTTCACAACAATATGGGAGAGATTGACAGTAACCCAAGAGTAAACATACTTAAGGAGTATGGGAGAGGAGCCCTGGCGTTGGAAAGAGGGTAAAGGACTACACCAAGACCGAATAGAGGGTGGCTATACTGATGACATGAAATTCAGGAAGAATAGAAAAATGGTTGGAAAGCATCAATAAGGAGCAAGAAAAATATATATCTCATACCTCCAGCCATTAGTACTAAGGGTATGGGAGAGAAAACAGCCTTCACTTGAGAAGCCTTCAAAGAAAACAGTGTACTCAGAAGAAGCAGGTTTCATTTTTAATGTAAAGTTAAAGGGAAGGTGAAGATTTTTGAGTTTTGTGATTGACTATGAGCCTCAGAGGGCAGAATGAAAAGATGTAGAAGATAAAGATAGGAGATAGTGAGAAATACCATGTTCTGAGTATTTGAAGATTTGAATCTGAAATCTGAGGGATGAACAGATTCCTACCATGAGCGAGAATAAAAGGCATGAGATTAGTCTTCATGACCCTATAGCAGACAGAGGGGCAAGACCTCGAGCACTGAAGAGTAAAGGGAGCATATTTCCAAGAGCATACACAGTTCCGGAACACATTATAGTATGTTCCAGAAGCACAACTTCCTTCTTCATTCAGGAAGCCCAATTTCCAAGCCCAATCTCCATTCAGGATACATTTAACAATGTATATTAAAAATATATATTTTATATAAAATGTATATTCATATATATTATATGAATTTGGTGTTTGTAAACCCACCAAACACCAAATTCAAAGAGAACAAATTTTATATACAGAAAGAAGAGACTACGATGAAAAGGCACATCACACAGATATTACATGAATGGCCACACATATATGAAAAGCTCATGAGTAATCAGAGAAATACAACATAAATACATGACGAGAATCCATTTTACACCATCAGATTGAAAAATGCTTAGAAATCTAACAACACTAAGTGTTGTCAAGATATGTGGTGTAAAGGAGAACTTACCCACAGATACAGAAATATAAATTAGGATAAATACTTAAGAAAGCAGTTTGGCCTTATCTATTATTGTTGGGGTGCCACACACTGCTACCCAATGATTCCATGTCTGGATTTTTTGCACTAAGCATATAAGTAAAATTTCAAAAATCTCTGTTTTAAAGTTAAACATCTCAGTACTATTTAATTCCCAAATTCAACACATACAAATATTTAATTTTGTAAAATTCCCTTCTCTCCTCTGATCTTCACCAATGAGGACTGAATAAACTAATTTTTAAGCACTCAGTGTAATACAAGTCAGGTAGCAAGTTTGAATACAAAATTTAACCTTATAATAAATTTTGCTACTGTTATTAATTACCACAGCTGGACCTCTAACAAAAAAAATATGCAGTTTTACTTGAATATTTTAAAAGCTTTTCTATTTTTTTTTTAAAAATTGTATTTCTAATTTCTCTCCTGAATGAAAAGAATTTCAAGAACCATTTGCATTAGGAGTGGTGGGAGATGGGGTAAAGGCTTTTCATAGCCTCCGGGAAAACTCTTAGAAGGCATTAGACATACGCCACCTCTAAAAGTAAGCAAGCAATTTATGAGACCGTGTTTTGGCTATTTTTTCCCCTCAGGAACAAAGGCCACGGGCCCCAAACGAGCACCCAAGGCGCATTCCCCTGCACTTCCTAGAAAACCTACCCTACCAAGGCACCGTACCAAACCTGATGCTCTCTGGCAGGAGGCGGGGCTTAGAGTGAGACGCAGGTCACCTGACAGCCCACGTTGTTATTCACCCTGCGCGCTTACGGGTCGGCGAGAGGAGCGGAAGATTCTAAAGCTCGAGGCCAAGACCTGAGCCCTTCAAGGCTCTCCTAGAATCTGGGACTGCGGGCTTCCCGGTAGACGCCCCACGAGCTCCGAAGCCTCGCTCAGTGACGAGTGGTCCTGGCGTCCCACCAGCCCAGCGGCCCGCCTCACCTGTCATCCAGACCTGTCACTGAGTGACACTCGCACTCTGCCAGGCCCGGAGAGCGCCACCTGCAGCGCCATGGAGGTGATGGGCAGCCGGCTCCTCAGCCCCAGCGCCTATCCTGCGCCCTGGTGGGAACCACAGCCCGAGGGACCTGGCCCCGCCAAGCGCCGCCGAATCGAGGAGCCCGCGGGCCCCGGGTCCGCGACTGCGCCCAGCCTGCAAGATCCCGCGGGGCCTCCGGCCGCGGACACGCTCACCTCCCTGGTGGTCTTGGCTCCGGGCTGTGCTCTGCAGCTGCCCCTGGACGATGTCGACCTGGTGCTGGAGCCCGAGCCGACGTCGGTCCTGCAAGTGTCACTCGGGGGACACACCCTACTGCTTGTCCCGGAGGCCCTGTGGGGCCCTGGAGGCGAACGCTCACGAGGG